>NC_065450.1:227883525-228204981 GCF_917563875.1 Diabrotica virgifera virgifera | reverse complement strand
CTTTACGTGCCATCTCCGCGACGAAGGTTGGCAATCATCATTGCTATTCTCACTTTTGACACTACAGCCCGAAAGAGTTCAGTTGAGCTGCATCCAAACCATTCTCTGAGATTTCTCAGCCAGGACATTTTTCTCCTACCTATGCTGCGCCTTCCTTGAATCTTTCCCTGCATAATTAATTTTAGGAGTTCATATCTGTCACCACGTGTTATATGACCCAAGTATTGAAGTTTTCTTATTTTGATGGAATCCAGTATCTCCCTGCTGTTCTGTATTCTCCTTAGTACTTCCTCATTGGTTATTCTGTCTGTCCAGGAGATTCTCAGCATTCTTCGATACGTCCACATCTCAAATGCTTCCAATCTATTGAGGCATTGTTTATTGAGAGTCCATGTCTCCACACCATACAAAAGAACAGAAAATACATAACATTTTAGTACTCGCTTTCTAAGATTTAGGCTGAGGTCTCTACTACATAATATTTGTTTCATATTAGTGAATGCACTTCTAGCATTTCCAATTCTAATTCGGATTTTTTTGGTATAATCGTTTGTTTCACTAATGTTTGTCCCTAGTTATAATTCTGAACTCGTTCTATCGTCTTATTATTTACGTGTAGATTGATGTTTCTAATATTTTTCTTTGATATAACCATGAATTTAGTTTTCTTTATGTTTAGTGACAGACCAAATTCTTCACTCGTTGCAACAACCTTATCTAAAATTTTTTGTATATCTGTAATAGTTTCTGTTATTTGTCATCGTTAGTATTGTGTCATTAGTATTGTGTCATCGGCGTATCTAATTTCACATATGGGTAGGCCATTTATTTTTATGCCTGCTACTTCATCTTCTAATGCTTTTTTGAATATATCTTCTGAGTATGCATTAAACAGTGATGGCGACAAGACACAGCCCTGTCTAACGCCTCTTTTGATTTTTATGTTATTGGTGTTTAAATTATTTATTCTTATGACAGCTTTTTGTTCATAATACAGATTATTTATTATTCTTATATCCCGTGTGTCGATGTTCTTTGTTCTTAGTAGTTTTATTAACGGATTATAATCTAGAAAGCAGACATAGATGTCCTGGTTTACATCTAAACATCTCTGTATTAGCACATTTACTGCAAATAATGCTTCTCTAACTTCTGGTGTCTGACATCGGTGTTCAATTGCAGCAAAGCATTGAAGAGCCACTAAAATCAGCCAGATACTCAAAGTGGCTTGTCTGTAGTCGTTCATTTAAAACAATGCTTTGCTGCAATTTGGCGGACACCGGTGTATTAGTCTGAAAGAGTACTAAGAGAGGGCTTGAATGTCGTCATAAGAATCCGAAAATAAGTTTAAACTTACACAAGGCAAAGCCAAAGCAGATGCGGTTTTAAGGAGTTACATAGGTCTTGCGGGTAAAAAAAGTGACTTTTTAAAAAAATTATATCTCGAAAACTAAAAATTATTTTTATTTATAATTGGAACATGTAAAAGTATAGTACTTAAGGAACTCTCAAAAAAAATTTCAGCCAAAAATATTCATTTTTGTAGAGTTAACTGCAATTTTTCGACAACAGCCCTTTTTTGCGGCGGGCAGCATAACTAAGTCCAGTCTCATCTGAAAGCAAAAAATCAAAAAGTTTCTTGTAGTTTATACCTCTGGCTAGTGAATGAACGAAGGAATTTAAAAAAAATGAAATTTGAAGATTTTACATAAGTTTAAACACATTTTCGATCCCAATTTTTCTCATTTTTTCAAAAATGACCATTTTTAAAGTAGTTTTTTTATAAAACAAAAACAACTTCATCTAATAAAAATTCCTTCGTTCATTCACTAGCCAGAGGTATAACCTAGAAGAAACTTTTTGATTTCAGATCAGCCTGGACTTAGTTATGCTGCCCACCGCAAAGAAAGGACTGTTGTCGAAAAATTGCAGTCAACTCTACAAAATTGAATATTTTTGGCTGAAAATTTTTTTGAGAGTACCTTAAGTATTATACTTTTACATGTTCCAATTATAAATAAAAATAATTTTTAGTTTTCGAGATATAATTTTTTTAAAAAGTCACTTTTTTTACCCGCAAGACATATGTAACCCCTTTTATAAACCAGTAATATCAAAGTTTTCCAAAGTCAAGCTAACATGCAATTAACCAATCCATTGGGTTTCTAACTGCCACACCTCCCAAGTTGATAACGTTATCTTACTTCAATTCACGTCAAGCTTGAGTGAAAAACAATTTTGAAAGAAGTGATAAGAATAAATAACGAGGTTATTTCAAATAAATTATAGTTCCAACAAATAAACTATTGATAAGTTAGAGGATATCAGTGAATTGAATTTTTCCTATCTGGCATGAGTCACTTTCTTGCTACGTTCCTTTGCCATAAAGCAGTAGTATTATATATGAGACTAGAAACAAATTCAGGGGCAGAAAGACTTGTCTTCTTCTTAAAGTTCCTTCTTTTATCGGAGGTTGGCTATCATCACAGCTATTCTTATTTTATTAGCTGTCGCTCCAAAAAGGGTCTAATGTTGTACAATTATTGTACCATTCCCTGAAGTTCATCATAGTCCTGTTCATTCCATTGAATCATAAAAATTTTTCGTGTAACACACCTCAAAAGCTATTTTAATGTTTTTCTTGGTTTTCTATCCTGTACATAGCATAGTTCAGTAAAGAAAATACACTCGGAAAAATGAAAGAATACCCATGTGAACGATCACATCAATCACTTATTTTGTATTTGCTATCTTTTTCTATAACAAACGTTTGTTATTTCTACAACAAACGTTTGTTATTTATAGAAAAAGACAGCAAATACAAAATAAGTGATTGATGTGATCGTTCTTTCATTTTTCCGACTGTATATCATCTTGAAATTCTTACCGTGATATTCACAGAAAGATCAGGTTAGAATTTTTTTATTTTTATAGATGGTCTTGTTATTTCAATCCTTACTCTTATTTCTTTGCTTTAGTCTTTGTTTTCATCTACGCATGTACTTATTGTATAGTATATTCAAATGGGAAATAAGCCACAATTTTACCTAAAAATGATTTTATTAACGTTTCGACGCCCAAGTCGGGTGTCGTTGTCAAAATACAAAATAATACTAAATAAACAAAAATGTTGTTGCTTAGTAAAAAATTCTTCTAATAATTTATTTAATCTGACTCATTTATATCGGCAATTCAGACACGTATTATACATTTTAAAGTAGACGACTTTAAAATGATATTGCCAATATTGATAAGTTGCGTTCCTGGGACGACTTTATTAAAAGATAGTTCATTCGATTACATGAAATCAATCCCAACTCAAGAATATCCGCCACAAAAAATCATAGCATGTGATCTGTCTTTAAAAAGACAACCAAATGCAACGGTGGCACTGAAATTCTCGCGTTAGAGATTCCATAGTAAATCACGAGGGAAAACCAGGAAAAACCTCGTGATACTATCCCGACATCGTAAGTATTTGGGTTTACATTTAGTTTACTCTCAAAACTAATACCAAATTCTGACTTGATATTTTAAATTTTAAATAATACTAAAATACTAAATATGTACTACCTCGATATGTTACTGATTTATTAATTGTGATATTTTCTTTCTATTGACTTCTTCCTTTAATATGGGTAACCACATCGTACTGCATTCTACCGAGGAATTTGCGACACAATTGGTTTCATTTAGCATAATTAGAGCCGCTTCCTTGATTTTTCTCTTTTTACTATCTGCTTCTTTTAGGACTATACTTGAATTTCTCCACTGAACTCTATGTTCATTATCCCATGCGTGTTGACATATTTGAGATCTATCAAATTCTCTATTTTTTATATAAGACTGATGTTCATTTACTCTAACGTCTAATGGTCTTGACGTTTCACCTATATAAAATTGTTCGCATTCACAAGGTATTTTATAAATACAATTCTTTGTTCTTTCTTGTTCACTGTTAGGTTTAGTTTTAGATAGAATAGATCTCAATGTGTTTGTTGTTTTGAATGTTGTTGATATGTTGAATTTATTTCCTATGGTTTTAAGTTTCTCGGATACTCCTTTTATATAAATATGGTATTGAAATATAAAAATGCCACAAGAAAATAGCTTCAGAACAATATTGTATAGTAATAGTAGTATAGTAATAAGTAATTATAAACATGCCCTACACCACTATGTGGTAATAGGGTTTTTCGGAAATACACTCACCGGCACAAAATTCCGCCACGCAAAATTTTTGATTAAGTTTGACAATCTATAACTTTCTTATTTGTACTCCAATTTTCAAGATTCTTGCATCAGTTTGTAGGTACATGTATTTATGTCATATGTCATTATTCCGGTAACAAAAATTTTTTTGCTTACATGGCATTATACGGGGGTGAATCAAAGCCTTGTATTTTCTTCTAACTTTAAAAAATTCTGTGGAAAAATTGGAGGGCTGATTTTGTTTCATACTCCTTTTGTATTATCATGGAGGTATCACTAAGGTTTTGTTTTTTGAATTATCCGAATATCCCTTTTCTTGTAAGAGCTATAAATAAAAACACTGCTTTGATGATTTTTTTTTTAATTAAAAATATCAAACGCACTAAAATTAACAAAACAAAATAAACAACAAAACAAAACAATTCAATAGCGGGTATGTCCACCTCTTGCAGCAAGGACTGCTCGCAATCTGTTTGGCATCAAATAAAGATGTGTTATCCTTGCCTGCGGCGTAGCCCGATATTCCTCTACCAGGGCCATAACTGTACCAAATTTTCTGGAGTCCTAGGATGACGGCGAATAGCTTTTTTTAATTCATCCCATAAATACTCAATAGGATTGAGATCTGGGCTGCATGCGGACCATTCCAATCTTATCAATCCAACTTCTATTTTATGAGCCCATCAGTGTTTTTATTTACAAAAAATGGTACAGCTCTTGCCAGAAAAGCGATATTCGGATAATTAAAAAAACAAAATTTCAGCAATGCCTCCGGGATAATATGATAGGACTATGAAACAAAATCGGCTTCCATTCACCTCTGTATAATGCCATGCAAGCAAAATAAGTTTTACCGGAATAATACCAAACGATGTCAATACATGTGACATGTACCTACAAACTGTTGCAAGAATCTTGAAAATCGGAGCACAAATAATAAAGTTATAAATTGTAAAACTTAATCAAAAATTTTGGGTGGCGGAATTTTGTGCAGGTGAGTGTACATACAGTGCTAGTCAAAAGTCCGTACCCCCACTCGTATCTTTTGAACGGTTATACCTATAATAGTGAAATTTGGAGGGAGGAAATAAACGGACGTAAACTTCTTAACTAGTCATGACAGGTGACGTAATTATGACAGATGACTTTACAGCGTCACTGTGACAGATAATTTTAAATGGAACCTTATGGCAAGTGATACCTCGTTTGAAAGGTATTGAAAATACCTATTCAGTCATAGTAATTTTGTTTAAGTTTAAGCTAATTTTGATGAATAAATGATATAAAAATATTAAATTGTAGTTTCCCATTTAATTAATAAAAATTCAAAATTTCGCATATGATTACTTGTCAAAAAGATTGACGTTGACGTTAAAACTACTAGAGAATTGAAAAACGTCAACTTTTTTGACAAAAAAACCATAGGCAGACATTTGAATTTTTATTATCTAATTAAATGCGAAACTAGAAATTTATTTAATTTATTCATCAAAATCAACTAAAATCCAAAAAATTAGTATGACTGAAAAGGTATTTTAAATACCTTTCAAACAAGGTATCAGTTGCCATAAGGTCCCATTTAAAAATTGTCATCTTCAGAGCTAGGATCAAAATCTAAAAAGAACGACTAGGAAAGAGGGATTCCATTGGTCCAAAAAATATAATTTTTTTCAAAGTAAAAGTTTTCAAAAAATCATCAAAAAAACAGCACATTAAAAGACTACAAAAAAAACATTAAAAGTTTTGTTAATGGTACAGGTGCAATCACCCAACCATCTGGATATGATGAGGAGAAAGACAGACAGAAACACATTCTGCTCTTATCTTGCCTAATTAATCATTATATATCAGAACATTTTGGTAGAAAATTGAATTTCTGATGCAATTATTATTTTAATAATTAAATTAACTTCATAGAATTGCAAAAATCTATGCAACACAACCATAGTAACACCAACAAGTTATCAAAAGTCTTTTTCTTGTATGTTTTTATTTAGTAATTAAATAAAATATTTCCTATATATCTAATAAGTATCTTATAGTCTAATATTATTTTTAAAAAAGTGATTAAACAATTATTTTTTGCTTTTTATAGATATATACTGTTCGGCAATCATATCAAAATTACACAACTTTTTCGACTGACGTACAATAAAACATTTTGAAAATTGTTTTCTTGGTTTCTGGGTATGACGTAAAGATCTTATTTTGGTGTTAGAAGTATATGGCGAAACCGGGTAGATATAAATACCCAGAAGTTCTTGATAAACAGGGCATACAAAGATCTGTACAACAAGAGATCTGTGCACAGTGTAGTTGCTCCTTTATAGATATATTAATTTATTGTTTATTTATTTATTTATTTTCGTATTAGACTAAACTATGCGTTGGAGGTGAGCACAGAAGTATTTTTATTATTTTTATTTTAATATATCTCAAGCTTTTCTATTATTATTTATTTATTTTTGTTGCAGAAACACATTCTGCTCGCAAATCATCGATGGCAAAAAAGTTGCCGAAGAAATCCAGAAGGAGCTGAAGAGAGATATAGACACATGGGTGAGCGAAGGGCACCGGGCTCCATCTTTGACTGCCATTTTGGTAGGAGAGGATCCGGCTAGCAACAAATATGTTCGGAATAAGATGACTGCTGCTAAAAAAGTTGGTAAGTTAAATTTCTTCTTCAATCACTTTTACTTTTTTAAGCTTGTTTTGGGACTCCGTTTTTACAACTCTTTCTTCCTCTTGTATTTGTATGAATCTATCGACAATATTTTAGACATCATGGACCATCTTGTTTCAGGTATAACTAGCAAAACTTTAAAATTATCAAAAGACTTAACGGAACAAGAACTGATTGACAAAATAAAGGAACTTAACGAAGACCCTTCGGTGGACGGTATTCTAGTACAGCTCCCAGTCCCCGAACACATCTCGGAGAGAAAAGTATGCAATGCCGTAGATCCTAAAAAAGATGTAGATGGATTCCACATTACCAACATGGGTCGGTTGGCTCTCAATCTGGATACGCTAGTGCCCTGCACCGCTTTGGGTGTCATCGAACTCATCAAAAGGTGGGTATATTTTTTTTCACCATAAAAATATCTTAGCCAATACATTCTGAATGAAGTATTTTGCTTTTAAATCCATATCATACATCTCTAACAGCCCCCCTCAACCTACTATGCCTTTCCCATTTAATATTTGGTTCTAAAATC
Organism: Diabrotica virgifera virgifera; assembly: GCF_917563875.1. NCBI lineage: Eukaryota > Metazoa > Arthropoda > Insecta > Coleoptera > Chrysomelidae > Diabrotica > Diabrotica virgifera. Next base: position 228,197,551 of record NC_065450.1, on the reverse strand, counting down.
TATATTTGTTCCATCTTTAAAGATACAATCATACAACCACTTATTTCTCTCTCACTCCTTAAAAATATAGATAAAGATCTACTCTACTCCGTGGCGTTACAACTCTTCATGGGTTTTAACAATTTGAGTCTTCTGTACTTTATTTCTTTTATTATCTAAGCGTCTGGGTATAGTTCTTTGAGCTGATTGTTAGTTCTCCAGTAGCTGCTTCAGCAAGCAAAGGCTCAACGATCTTCCTTAAGATTTTTCTTTCCCAAAGAGGTGGTCGTTATTCGTTTGCCTTTGTTATCGTCCACGTTTTGCTACCATACATCACTATGGGTTGTATATTTGTTTTATAAAGCTGTTGTATCTTTGTATGTCTTAGTTCTTTCGATTTTATAGGTTTTGAAAGGCTTAAAGACATCTGTTGCCGGCCTGTATCCTATTGTTTATTTCTTGTGATCCGTTATTGTTGTTCCAAGTGAACCAAGTTCATGGATAGTGATGTTCTGTCCGATTCTATCTCTGTTTTGGTTATTGCGGCTCATGTACATATATTTAGTTTTATTTTCATTGATTAGGAGCCCCATCTTTTCTGCTTCCTTTTTGATCCTGACGAAAGTCTCTTTCATCCTTAATCTAGTGTTTCCTATTAGATCGATATCGTCTGCAAATGCCAGTAGTAAGTTTGGTCCTTCTTGATGAAATACTGTAATCGGTTTTTCGATTCTTGCACTTCTGATTATGTGTTCCAGAGCTAAGTTGAAGAGCTGTGGTGAAAGTTCATCTCCCTGTTTTAATCCATTGTTTATTTCAAATGTCTCGGACTGTTGTTGTAAAACTCTCACCTTACATCGTAACCGTTCCATACATATCCATATCAAATTGACTAGTTTTTTGGAAAGCCAAGTTATTGCATGGCTGTCCACTGTCCACAGTCTAACCCTACATACTCTATCAAACGCCTGTTTAAAATCTATGAACATCTGATGAAGCTCACGATCAAACTCCCAGCATTTTTCCATTATCTGTTTTATTGTGAATATCTGGTCAATAGTAGAGCTGCTCTGTCTAAATTCGCATTGATCCAATGATTTCTTCTGTGCATGTTTTATTCTTTCTAGCATTATGTTTGCAAGGACTTGTAGGTGATATTTATGAGCGTCATTTCCCGGTATTTATTACCTTATTTTTTGTTTCATTTTTATGAATTGGTACAATAACCCCTTCTTTCCATTCAGCTTGCATTGTGTCTTCTCGCCAAATGCCTTGATAAGATAAACATACATGCTGATATATTATATTCGTAGCCTTTTAATCACTATTACCGTCAGAAGAATAAAAAACTTTAGCAATTATTGTAAAAAATGTATCATGGAACTTTCATTCTAGGTCCCACATTGATACCTTCGGCAAGAACGTAGTAGTGTGTGGTAGATCCAAGAACGTAGGTCTTCCGATAGCCTTGCTTCTTCACTCTGACGCTAGAAACGAATGTCCAGGTCATGAAGCCACCGTCACCTTGTGTCACAGACACACCCCTCCAGAAGAATTGGAGTTTTTCGTTAAGCGAGCTGACATTGTCATAAGTGCCACCGGTAAGTCATATTTTATCTGTTTGAGGTCTCAGAATTCTGAATAATAAAAATTGGAATTTATTAAATGATTTTAAAGGTCGGGATACACCCCTGTTAGAAATTGCATACCAGACAAGGATTTTGTCTGCAAATTTCGCTTTATGTTTGTATCTAACATTTTCAGGACATTCCTCTACGTTGTCTGTATGAAATACATGGTTTCCCTTTATTTCATAATTACGTTTCTGAAAGTGAAATACTTTTCGTCATCTAAAATAATGATTTTTTCATTGGCAAAGTGTACTCGCCTTCAGTTGGCGACAGCAACTCGATGGAGTCGCGCTTGAAAGTGTGCACTTACACCTCTTTCAATATTTAAGACCATTCCTCCTCAATTCCAACGATATCATACTCTTAGAAGATCTGTATTGACGAGCCAATCTCTTAATTGACATTCCAATCTAGATTTTTGCTTTTCTCACTAATCTCTCTGGCCTCTGCGCAGTAAATGCACTTTTTTTATGTGAATTTTATGGCCTTGGACGAGCCAATTAGCCAGACATTTTGTTATTTTAAAAACAATTTTTTTTAATCAGAGGAATTTTTTCTGTATTTCTAACTCTAAATACATAACAAACTAACATACTACAATTATAATCTAAATGATACACTGTTTTGGTTGAAAATATTTTTATGTAAATATTTATTTATTTTGTGTTGTTTTTATTATATTTTAATTTTTTTTTATTATTTTTTATTAATTGTTTTTTTTTACTACGCTAAGACATAACACGATTCAACATATCGGAGGTTTACATCCTCTTAGTTTTTTTTTTTGCTTTTTTTTCTCTTTTTTTTGCTTTTTTTTCTTATATATTTTTTTTTGTCCTTTTCTTTTTTTTTAATTATAATATACAATAATGCACTTGGTCTTCCACTTTTTAGTAGATTCAGACATTGTATTCTCTGCTTGCACTCCGCTTTGTTCTATAAATTCTGCATGACATGTTTTAATTTTGGAATATTCGACAGATTTCAGCTTTGGTTACCAGCCCAACCAACTTGTAGATACTTTTTCTTATTTCTCATTTATATGATATCTTACAGCGAACACTTCAAAATAAATAAATCTCAACTTACAGTAGACAAATTTACTTGTTTCCGAATACAACTTAATTTTATTTTGTTTTTGTTAAAATTAAAGCCAATGAATTTTGTGTCAAAACTTTTAGGACATACATTATTTTCTTAGTTGATATTAACATTTTTGTACCCTTTCAGGTGTAGTTAACTTGATCAAACCAGATATGATCAAGCCTGGAGCATGTATTATCGACGTTGGTATTACAAGGATACCAACCGAAGATGGCAAGGACAAAATTGTAGGAGATGTTGATTTTGAAGGTGAGTATTTTTTTCTGGAAATTTCTTGCAGTATGTATTATTTAAGTAATATTCAACAAAATAAAATACAAATCAATTAGTTCCAAACTTTTGGCCAGATATTGCAGGAATAAATCACTATTTCGAGTGCTAACCTGAGGAATGAGATCTCATATATTCTGAATAAGACTTGAATGAGATTTTAACTTCAGAAACAGCTGATCAAAATAGTTGACCCAAACTGCATTCACACCACTCCTTCAAATTTCTGAGCCAGGATATGTCTTCTTCCGATACTTCTTTTGCTCATTATTTTTCCTGGTATGATAGTCATAGGATGCTGTATCTTTCAGCAAGCATTATGTGCCCCAGGTATGCAGTTTTCTTTCTTTGACAGTTTCTACTTCTTTTTATTTCGCCATTCTTTTCAGTACCTCCTCATTAGTCATTCTGTCAACCCATGATATTCTCAGAGTCTGTTCTCTACACCTACATTTGAAGAGAGTTATAGGTAATGGATTTTGACAAGAGCTATGACCTTGAAAATGTCACGTAAACTTGTATACTAAATCGGCATGACTCATAGCTCTTTTCAAAATTCAATACCTATAATTCTTTGTATTGATTCTACTTTGAAAGTCCAAGCTTCTACACTGTAATAAAGTACACCGGTCTAAAACCTTGGTTTATTGCAATATTATGCTACTGCAAAGTAACAAGTCGAAAATGTATAACCTGATGGGAAGGAGGATTTACAAACTTCTTCGAAAGTTTCTACTTATTTTCAAAGATCTTAATACCTTTTTATTTCTTTTTCAGGTTGTTCTGATGTTGCTGGCTACATCACTCCTGTCCCTGGTGGAGTGGGACCTATGACTGTAGCAATGCTAATGTCAAATACCTTTAAAGCTGCCCAACTTATGGTGGAAGGGGCTGCTAAGGTTGTTAAAGCCAACGGGCATTAAATTTAATGTTAAACCAAAACAAAAAAGCATGTTGGGCTTTAAAGATATTTTTCAAATGTTAATTTATAGAATATTGTGAGTTTAATTCTTGATATGACAGAAATACGGCCTTGATACTCTACTATTCTAAGGAATCTCCAATGTATACTTTTTCTTTATGTACCTTATGTACATACTTTTCACGTGATTTTCTAAACCTGGATAATGGATTGTGTACAAAGAAGAGAGTGATATGACAAACTGATGTACTTAGAAATATTTGAAGCATTTTCGAAAACCTAAAAGTCTATGAAGTAACATTAAGGTTAATGTTGATAGAAATCATGGTCCAGTTTTTAAGAATAGATAAACAACATATACAGTGTATCTACGTAACTTGGAACCATATGGCAAATTTTTTCCAAAATGTGCGTCCAAAAAGTATGCCTCACCCTGTCTTTCAGAAATTTTTGTTTATTAATTGTACAAGAAAAAGCTTTGTATGGTGTAAAACTTAAAACCTGCAACCATCGGATATGAAATTTTATCAATCTTATACGAGGTATGTCAAAAAATATGACTTTCACTCAATAGTAAGGTGCATTTATATTTCCCAACATTGAAAATTGTTTGGAATTAAAAATTATGTTTTAATATGAAACTACTTCCTTCTAATTAAAAATAAAAATTTTGCAAATTTTTCTCATGATTTTATTTATTAAAAATATGATAACTCTTCCATTCCGATAAAAAATGATAGGCAAATTTTCACAAAATAAAATATATTAAAAATCTAACGAACGTTGAAGAGTTCATAGCCTTTTTTTCTATCGGAACAAAAGAATAATCATATTTATAATAAATAAAAATTATGTTCAGTATCAGTAATTTGAGAAATCAGTCATTTGTAATTTTTTTTATTTAAAGGATGAAATTGCATATTAAAATATAGTTTTTAATTCCAAACGTCTTTTCATAATAACAATCTTCAATATTTAAAATATAAGTTTTTTACTTTTGAGAGAAATTCATATTTTTTGACAAACCTCCTATAAAATTGATAACAATTTGATATCTGGTGGTTGCATTTTGGATTTTAAATCATGCAGAGCTTTTTATGAAAAGAATAACTTTTTTCGTAAAATTAATAATAAGAAAGTTCCCTATATGGCTTCAAGTTACACACATTGTAGATTGATCATACTTTAATAATATATTGAAGCCTGTTAAGTATTTATCTTATTTATATTTAATGTTTTCTGTTTCTATATAAACCGAAAATTTTATTAAGCCAACACATGCTTTATATTTTGTTTGTTTTTGCCTTAAACATTTGGTTTCGTGGTTATTTTTATAGCGTTTTATTTTGACATTGTTAAATATTGATTACCAGTGTAATTAATTTGCACAGTATTATAATTTATGATTTTTTAGTCGTTTGCCAATTTACAATTATTATTCAATAAAAATTATATTTTATAAATATATTGTTAAATTACTTTCTGCTTTTTATTTAGCATTAGCATTCATCTATATTAATGGAATAAAATTGAAATACTGAAGAACTAATGGATTTAATCAAAATAGATTCAGAACAAATAGAGCCACTATAGACAATATATTCATATTAACAAAGATTCGCGAAAAAGTTTATGAATACTACATAGAACTATACATGTATATAGACTTTAAACAAGCTCTTGATAGTGAGAAAAGAAACAAAATATATATCAGCCTCTTAACCTTTAACTACCCGCGCATCAAGTTATAACATAACTACACGCGTGGCGTACTTTATACGCCACAAGAAAATACACCTAAAAACAGCGGATTTGTTTTTTTTTTTGAAAAAATACACTTAGTTGTTTGTATAAACCTTATTCGGCATCAGTAAATAGTTGGAGTTCCTTCTCAGTTAGCCTATTGGGATTTATAACTGGAATCATGGAATAACTGGATTCCATAAATAAAATTACTAATAAAAAATTTTTTGAAGTGTTTTTTTACAGGAGAAAAAGTATTGTTTATAAAGAAAAATATATTTTGTGCCATAATGACTAAAGAACAATTAAAATATGTACTACTTATATTAATATAATCGTGGCGTATATTGTCCACCACCGGAAACAACAAATAATAAACTAAATTACGATCTTCCCAGAACGCTGATTATAACTAAACTAAAACCAAATTGTAAAGCACATTCCAGTGATAGGTTAGAGAGATAAACAAGGTCAACAATTAAATTTTTAAATATATTTGCAGTAGAATTCCTATATCTGGCTTACAAAATACGCCAGCACGTATAGTTAAAGGTTAAAAATGACATCGCAGGTTCAAAAGCCGCTGTTAGAGACGATGGAGAACTGACCCCTGTTTGACATCAATGCAGGTCCCTTCTCTTGCAAGCAGGAGAAAACAAAGGGACCTTTTGCTATTATTCAAGATCTTAAATGGTATATGCAGTTGTTCTCAACTACAGTGGAACCCCGATAAGTCGGCCCCCGATAACCCGTAAGTCCGGCTAACCCGGACCGATTTTCATCAGACAAAAATTTAACAAATAAACAATTTAACAATTTTATCAAATAAAAATGTATGTAGGTCAAATAATATTTGAGAGATAATGTGTATTTGTGTAATTTGAACACATATAAGTATGTACAACAGTAAAAATGATTCATGCACACGGCGGCAGGCAGAGCGACCGTCTCAGCTTATCGGAAAGAACAGGCACCTGTCTGTATTCCTTTTCCGTTATTTATGTCAAACTGTCTTAGCATTGTTTAAAATAGACGTGACTATTTAAAAATTCTTTTTTAAAACAATGGCCTTAGTCTGTTCTTAAATAACAACATTGTTTTAATCACTTCCGTTCTGTAATCGTGCTTCAGATTGTGTTTGCCTGATTTTTGTCTACGTAATGGTAACAAAACTGTAATGTTAACAAAACGTAAAAATGTTGTGACAATGGAAAAGAAACTAGAAACATTAGGTAGGATTGATAAAGGCGAATCTTTAAAATAAATTTATTGCAGCATCATAATATGATATTATGATACCATAGGTCTGGATCCCGCGTATGAAAAAAAAGTTGATTAATAGCAAGCTAAAAATTTGTTAATAGCTTAAGGGTGTCTAGTCGGATAAACTTTGATATATGAGAACACTGGAACAGGGGCAGTTTTAATTGTGGAACAGGTAAAAAATCTGGAACGGTCAGAACACGAAAATGGCACATTTGTTTTGTCCGACAGAACAGACATAAACTCTCCGAACAGAGATTAAACTCTCATGCAAAAATCAGACTGCTATTTATCACCTGTCATAATTCCTGTCATTTGACATATTCTACATGTTCCACTCATTAAAACGCCAATTTGGTGATAAATAGCAGTCTGATTTTTGCATGAGAGTTTAATCTCTATTCGGAGAGTTTAAGTCTGTTCTGTCGGACAAAATACATGTGCCGTTTTCGTGGTCTGACCGTTCCAAATTTTTAGCCTGTTCCACAGTTAAAACTTCCCCTGTTCCAGTGTTCCCATATATTAATGTTTGTCCGACTAGACACCCTTAAGCTAATAACAAATTTTCAGCTTGCTATTTATCAACTTTTTTTTCGTACGCGGGATCCAGACCTACCATATTATGGTGTCGGTACATCTCTACAGTATGACTGAGTTTTTTACCAAGAAATGAACAAAACTCTACACTCTATACAACTATACGTAATTTAGATGTGTACTGTGCATATGTGTTTCATGTTTTTGTAATTATAATGGAGGTTATTTATTAATTTTTACTATATTCTCCGGCTAACCCGGATTTTCGATAACCCGGATCGGCCGCGGTCCCGATTAATCCGGGTTATCGAGGTTCCACTGTACTTAATAAGATCGCACTGTTTGTACCACCTCGCACCACTAGACAAGTGCGAACATTTTATGTACCATTCCACAGGTTTAATTATTCACTTTTTTCATTCGTACCCAGAGTCTTGAATTTAGCAAACTCCCTTTGCAATTTACAACTGTTCGACAACTCCATCAGTCGTTTTAAAAGAAATTTAGATGGGATCAATATTTGAGTGAAGCGTCTGTAATTTATTAACTTGGTTTTGTAATTTGTTAACTTGGTTTTATGATATTATTTCATAGTACATATTTACTTCTAATATTATATTTATATTTCTGTATGTCTGTTTTTTATATTATATTATGTTATTGTTTTTTTTCTGTACACTATGTATTTTTGTAGAATTGGGCTTGCCCGTAAAATAAATAAATAAATCAATGTGGGAGTGAAACAGGGATACGAATCAATGCTTTTCAACTTAGTTCTCTTGAGGCAGTCAGTACAAATTACTACATATCATCATCTTAATCTGTAAACTGCGTAACTCCAGAGAGAGAGAGAGAGAGAGAGAGAGAGAGAGAGACATACTTTATTGATACAATGTACCAAAAGGCCATCGACCGAAGTCTTTCAGCCATACGCGTAACTCCATAATTCTCTGAAAATGAGTTAGGTACTACTGCCATCTGTTTTAAAAAGTCCCTACTTATCCTTTAAAAAAGGATGCCCATACATATTTTTACCAAATGAGTAAACAGCGACCTATTCGTATACACTGTATCTCCTTTGCTGCCAAATTTAGTAAGAAGAATATGACAAACTCCCTAGTTTGTCATACCACACGACAGATCTATCACGGAATCGAAATTATTAGACAAAAGTACCAAAATTACTATCTACAGAACATTAAATAGACCTGTAGTAACCTATGGTTGTGAAACCTGGGTAATGACAAAAGAAGATGAAACACAACTCAAGACATTCGAGAGAAAGACACGTAGAAAGAGAGACATGATAGATACTTAGAAAGAAAGAAAGACAGCACATGAAGAAGCAGGAGAGATGACGAGATTAATGAATTGAATGAAGGGCAAGATATTGCAGGATTTGTCAAAAGTCAGAGACTGACATGGCTGGGACTTGTCTAGAGACAAGAAGGTACAAAATTGACAAAGAAAATATTACAATGAAAACCCATAGGAAGACGAAAAAGAAAACCTAGAACTAAGTAGATGGTTGGATGACGTGGAAGGCAGCCTGAAAACTGTGAATGTATAACCAATGGAGAGGACACAATATTAACAGAACTATATTTTAATTTTCCAAATTCAACAGCATTTATCTCAGAAAGAAACGATCCTGAACATATTAGTGTTAAATAAAATATTTTGAGATTTTTACCATACTGATTTAGCAAATTTTTTATTACTCACCCTGTATAATTGAAGTAGTATTCAAAAATGGGTACAAAATTGCAAAGACATAAGACAATATTTTTTATTTTGTATTTATTGCACTGACGTTTTATTTAATCATATCAAAATGTCATTTGTTGGTTATGTTATTCTTCTTTTTATATGCTATTGAATCCGCCAATCCGCCTTCTTTCTTGTTGGTGGTTAGTTACTTCCACACAAACCATCATCATATGGAATCAATGGGTTGATTCTTTTAAAACACCTTTCGCTTGCTTAATTTTGTATTTTTTTATACATTGTTCTTCCATTAAATCTTAAAAGTAATGTTTCCTTCTTCACCCCTTTGTTTCTCGTTGTATCTGGTTGGTGTCAGAATCTCTTTTTGACTTTGATCTATTTCCGTCTTTATTAAAAACCATCTTGTATTCATTTGAGTAATTTGCAGAATTTGTTCTTTAACATTCATTAATCTATTATTAATTTCATGTCAGGTGTTGTCCTGAGTGCCTATTTTCTTTTTGAGCCTAATTTTGTTCACTATATACTAGGACTAGGTTGTGATCTGATCCTAGTCGGCGGATATGTTTTTGCTAATAGGACTTTTCATTCACAGTCATTTGTTTCGAGCTTCTCTCATATGTCGTATAATCCGTGGATATTAATATTATACACATTATACAACTTATGACAGAAGCTCGAAACAAATGACAATTGATGAAAAGCCCTATAGGTACATAAGTCTATTTGGTTTTTGGTTTCTCTCCTCTTGATCTGTTAGTGGTTTCCATGAGTATAGTCTTCTTTTTGGCAGTTTAAACATTGTAGGTCTGGATCCCGCGTATGAAAAAAAAGTTGATTAATAGCAAGCTGAAAATTTGTTAATAGCTTAAGGGTGTCTAGTCGGACAAACTTTGATATATGGGAACACTGGAACAGGGGAAGTTTTAATTGTGGAACAGGTTAAAAATTTGGAACGGTAATACCATGAAAACGTCACATGTATTTTGTCCGACAGAACTTCCACTCATTATAATGCCCATTTGGTGACAAATAGCAGCCTGATTTTTGCATGAGAGTTTAATGAAAGGGTAACAAATCAATTGGAAGTTCTGTCGGACAAAATACATGTGACGTTTTCGTGGTCTGACCGTTACAAATTTTTAACCTGTTACACAATTAAAACTTCCCCCGTTCCAGTGTTCTCATATATCAAAGTTTGTTCGACTAGACACCCTTAAGCTATTAACAAATTTTCAGGTTATTATTATTCAACTTTTTTTTCATACGCGGGATCCAGACCTATTATATTTACCATAAAAAATTATTTAGTAAAATTCGACAAGACTATCACCCTTTCGTTTCTGTTGTTACCGTATCCTCCTGTATAGTCTACTTTTTCTTCTCCAATATTTGCGTTAAAATCTCGCATTATAATAATTTTAACATCCTGCGTTTTAATTTCTTCTTCTTCAAGTGCCATCTCCGCGACGGAGGGCGGCAATCAGCATACCTATTAGGACTTTAGAGACGGCTGCTCTGAAAAGTTCATTTGATGTACATTCGTACCATTCTCCCAGGTTGCGCAGCCACGATATCCAGCGTCTCTCTATGGTTCTTTTTCCTTGAATATTTCCTTGCATAATCAATTGGAGCAAGTTTTATCTCTCTCCACGTGTAATATGTCCGAGATATTCCAATTTTCTAGTTTTTATTGTATTTAAGACTTCCATTTCTTTATTCATCTTTTTCAGAACCTCTGTGACGTGTTCTGTCCATGATATTTTCAGAATTTTTCTATACACCCATAACTCGAATGATTCCAGTTTTTTCATTGATGCCGCAGTTAAGGTCCAAGCTTCCATTTCGTAAAACAAAGTCGAGAAAATTCAACACCTAGCCAACCTTACTCTTAGCTCTAATGTTTTAATATCTTGACGGGGTTAATTGGTTTGGTAAGGTGCCACATTTGAATTAATTACGCACATACAGAGAAGATTAATAGCTTCCATATTGTCTAGTCTTCATACATATATATTTTTAAATAATAACAACAGAATCAGTCTTTAAATGCGTCATTTATTATTTTTCTATTTATTCAACATAAATTTAGCAAAAGTTCACAGCGTTATAAATTTACACAAAAGTACAAACAACGTAAAGCAAATACATAGATAATAATACACAATGGATACAATTATATACACAGTGACACAAACTGAGTAACTAAGCAATGTACATATTCAATATAAATAAATATGAAACGAGATGAAGACGAGTTTCAAATTTCAAATATGTATTAGTAAAACACAAATTCAACAGATTTTTTTAAATTTCATTTACCTATCTGCCTTTAGTGACTTAATAATATTCATATCTATTTAATGAGGGGGTAGGCACAAAATTTCGACTCCAATGCTTTTTAAATGCTTTCATTTTTTTCGAATCCTGAGAAAACTAAATATGTAAGTATATTCGAAAAATTTAAACGCAGAATGAAAGATTACGTTATTACTGAGTGCCGAAAGTCCCTGAAAACTTCTATAGTTTATTTTAATAAGTTACAGGGGTGAAACAAAAAGGAGAAAATTTAGTGTGATATTTAATTTCAAATATCTGATTCAAAAGAACCTTTTTGTTTATTCTAAGGGACTTTCGGTCCTTGGTAATAACGTAATCTTTCATTCTCCGTTCAAATTTTTCAAAAATATTTATTAGTTTTCTCAGGATTCGAAAAAAAAAAACGAATGCATTTAAAAAACACTAGAGCCGAAATTTTGCGCCTGTGCCCTTCAGTAAAAACAATGAAAAACCAACAGACATAACTTTTTTTATTACCTTTAACTTAAAATTGTCGAATACTTTTTCTTTTTTGTTCGTATTATTTTAGTAGACAACTTTCCATTTCATCGTCATCTTAATTTTAATTATCTTATTGCACTTATTTCATTTGACAATAATGATATCTTCCTATTCTTCTGACTGCATTTACTTTTTCTCTCACAACTTTATGATATTTGTTGCAGGATTGTTTTTTTTTTGTCATCAAAATTGTATCCATACTATTTTTTAAAATCTTTTAATTTTTTTCTTGCATAAAATTGACAGCTTCGTGACAGCTTGACAGACAAACGCCCCACTACCATAATGCGCCAAGCTCCAAATTTGTCCGACTCCACAGAAATAACAAGTAAAAAAAGTTTCAACGGTGTGGTCATAAATAATAATTTTATATGTGGGCCCAAAAACTATAAAACTAAAACAAGGTGCATAGAAATCGGCCAACTTAAAAATTTGGTCGATTTTGATGCCTCGAATTTCGTAAACCTGTTGTCCGATTTAAATGATTTTTTTAATATGTTATAAGTTTATTCTTTAACAATATCGCTGTAATAATATTGTTGTTAAACAGGTAAATTTTCATTGTATACCGGGTGTTAGAATCAAACTGTTTTTCTCAAAGTTCGCATCACCCTGTGGAATATTCTAGCATTTATAAAATACTAAAATTAAGAGGAAATAGTAGCGATCAACAGGTAGCGAAAACGCGTTCCAAGATTGCGGCTGTAATTTTGAATATTTTTTCGAGATATTTGGCACACGTATTCGTAATATAATAAAGAATGACGGTACAGAGCCCAATTTGAAAAATATATTAATATGTGGAAATTACTATGTAATTAAATACAATATTAAAAAAACGAGCCTGTACCGCCATTAAGAAGAAAATCTAGGCATCGGATAAAAAAGTTTATTTGAAGAAAGTGTATTTTTTTGTTCTTCTTAATGGCGGTACAGGCTCGTTTTTTTAATATTGTATTTAATTACAGAGTAATTTCCACATATTAATATATTCTTCAAATTGGGCTCTGTATCGCCATTCTTTATTATATTATGAATACGTGTGCCAAATATCTCGAAAAAATATTCAAAATTACAGTCGCAATCTTGGAACGCGTTTTTGCTACCTGTTGATCGCTACTGTATCACCTTAAAACCCAACTATAGCGTCAGGTTTTCTCAACATTCTGTTTTTTAATTCATTCGCTTATCTTGGATAATAAAAAAAGTTAGGAACTTTAACAACTAGCCACGTTTTTCATCAATACAGGGTGTTTTTAAATAAGTATGGCAAACTTTAAGGGGTAATTCTGCATGAAAAAATAATGACAGTTTGCTTTATAATCGTATATCTGCAAATGCTTCGTTTCCGAGGTAGGGGATGTTGAAATTTTTCTTACGAACTGACGATTTATTTATTGCTCTAAAACCAGTTGAGACATGCAAATGAAATTTGGTGGGTTTTAAGAGGTAGTTATTGCGCATTTTTTGACATACAATTAAGAATTTTATATTCGCCATTGGCTCGCATACGGGTCATATTACCGATTTTCTCATAAGATATTAAATAGTACATTGCTTCTAGTTCTACTAGTGATCACCACACATGTCCAACCATCTTCCAACACCATTCACTCACAACACGGTACATATTTCTTCGTAACACATAATAAAAGATACAATAATGTGAATGGCATCAGAGACAGTTGGATCAGTGTCTTATTTTTATATCTAATATAAAAAAATCGCCGATAATATCAAAAACATTATTGACGCAAAAGAACGAGTATCACAAAAACGAACATGACAATTTCAATGTCATATCACTAAAGCAACATTTTATGCGCGATTCCATAAAAACAAACAAAAGATCGTTTGAAACGGTAAGTTATTGCTAGATTGCGGCTGCAAGAATTTGATATAGAGGAATGTTCACAAATCTGAGCAAGGACACCGTACACATCTTATCGAAAATGTTATGTCACTCAAATGCAATAAAATAATATATTTATCTCGAAATTGCAATAATTTCATATCATTGCGCCAACTCTGAATTTTCATTAATAACGTCGTAAACTGATACAGGGTGATTGATTAGTGGGGTAAAGCTCAATAGATCCGCTATAGTAATAGATAGCAATTAAAGTTAATAACAAAAATTGTAGCCAGCTTTAAGCTTCACATTACAAAATTAGTTAGAATGTTACAGGGTGTTCGAAAACACAGTGGCAGACCAAACTTATGTTTTTTTAAACGGAACACCCTATATTTGATTTTATATTCGAAATCCTGTTAACTTCTCCATCACAAAAATATAAATGTTTGTTATGTTATACAGGGTATTTACAAAGTTATAACCAATTTTATATGAAAATCGTAACAAGTTCAACTCCCTATATAAGTAAAAATAAGCAAAACAGCAATGGTTTATTATTGCCATATTTTTTACGTATTGTCAAAATTTTCAAGAATGAGTGATATTGCTAATTTTCTTTATATCAAATACAGGGTGAGTCAAAACGCAAGTACCTACATTATTTTCTCAGTAATTTTAAATGGAACACCCTGTATTTTATATCACTATTGAAAAGTACCATTACCGTACTTTAATTTTTAGATAACATTCCCTATGTCTAAATTTATTAGTTTTCGAGATATTTTCATTTTTCAATGGTCCAGTAGCGTGGCCACCCAAATCACCAAATTTAATAAACTGGACTGATTTTTTTGGGGTTACGTTAATAATGAAGTTTATAAAATACCTCCAACAACGAGGGATGAGATGAAAAATAGAATACAAAGTGTATTTCGATGTGTTAATTTACAAATGCTTCGTAGAGTAAGTAGCTCATTCAATTATCATTTTTAGGCGTGAATAAATCTGTTAGGAGATAATTTTGAACACCTTCTGTAATTAAATATTAAAAATATTTTATTAAAAGTAGCTTCTAATTTTTTCAAACATGTTTTTAAATTGATAAATTCTTTTTCGTTCTTTATTTGTTACACTGTTACATTTACATACAAAAGTAGTGTTTAATTGTCTTCACAAAACGTCGTATTCTGTGTTTGTGTGTTTTTTGTAAAATTTATTACTAATTTTCTTTCTTTATTTGTTACATTTACATAAAAAAAGTAGTTTTTAATTGTTTCAAAAATGTTGCATGTTGTGGTTGTGTTTTATTTTGTAAAATATGTTACTAATAAGTTATTTTTATTTCTTTATTTGCTACATTGTTTCATTGATTACCGGATTGATAATCAGTAATGGTCAATTGCCAATTCAGTCATGGCTTACTTAAAATTTAGATTTTAGACACCTAAAATAATTTGCTCTGAAAAATGAAAATATCTCGAAAACTAATAAATTTTGGACATAGGGTATGTTATATAAAAACTTAAAGTACGGTAATGTTACTTTTCAATAATGATATAAAATACAGGGTGTACATTTAACATTACTGAGAAAATAATGTACTTGCGTTCTGACTCACCCTGTATTAGATATAAAGAAAATTAGCGATGTCAATAATTCTTAAAAATTTTGACAATAAATAGAAAATATGGCATTAATAAACCATTGCTGTTCTGCTTATTTTTATTTATACAAGGAGTTGAACTTGTTACGATTTTCATACAAAATTGGTTATAACTTTGTAAATACCCTGTATAATATAACAAACCTTTATATTTTTGTGATGGAGAAGTTAACAGAATTTCGAATATAAAATAAAATATAGGGTGTTGCATTTAAAAAAAACATAAGTTTGGTCTGCCACTGTGTTATCGAACACCCTGTAACATTCTAACTAATTTTGTAATGTGAAGCTCAAAGGTGGCTAAAATTTTTGTTATTAACTTTTATTGCTATCTATTACTATAGCAGATCTATTGGGCTTTACCCCACTAATCAATCACCCTGTATAAATAAACCTAAAATCAAATGGGTATGTACGTGAGGTAGAGTGAGAGGTTTTGTGAATCGGTAGTTCATAGATAATAAATGACAACGCACTTCCAGTGTCACGCTGGGTTAAGCTGCTTTCAATAGCGAGTGATTTTCGTAAAATTAATTATACTTAATAATTTACTTGTAATACAATTTACGTAGTTATTAATCAAAATTCAGAGGCTGGCACAATGATATGAAATAATTGTAATTTCGACACGAATCTATTTATGTCAATTTTATGGCATTTGAGTGATATATTTTCCATAATAAGTGTGGGGTGTAACTGCGATTTTGAGGGAAGAAATTTGTAAGAATGTATACTAAATTTACATTCAAGATGGAGTAGAAATAAACAAATCAAGACACGTTAAATGCCACTAGAAGCACTCCCGAATCATAATTTACAATGTACAAATTTTTTAAATCATGATTTGGGATTTACGATGTATATACATTGTAAATTATGATTCGGGAGTGCTCCCAGTAGCATTTAACGTGTCTTGGTTTGTTTATTTCTACTGCATCTTGATTGTAAATTTAGTATAGAATTTGCGTATCAATTGTTTTAGATGATTCTCCGTCGACCCCTTCTTCTAAAGGTGCCGAACATTTCTGCGTAGGCGTCCACTGTAGATTGTCTTGTCAAGTAAGATGTTAAGTAGTCAGGATTATATTATTCTGTTTTTAGCAGCATTACGAAGCATTTCGTGACTTTGGATTCCTATCCATTGGCAATGTTATACAGCCATGACATATTTTACGTTCTAGACTTCTCTTATCCGTTATCTTTTCTTCGAGCACTAAAAAGTGTATCGTGGTCCTCGTAATATGCTCTCAAGTATGCAGTCTTTTTATTTTTTACATAATCAAACAGTTCCTTTCTCCTGGAAACCCATTATTCACCATATTTCCTGTTGTGAAAATAACAGTTAAATTAATTCGCATTTATGTAAAAATATCGCTCTTAAATTTTTAGGACAATCTGTATGTGGGTTGAAAATATATTTTAGTTCTCTCAAAAGTTTGTGTTATGTAGGCACAAAAGTTAACGCACATGTGGTTGCTATTAGAAGAGGCATCTATCCTTGCTAACTAAGAAAAACATGTGTGTCGCCCTTTTTCAGGCAGAAAAGTGTAAATTAAGATATTAATGCAGTGATTTTGAAAATAATTGGAGCAGTTCTTTTTAGTTCTCAGCGGTGGACACTTCTGTTCGAGTGTGTTCCTCTTTTCGCCTTGAAGATAAGTTACGCTTTCCGCAATAATTAGGTTAAATACTCTTTCTCTTTCGCTATTAAGACAATTTATCGTTAATTCCGCATATTTGTTAAACTCGTTGTTGTTAATAAATGTTTTGTTCGCTTAACTTTTATTTCACGTTTGCACAACCCTTCATATCGTGTTTACTAGTAACTATAAAACCAGACCAAATAAATTCTCAGAACCAGTCGCCCTAAACGTTCGCTAGTTTGTTAATATCGAAGGACTCTATGCTTTGGGACATATGCGTGTGGTCCTAAAATATTCACCTATGTCCAATTAGACAAAAGGTAATAATTAAACCCTTTTCGCCACTGTTGGGGTGAGATTCAATAAAAACTAACACCACTTCCTCATTGCTAACTACGTCCTTTTATGATATTCTAAGCATAAGCACTATTGAAGATAATTGTTTTTATTTTTACAAACGCATTTCAGGTACAGTCGAACCCGCTTATTGGAATAGCCTTTGTACCAGGCAAAAATATTCTTATAACCGGGATATTCTAATAACCGATCATTGGTGGCTAGTCGAAATAAGTGTACCGAATATACGTAATAATATTATTTACATACTATACCAATGTGTAGTTTTACATACTATGCCAATATGTATATCATATATGTACACCTACATAATCAGTATATGTAAATGGTTTTAGGTCTTTTTGCGTCAATAATACAGTAGTGTAACTACTACTTATCTATGTATGTGTTAAATACCAAATTACATTACATTATATATGTGAATGAATACAGTAGCAATAGGTAATTAATATAAAATGTATGCAATATGTAGATATGTAAATATTTTCTTATTAAAATGCATATAACAAAATTACTTATTTTTTCTTGAGAAATTATCGGTAATTATAGCTTTTTGTTGTTAATCCGTGCGGTCATCCTTAATCCATTGGTTGAATGGAACTTTTATTGGCGGCAAGAAATGGATGAATTGAATTTAACAAAGCCATAAGCCTCTCTGGGTGAATTCTAAATAAACTGCTTCTAACAATTTTATAGCAGGCAACAGTGCCTTTGTGTAGACAAATAAAAATTACTTTATGACCCATGCATTTGTCGGCTAAAAATCGAATTGGTACTCGTAACAAAGTAATAAATATTTATTACCCTAATAATATCTAATCCATAATCCTTGACGACTGACCATAATAACCAAACATAATTTAAATTTTTAGTAAAATTGTAAAAAAAAATAGTCGTTGACCTGCAAAATATGCTAATAAGCGGTATTATCTAATTAGAACCTATTCCAATAAAAGGATAAATTTATTAAGGAGTAAATGGAAACGTTTCGGGAACTCCAATTTATATTCCATAAACCGGGATATTCCTATAACAGGGATTCTAATAAGCGGGTTCGACTGTATTTGTATTCTCAATACTTTTTATCGGTACATCTCCCAAATGTATAATGGTGCAATCCATGTCAAATCACTCACACAAAATTTGGATCTCCGATTTGTTTGAATTGATTTATAGCTTCTGCGGAACGTACAAATAAACTCAAGCTGAAGTATTTAAGCCCGAACAGTCTTCATTTTTTCTCAAAATATCATTTTTAGCGATTTTACAGTGATTTGGTATTTATTTAAACAAATTTGTGTGTTATATCATAAATTATCGATGAAACAAATATTTTTTTAAATAAAAGTGACTCAAAAATGTCATTATAATAAATTATTTTGATTTAAAAACAAGTTTTTGATCAAATTTTAGTGTACAAAACGTTAAAATATCGTTTTTACATTTTCCTCCTTTCCCAAAGTATATCATCATGGTGGGTGTTAACGGAATCAATTAAAAATAAGTGTAAACAACGAACAGTAATATTTATTTTATTTTTGGTTAAAAGGCGTTCTTATTCATCTCGTAAGAGGGTTGTTTATTGTTTGAAGGCAGCGTGGTGCGTCTGAACTGCCTGCCTGCCGTGACGATACTGCAGAGACCACAACACTATTATCATCATGTTTGCGATTATACAATATGGCTAGAAAAGGCAATAAATTACTACATCTGGCGTTTTAAAAGCTCAGAACCTTTCTGTAGTTTTAAGAAACGTCTTCACATGCATTTCCAAAGTGCGTTATTGACATAAGGTCTGATAAGGTAATTAATTTATGGGGAATTCAGTTTGTTAAACTAAACACACCAAAAAGATATAGTTAGGGATACATTTCGTTTCGTAAAACTTAACGGCCCTTCTTAGCATCTGGTTTGTATATTAAATGTGAATTTTATATGACCCATATTATTTCGTTTGGAGAAAAGTTATTAAAAAAATAAAATTAGCAAAAATAGTTATTAAAGCGTGTCGCCACACCCACATATAGCCAAAACACAGGACTTTAAGTGGTTAAAAGGATTTTTGTAGTTTTACAATACAAAAAAAGTTTCCTACAATAATATCAGAGTCAAAAGTATAGCCCAGTCCGGATAGCATTAATTTGACCTTGCATGCCAAGCTATCCAAAATTTTATTTTTCTAATCTTTAGTAGGGGGTTTTTTTAGGGGGATCAATAGTAGGGGGAGTAGTCTAAAGTTAAAATTGCGAAAGAATTCCGCCGTTACGTTAGCCGCCATCTTGATTTTAAAAGAGAACCGTTTTTGCTCGTTATCTCCGCCATTTTCAACTTTTCGACAAAAAGTGTAAGGACTGAAGTTGTTGAAAATACGATTTCCTATAATTTCTCTTATTACAAATTTTTTGTGCGGTCGATATTTTCCGAGTTAAGGGGGAAAATAGTGACAGACATAATTATTGAACTATCTAGTTTATTATTAGTTTTACAATAAAAATGTACCTATACAAAAATGGAGAGAATTAAATTTTATACAATTTTGAACTCCATATTTTTTTTTGCCAAAATCAATATTTAAGGTAGTACGTATGCGGTAAAGTCGCGAGCGTAAGACCTGATTGGTTTTATAGCAGTTAATTTTGTACAATATCTCCGTCATTTTGGACTGTTCTACAAGAATGGTAGGAACTGAAATTGTTCCAAACAAATCCTATTTACAATTATTACAATTTCTTTTTAACAATTTTTGTCGTGAGGTCGATGAGTTCATTGTACTTACAGTAGACGCCTATATTTTTGACTGACTTGATTTTATAGACGATATTATTGCATATAACTTTTTTGTATTGTAAAACTATAGAACTCCTTTTAACCACTTAAGTCCTGTGTTTTGGCTATATGTGGGCAAATTGTCAGCCAAATCGAAGATAATGTATTTTGGGAATGAAGGAAAATGTAAAAAACGGTATTTTCGCACTTTCTACAGTAAAATTTGATCAAAAACTATTTTTGAATCAAAATAACTTGTTATATTGCCTTATAATCACATTTTTGAGTCTCTTCTATTAAAACATTGTTTTGTTTCCAATGATACTTTATGATAAAATATACAAATTTGTTTTAATAAATACCAAATCACAAAAATAATACAAATTCAACATTTTAAACAACTTTCTCATCAAAATTAGTAAGCATCTCGATGAAGATCACGCTACTAATTCACTGAATTCATCTTCTTGCCTCTTATCGAACTTTTGCAGCTTCTTACACTTTAAAAAAAGTCAAGTAGTTATAATAATCCCCTATTTGTATTATTACCATTAGAAGTGCTTACTGAATCTATTTCTGAACGTAGAAAAAACTAAATGCGAATTTAGCTTTAACGAATACGATACGATCATCCAATATTACATATTCTGACATCAAATTGCCCCAAAAACTCTATAATCTCTACACACTATGAATTTCTTTATCAGTCAATCATAATTTTGATGCTTTTTTATTAGTCCATTTACACAAATACTCCAAATTTTAAAGAACCGCTTGGAATGAAATGAAATTTGATATACGCATAGCTAACATGTAACATCAAAGAAAAAAAGTGAGAACATCAAAGAAAAAAAGTGATATTGTGCCAATGGGCGCTGTTGCCCTGATACCACCACTTCTCGGGGGTGAAAAAACATACGTTCAAAATAGGTCCGGAATTGAAAAACCGACTAATTCTAAGCAACTTTTTGTTCTTTAGTGTTTTTTCACGAAATCACTACTTCTCGATTTATTTCCGTGTGAATATGTTCATTTTTCAACAAAAAAAAAACACGTTTTTAGACGTTTTTTCGCAAATAAATCAAAAAGTAAGTATTTTATCGAAAAAATATTTTTAGCAAAAATATAACTTATAAAAAAGTGAAAATGGTGTATGTATGAAGTCTGCAGTTCCAGTAGAAGCAGAATTGTAGCTAATGAAAAGTAGGTTCGTATTCGTCAAATTCCATATCGAATATTTCAACGTGAAATAATAAAAAAAAATTAAGCACTTTTCGGGGAAAACTCATCACAACTTTTTTTGTGCAAGTTGTGATGAACAAGTTGGTTCCTTTTTTTGATAAAAAAAATCAGGAAAATCACCCGTTAATGAGTATTCCCCGAAAAGTGCTTCATTTTTTGATTATTTCTCGTTGAAATATTCGATTTGGAATTTGACGAATACAAACCTACTTTTCTTTAGCTACAACTCTGCTTCTACTGGGTTTGCAGACTTCATACATACACCAGTTTTTTCATTTTTATCAGCTACATTTTTACTAAGAATATTTTTTTCGATAAAATACTTACTTTTTGATTTATTTTCGAAAAACCGTGGATTTTTGTTCCGTCTAAAAGAGTGGATTTTTTTTGAAAAATGAACATATTCACTCGCAAATAACTCGAAAAGTATTGACTTACACCATACATACCATACATACACATTTTTTTTCATTTTTATAAGCTATATGTTTACTAAAAATATGTTTATCGATAAAATACTTACTTTTTGAGTTATTTTCGAAAAACAGTCTAAAAATGTGAATTTTTATTGAAAAATAAACATATTCACTCGCAAATAACTCTAAAAGTATTGACTTAGTGAAAAACTCTATAGATGTACTCACCCACAAGGCAAAAGCACACATCGGCACATTATCACTTTTTTTCTTTGTCATGACATGCTATGTGTATGCCAAATTTCATGTCAATCCAAGTGGTTTTTTAAAATTCGGAGGTTTTGCAATATTTTACCGTGCGTGAATGGACTATATGATTACGTACTTAAACAACAATAACAAATATATATAAAATTGGGCGCTCCACAGGGATACGTCTCGGGACCGGTTTAAACCAGCATGTATGCGTTATGCTTTGTAAACATAGGGATTTAGAATATTAAATTTGTTCAGATTTTATAGAATTATCAACTCATTGCACAAGAATACGAAGAGCTACTAACATTCTTAAATAAACTATAGTTTAAGATTTTAATCGGTCAACAACTATGAAGAAGACTTTTTAGATCATTATTTGAACTCTAATAAGAAAAGAAGAAAGATCCCAGGTACAAAATTTATTATTAAAATAACAAATAATGATTTAAATCTGAAACCTTTCTTGGAACCACTTTCTTATCTCTGACTTTTACAATTTATAAGCCAAGAGACGACGAATAAAAAAAGCGAAAAGGATTCTACAATATGCAATCACATTTCGTCTTACTGGTCTAGGAAAAGGTCCGAAAGATAGTTCCTACTCAAAATCTGAGTAAAGGTAAAGATAAAACTGTCGTTCCCTTTTATCTAAATAAGAACTTGAAAGTTATTAACACTTTTTGACAAAACAGTATTTGCTTCTGTCATATTTTGACACATTCCGTTTGAGATTTCTACGTATCTATTGGTCAGGTTCACCCACGAAGAACAGTAGTCCATTCGATGAATAAAATTCATCAATATTATCCCCAGATGAAAACGGATATATGCAGCGAGGAAGTAAACAATACTTGTTGCTACAGAGAAGAAGAAACTCAAGAAACCCTTTTATTGGATTTGATGATGTGTATTTTAAAACTAGGCTTAGATTATCTAAAAATTTAGTACATCAATTATAACACTCCCAGGTATTTGTATTTATCAACCCTTTCTATGGGCACATCTCCTAAATGTATTTTTGAATATTTGTTTTCTTTGTTATCATATATATTTATGTTTTTTATATTCATTTTTAGTCCTGTTTTTCGCAGAAACTACTTGCCTTGTTTAGAAGTAGCGGTGAGTTGTTCAGCAGAGTTTGCCAAAATCATGGTATCATCTGCATATCTTGTGTTTTGAGCAAAACACCGGAATATTGTATACAAAAACTTCCGTAAATTCAGACTTACATTGGTTAAATTTTTGGCGCCCAACGTGGGGCCTGAAATCTTCGCAGTTGCAACTTTATTCTCTGTATTTATACATCTTTAATACCATAAAATTACTTTATCAGTTATCTATCTATAAGCGAGGTTCTTACAGCCTCTGCCGCTTCTCGCATTTCGACCGCTATCGTTTTCTGTCCATTAATTCGTCTTCTTTGATGGTCCTATCTCTCATTATGTGCCGTACATTTTCTTCCCAGGAAACTGAAGGCCTTCCCCTACTTCTTCTTTATTGTGGAATGTAATTTAAAGCTTTCTTTGACCATCTATCTTCATTAATTCGTTTCACGTGATCATACCACACTAGTTGTCTCGTTTCAATTCTGTCTACACTGGACTATACAGTATTTCTCCTCCTTCTAATATCTTCATTCCTGATGTGATCTTTTATGGATATACCAAGCGCTCTCCTTAGATAATCCATTTTTACTACTTCTATTCTTTTTCTATCTTTTTTCGTGATCTGCCAAACTTCTGCTCCATAAGTCATGATAGGCTCTACTAAGGTTCGATAGATTGTCAATTTCGTTTTGTGTCTTACATCTTTAGACCATAGTAGAGAGCTTAGAATGTTTATCGCTTTTTTACCCTGCTGTGTTCTGATTTCGATGTTTCTTTTGGTAGTGCCTTCTTTAGATATTATAGATCCGAGATATTTATATTCTTTCCATGTTTTTGTGGTTCTAATTTCTAACTTTTGATTTTCTTCATCATCCCCTATTTTAAGATGCTCTATCTTTGACATATTCATATTGAGGACCCATTTTTCATATTCTTTCTTTAGTTTTCTAAACATGTAGTCCATGTCTTCCTCATCATTCGCTACGACTACCTGATCATCTGCGAAAAATAAAGTTGTTAGACATTTGCCACCGCCTATGTCTATTCCCATTCCGGATACTTGTTTCCTCCTGCTCTAGCGATGATTAAATATATATTTTAAATAAGGTCGGAGACAGACAACATCCTTGTTTAATCCCCTTTGTTGTTGGAAATGATTCAGATATAAAGTTTCCTTCTTTAACGACACTTCTTGCATTTTTGTATATATTTGTGATAGCCTCCACATACTCTCTACTGAGACCTACTATTGTCAATGTTTGAAACAGTTTTTTCAAAGGTACCGTATGCCTTTTCTAAATCTACAAACAATAGGTGGGTAGATAGATTCCTTGTCTTCCGTTTTCTATTACCTGCGGCAGAACGAATATATTTTCAGTGCACGATCTTCCTGCACGAAATCCATTTTGTTCTTCCATGTCTTCGTATTCTGATTATATTCTTTCTTTTATTATTCGACCGTACAATCTCCCCACTGAGCTGGTAACGTTTGTTTCACTATAATTAGAGCATATGCGTTTATCCCCTTTCTTGTATATTGAGCTGATGTATCCAACATTCTACATAATTATCAGGGATATTTTCTCCTTTTAAGCATTTATTAAATAGTTGAACCAACATCTCATGTAATATTTTTGGTCCGTACTTTACCAACTCAATTGAGATGTTTCTAGGTCCTGCTGCTTTACCGTTTTTCGATCTTTTGAGAGCCTCGCTTAACCCTCCGGTTGTGATGATAATATAATTTTATCGTCTAGAGTACGCCAATGAATTAAGTAAAACGTGTTTTTGTACCGTCTCGGACGATATAAAAGTCGGAACGAAAAGCCTACTCGATTATTATTCTTGGAGCGTTGATCGAAGAATAATAAACTACAACGAGGTATAAGAGGTGAGTTATCCCGACCATTTTCCGCCGTCAGTCGTTTTGGTGTGTTGAACGAATCCGACGGTTTTTCCTTTTACCTATCCTTATACGAGCGGTGATCGTATTTCCCAACATGTTTTTCCTCTGGCGAGCTGAGCGAGATTTCCTCTCCTTATACGTCCATTTCATATTAATAAAAGTAATTTCTAATCCACACGATCGTCAATATTATTCATTCATGTACAAAATATCGTCACATCTGCCCGAACAGAAAGCTCGATGCGTAGATTATAAATATATTTTATTAACGAAATTAACGAGTAATTAAGGCTAATTATCCTATCTTTTGTATGTTTTGTTTCTAAATAAAAATGTCTTAAAAAGCGAATCTTTGTCTTCGGCTGAATTTTTTTACCTGGAGCATCAAATACACCGACAATGTCACAGATCTCTTGGAATTTACATCTATCTTGTCAGTAAGACCTCATATCATATTCTTCAGTTAATTATACTGAAAGTTCCAAATAAAACTATAGTACTGGCAATTGTATGACGTATTCTAGAAAACCTGAACACAACCAACACATGAAACATGTCGCTAAGAAACAAAATATCTCAAACATGCTAATATCATTATACTTTATACCTAAACTTTTGATAATACAACGTTCAAAAACTATTTTAATCGAAATTTATTATATTTCAGTGTATATATTTTTAATTTTTCGGCCGAAAAAAATAGTTTTCTTCGCGCTACCCTAGAATGAGAAGATCCTAGTCGGCACTACAGCTATTTCGATGGAAACTTGTCATTCCAAGATAAAATTTTTACAAATAGCTACCGAACTTGATAATTTTTATTGAGCATTAGTTTATGTACAGCTTCCCTTTATTGATAGGTACGCCAAGTATGACACTATTGTTAGATATCGTGATATCTAATTGATTTTGAAATTTTGGAATCTTAAACCTTACATTAAACGGATAACAGGTGGAATAAAAAGTCCGTAGGCTGACACATAGATGGCACTACTGCTAGTAAATCCATATGGTTTTTAGTTAGCCCTAACCTTCCAAAGATGCGTGTATAAATTTGACAGCTGTCGAACTATTTATTTACGAGATATAGCATTTTGAGTGAAACAACTTGTGATAGTTTAAAAAAATCGATAAAAAGGAATTGACGATTCTGAGAAGTGTTTGAAGCTCTTCAATCGTAATAAGACCGCATTTTTGTGTCGATATATTACAAAATATGAAACATGGCTCCATCATTTCACTCCGGAGTCCAATCGACAGTCTGCCGAGTGGACTGCACGCGATTAACTGACTCAAAAGCGTGGAAAGTCAAAGGCAAATCCTGGCAGGATCGGCATATAATATAATAGGTTTTGTAAGGGGAGATGAACGTCCCTCTGCTAGGGGTTGGATATCAGGAATACACTAATTACTCATACTGCGTTTATTTAATCACTATATACGTTAGTAACTAGTTGGTGGACGAAGTCTACATTCGAACTACATGGATGTCTAAATAATGAATGATGAATAAGAATAATGAATGATATGCAATACTTTCTCCGTATCTATAAATAAACTCGTAATTAAGAAGACTAAGTTTTCACTCTAATGGCATATAAAACAACATAATGCTATTCTACACCCCACCAGAATGAAAACAATGGGAACCTTCTCTGGTTACACCTCCGAGGCTTCTGCAATATGCAAGCCATACGGATGCTGAGACTAAGGAAAATGCAGGAATTCTACAATTTACAATTGATTTACACTTACTCTGATTGGAGTACGAAGGGAACCATTCTCGTTGGAACTTTACCGCGCTGAGTAGATGGGACGTGAATTGTAAATTGTAGAATTCCCTCATCTTCCTTAGTCTCAGCATCCGTATGGCTTGCATATTGTAGAAGCCTCGGAGGTGTAACCAGAGAAGGTTCCCATTGTTTTCATTCTGGTGGGGTGTAGAATGGCATTATGTTGTTTTATATACCATTAGAGTGAAAACTTAGTCATGTTGTAGCAGTTGCCGCTAGGACATCTATGCCATTTCGTTCGTTGCAATCCGGGACTGCACGCTGGGGTTTGTTTTGGTTGGATCGGGGAGAAGCAGCATATGTGCCTCCTGATGAGAGACTAATAAGTTTCGAAACCGGTAGAGGTGCTTGCTGCACTCTCTGATTGGACTAGAATATGGTTCGGCTGTATTTTCATTTTGCAACGAAATTGAAAATGGTTACTCATTTTTAATTTTAAATTCGTAATTGTTTTTATTATGATTGCCGACACCGAATCGACCGTGAAATATTCATAATATCAAAATAGCTGACTAGGTCTTTCTCGAAACGAGTGCCCTACATTGTGACATCAATGTCACCTAGTTATTCTACTATAAACAATAATGTTTGTGTAAGACCTTTAAAAATTAAATCGATATTTTCTTAAAGTGCCTATCCGTTCCGGATGTTGGCGATCATCATGGCTATCTTGACTTTGTTTACCGCAGCGCGGAACAGTTCCGTGGTAGTCGTGTTATACCACTTACGTAAATTTTGAAGCCAGGAAATGCGTCTTCTTCCCGGTCCTCTCTTACCATTTACCTTCCCTTGGAGAATCAGTTGGAGAAGGCCGTAACGTTCTTGATTTCTCATTACATGTCCTAGATATTCTAATTTTTTTGTTTTGATGGTTATGAGAATTTCACACTCTTTCCCCATTCTACGCAGGACTTCCACATTGGTAATTCGGTCAACTCAGGATATACGTAATATGCGCCTATAACACCACATTTCGAAAGCTTCGAGCCGATTCATAGATGCAACAGTTAGTGTCCATGCTTCCATTCCGTAGAGCAGAACTGAGAATATGTAGCATTTCAACAGACGGTATTTTGTTTTTAATGCTATATCTCAACTGTTGAAAATGGGTCTCATTCTAACGTATGCTGCTTTCGCTTTTATTATTCGCTGTTTAATTTCTGTTGAGTGGTCCCATTAGCTATTTAAATTCGTGCCCAGATATGTATATTACTCAACTCTTTCGATATTCTGTTGGTTGATTGTCAGTTGAGCGTTTAGTATTGGTTTCTTACTAATTGTCATAAATTTGGTCTTCTTTATGTTAAGAGCTAGTCCGTATCTGTTGCTGACTTCTGTTATACGATTTGTTAATATCTGTAAATCATTGAGATTATCGGCAAAAACTATGGTGTCATCTGCATATCTAATGCTATTCAATACAAATTCATACTCCTCGTTCTATTGCAATTTTATCAGTTAACTGGTCTTCTATTTTGATTTTGGCCGTTTGATTGTAATAAATGTTTCTGATAAATTCTTAGATCTTTGTTGTCAATTCCAATTTCTTACATTAGAGTTATTCATTTGTCATGTTTTACTCTGTCAAATGCTTTCTGGTAATCTATAAAGCATACGTATATACCACAATTTACATCCCTGCATCTCTGAAATAGCACTTGCACAGCAAAAAGGGCCTCCTGTGTTCCCAGAGCATCACGAAATCCGAATTGTGTTCTTGTTAGTTGTTCCTCGCACTTTGTATATATTCGTTTGTGAATGACCTTTAGAAATGTTTGAAGTAAATGACACATAAGGCTTATAATTCTATAGTCTTCGCACTTTCTCGCATTGGGTTTTTTTGGAAGATTTATAAAAGTTGATTCTAGCAATTTTTGGGGAATTATGCCTGTGTCATATAGATTGTTAAATATATTTGTTAACCATAAATCGATATGAATTGTTCTTATTTTTTGAATGCTAATATAAATCCTGTACAACATAACAGTCGGCTGACAAGGTTATGGTATCGGTATTTTGGGATGCGCATGCTATAATATTCATTGATTATCGTGAAAAGGGAAAAACCATTAACAGCGACTATTACATTGCGTTATTGGAACGTTTGAAGGACGAAATCGCGAAAAAACGGCCCCATTTGAAAAAAAAAAAAAAAGAAAGTGATATTTCATCAACACAACGCACCGTGTCACAAATCAGTGAAAACGATGGTAAAGTTTCATTAATTGGGATTCGAATAGCTTCCGCAGCCACCGTATTTACCAGATATGGCTCCCAGAGACTACCACCTGTTCGCAGACCTCAAGAGACAGCTCACTGGACAGAAATGTTCCGTTGGTAGTTTACGGAATCAATTAAATGAAATTACAATAAGTGTAAGACAACGAACAATAATATCTTTATTTATTTTTGGTTGAAAAGGCGTGCTTATATCTCGTAAGAGGGTTTGTTATTCTTTGCGGGACGAGGGTTTGTGTCAGACTGCCTGTGGATGAACTAAAAACATTAGTTTTACATTTCTGTGGGTTTTAAAGAAGTTGAAGACTGATTTATTGACATAAGGAGGCTGGCCCTTTATCGTCCCATAATCTATTATGGAATTTGCGTTTCCCATACATAAACTGAACAGACCATCAACAACTGGTGTTTTAAAAGCTGAGAAGGCATTTTATCTGAATACTGATATATTTCGTTTCTTAAAATTTAACAGGCCCTTTATGCATATGGTTTGTGAATTTTAAAATGGGACGTATTATTTCATTTTGAAAAAGTTATTAAAAATTAAAATTAGCCAAATAGTAATTGAAGCGTGTCGCCACAGAAATTTAGGACCAATGAAGAGGTAATCGCCGAAACTGAGGATTATTCTGAGGCTAAAGACAAATTGCATTATAAAAATGGTATCGAAAAGTTGTATGACCGCTATAATCGTTGTATCTCCGTCGAAGGAGAGAGAGAACTATAATGACTAACTATATTCAACAATAAAATCTAACTAAAAAAAAATCCTTTCTATGTTAGCCTACGAACTTTTCAGCCCAACGATGTTTACAAATTAGTGTGTTGTAGACTAAAGTGTTTAATAAAAACCAACTGCAGCGATTGTTGAATGAACTACGAACATATTCTTAAATCCCGATAGTAATTAAACCTTTACACTCACTTTTATTGAACGTTATTTTTCTTAAAATAAACACATGTGCATTTGTGGTCACCAGTGGTGAATGACAGGAGAGGACAAAGGGAAAATTCCCCTCAACGATGTCCAAAACTAAAGAAAAAAATGTTGAAACATAAATATACAGTGATGAGCGCGCTAATGACCGCCAAAATAATGCAAGAGATGGAAAACATAATACATTGTGAAATAAAAGGGATGAAACTAGTAGAGGTGGAAATTATCGATATAAACGTATAAATTAACATTACATTACATAGTTTCCCACCTTTAGATTTACCAATTGTATGAGAATGTAAAACAGGAAAAAAAAAGATACCTAAATGAATATTAACGAACCTTCGTAGTTTTTATTGTGTAAATAACAATCCTATTTAATGGTGATTTAAGATTCCGCATTTCAAAACCCGGTATTAAATACCTTTTTTCTTCTTAAACCTACGTCATAGAAAAAATGTAATTTTAAAGCTTAAAACAATAATCTACGGTTATGTTACAATCATCTTTGGCAAAATATAGAAATAAAACTAACGAATCTACATACAATTATTCAAAAATTAAAAATAACATCACTCTTTTTGAGATTTTTGTAATATTTAAAGCTATTCGGAGAGCATTATGGACTGGGGAAATAAAGTAGTCTTCGAATAGAAATGTGTAAAACAGATATGTTGTCCACAAGAAAAAACATTTCCTATAGCTGGCTGTGTAACATTAATCACAAAAAATTTAGTAAGATCCTTCATAAAAGGTATATACGAGAGCTATCGAGACTACTACTACTACATTGTTTGATTTGCTTGTCTTGATAATGTTAAGAAGAAATGCGTACAATGTGCTTCCCCGTTTAGGATTTTGTCCTCTTCAGGGTTTGTGGTGAATGTTTAGTGTTGGCAGCAAAAGCAAACAGTCCGAAAAACACACTGGGGCAAGCGCCGTGTCCTGGTGTTCTTGGATCCTTGGTTATGCCGGACGGTGGTGTCCAGAAGGCTAGAAGTCAACAGAGAAGAAAGTTTGATGGATTGTTGTTGGTTCCATAGACATTTACGTGTACTGTCCGTGCTTTGCTCTCGACCAATCTCCCTAGAAACCATTGTACAACGACAGGCGAACCTGCGTCCCTCGTCGGCGGTCAGGAGGTGGCTTTGAGCGCAGCGTGGACAGTGAGCGTTCGAGTGGAGAAAATAGTTGCGGCTATTTTCTTGGGACGAACAGGTATAATTGTGCAATGAAGTTGGGAAACCGCAAAAAACCAACTTCTCCCTGTTCGGGGTAGGGAAGAGGAGATGTTAGAGGTGGGTACGGAAGGCTAACGGGGTAGCCTCAAGGATGTTTTCGTACTCCACCGGGAGTTCGTCAATGCATGTTTGCATTAGAGCGGACGGTACATGAATCTTTTTGCGTTTGGGCTTTCGGTGGAGTACGTGGCCGGAAGATGAACAGGAACATTTGAGAGATTCTTGGGTGTCGGAAGGGGGGCCGTTGATTACTTTGATTGTGAAGTTCCTGTTCAGAGAGTTTATTCTCTCGGTGATTTTGGGGGTGTTCGAAATGTTATGGATTTCGTTTGAGGGATATCGCCAGTGCTCATAGTTACATCTACGCAAGACTCTGCGCTCTGTCCTCAACAACCTCTCTTGTTTTTGTCTAGAGCAAAGAGAGTAGATACATGACTTGTACTCCATGACGGGTCGAATAAAGGTCTTGTAAGTGTGAATGAGAGTGTTCTTGTGTGTCTTGCCAATTTTTCCAGAGAGAGCGTTGAGAAGTCTGGCCCTGTTCCTTACCCTATCTAAAGTTGCCTTTAGATCTGCGTCCCAGTTGAGAGTCCTGGTAAACCGAACTCCCAAATAGTTCACAGTCGGGCTAACAACAAGCCTTTCTCCCAACAAACTCAGAGGATATTGGTCGTCTTCATTGCGAATGATTCTATTTGACACAGAAGGGGCGCGAAACACAATTGTTGTTGTTTTGTTCGCGTTGAGCGTGACTCTCCACTTACAACACCATTCGCCGACGCCGTCCAACAGAGCCTGGGCTCTTCTGAAGAGGAGTCTTGGGTTGTATCGAGAGGTAGTTGAGAGCAGAGTCGTGTCATCTGCATAGAGAAACAGCCGAGTACCTGGGATATTTTGGTTAGTGATGTCGCTGTTGTAGATAATGTACAACAGCGGCGCTAGGACTGAACCCTGGGGAACTCCAGCTTGTGGAGTGAAGGGGGTGGACTTTTGATCGCATATTTTCACTCTGACAGTACGATTGTGGAGGTAGGAGTGTACAATTTTGGTAAATTGCAATGGAAGCCCGATGTCCAGAAGTTTCCGAACAAGCCCGTCGTGCCAGACCTGGTCGAAAGCCTTCTGCACATCCAGAAATGTGGCTATGGCGAATGAACCATCGTTGATGGTTTGAGTAACTTTGGTAGTGAAGTCTATTAATGCATGTTTAGTAGATTTACCTGACTGGAATCCATATTGGAATTTTGGTATGATATTGTGGTTTTCGAGAAAGTTATTGAGCCTCTCTTTTAGGATTAGCTCAAGAACCTTACCCAGAGTATTGATTAATGAAATTGGTCTATAGGATTCCACGTCGGTTGGGGGTTTGCCTTTTTTCAAAAGCATGATGGTGTTGGCCACTTTCCAAGGAGTAGGAAAGTGGCTGTTTTTGAGACATGCATTGAATATTTTAGTTAGAAGAGGGATGATACTCTCTGGAAGTTTTTTGAGGCACCTTCGGTTGATGCCATCAGGTCCGGGAGCGCTGTTTTTGCCGATTTGGCAAAAGCTCTCCGTTTCCCTGTCTGTGAGGGGGTCCATGATAGGATCATAGACTGGAATGTAGTGGTTGAGAGTAACATTTACAATGTATTCTGTGTTGAATTTAAATATGCGATCAAAGTTCGGGTTATCTGGCGTTTGAAAATTGTTTTGAAGCGAATTTCTGAATGCTTCGGCTTTCCCTTCTGGGGAATTGACTATGTGATTGTTGACCAACAGATGAGATGGTTGAGATAATTTTTGTTTTGTTAGGACTTTAAATTTTTGCCAGAATTTACCTCCGTCTCTGTAGTCCAGTTTTGAGGTAGCATCTTCCCACCGGCGAGCCGTTAGGACAGATATCTCCCTCTTTATCCTGGCACAGATCCGGTTGTACTCTGTTTTGATAAGTGGGTTTCTGTTGGCCTTGTATTGACGTAGAAGACGTCGTTTTTGTTGAATTTTGGCAATGATGTATTGTGGAAGTGCCGGTGATGTATAAGTTATTTGTTTGAGTGGAATTGCGTGCGTGATCGCCTCAGTGATGAGGTTCTCGATATTGGTTGCACTGGTGTCGATACTATCGTTAGTATCGAGTTCGCCTAACATAGGGAGATTTTGTGTGATGAAGTTTTGGAATTCAGTCCAGTTAGCGTGACGATAGTCTCTTATAGATCTTGGAGGGTTTGGTTGTTTTGGAATGAGTATGTCGGTGTCGACAAGAAGAGGTACGTGGTCTGACGTTATCGAATCACCTATGTGGCATCTATCCCCGAACCGATCCAGAATGTTACTAGTAACTAGGATGTGGTCGACAATAGAAGCCCCATTGGCGTTCAAAAACGTGAATTCAGTGTTGGTGATTCTTGAAATAGGAAGGTCTAGTAGATAATCCGTGAGGCGGATGCCTTCTGGGTTTTGACGATGATCACCAAACTGTGTGTGTCTACAATTTAGATCGCCCATCAACACAGCCTTGCCGAGCCTCGAAAAGTACTCTAGCAAATGCCTGTTGAGTGGTTGATCCGGGTGTTTGTAGTAAGAGACTATCGTGAGGGTTTCGTTGTTGGGGATGTGCACGTCAATTGCCAGGAAGTCCACATCAGGTGGACGAAAATTTTGTGGGAATGTGTGTATGTTGTGCGGTATTCCGTGTTTCACGAGAATACCATTCCCACGTGAAACCTGACAGCGGCTTCGATGGATGATCGAATATCCTGCGAAGTGTGGATCGTTTTTCGACAGAGTATCTGTGAGTGCGAGGATCTGGATGTTATGCTTCGACAGGATATTCTTGATGAGGGGTCTCTTTTTGGAGAGACCCTGACAGTTGACTGTGCCTAGGGTGAAATCCATAAAAGGGGGGTGTTTAGTGGTTGGGGCGGAATGTCACCGTGACATTGCTCCCGTACCCGTGGACCACTGTGGAGTGGTCGTAGACTTGGCTAATCAGATTAGCCGTGATTGCAGCGATATGCTCGCGAAGTTCAGGCAACAAGTTAAGCAACAGAGCAGTCTGAATAGACAAGATGTTCTTTGTTTCAGTAGGGAGTTCGAAAGGGGGGAATGATCTTTCGATCGTGAGTGGCTGTATTTCGTGTTGGGCGGAGGGGATGGTGTGTCTTTTTGGACACTTGTTTGAATATGCGGGGTGGTCACCGCCGCAATTCGGGCATTTGGGTTCCTGCTGTTTGGTGCAGGCGCTGGACTTGTGGTTACCGCCGCAGTGGGGGCAGACGAATGCTTTTTGAGGGCATTCGTCGATGGAATGTCCGTTGATGCAACATTTGCTGCAATATTTTGGGGTAGGGATTGTAGGGTCGGAGCCATGAGGGAGTTCGGCATTATAGATTTCGCCATCTAGAGTTATGCCTCGGCTCAGTGCTGACGTAAATCTCTCCAAGGATTTGGTCACCACCTTGATCACTTTAGAGTCTTTGCCTGTTTTATAGGCTTTGACTCTCCACAGTCTTTCGACCGGGAATTGCTGTTCTGTGAGCAAGTCGGTGACCTCCTGCTCGGAGTAATCTACGTCGATTCCGGTAATGCAGAGGAGATAGGTAGGCTCTTTAGCGGAAGTGTTTGCATTTCTGCTACGGCTATGGACCGTAACCATGGTTTGGCCAGTTGCTGTGTGGATAGCTTTCTCGATATCCCCTGCATTTATAGGATTAAAAAGTCGAAGATGTGCGATTCCATGTGAGAGAACTTTACAAGAGTGAATTTTGTTGGACAAAAGAGTGGTGGCATTTATTTGCCGAAAGAAGGTACGTTTGTTACAAAGATCTTTTGGGAGATCTTTGATTAGATATTCGGACAGTGTGGGATCGTTTATGGCGTTGATGACGTTTTGATTTCTGGCTTGGGTTTTGGGACGTGGATTGGCTGCGGCATTGGCGTAAGACATTTGTCTTATTTGTCTTCTTTGGAAGACGAAATCGTTCGGTTCAGGATTGTTTTCAGTGCTGATGGTTGCTTGTGGTTGAGAAGAGGGTTGCTGTTGAGAAGATTGTTGTTTCGGTTGTTTGGGTGCTTGCTTTGACGGTTGAGTTGGGACTTTGGGTATGGCACCGTGAATATTCCGAGCGCTCTGCTGCTGAGGACCAGCCTGTGCTGGTGTTCTTAGAGGCGGAAAATCATTAGCATATCGCTGCAGAAGGGGGTTGGAGGCGTCGTCCTGCTCGATGCGAAGGTAGGCCTCGCGATACTTGTTGCGGACGATTTCCATCTCCGCGCTAAGCGTCTCGAGGTCTAGCTCCGCCGTGAGCCGGTTGTAACCTCTGGCTGGGGGTACAGTGCCTTCCTGATGTAAGGAAGAGAACTGGTTGGCAGTAGTGGTGGCTGTAGTGGTGGTGGTGGTGGTGGCAACGCTTGTCGAGGTCGTCGTCCGAGGACGAAGCGACCGGGTGGAGCTGACTGACCTTACAGAAGAAGGCATTACAAATGGGTGAGGATGCAAGTCGAGCGATCGGAGGGCACCTCAGCCTCAAGGTGTTCTGGGGGGTAAACCCCAGGGATAAAGGTGGCTTGTCCACCCCTCCGTGCTTTTCCGGCGTAAGACAGTGACTATAATTACCTGATGGGTGCAGTTTACCCTGCTGCTGGTGGGTCCCTCGTTGAAAGCCTTTTTCGCAGTTAGTTTGGCCCCCTTACTCGCACTTGTTCTTGTAACCGTATGTGAACACTAGGTAGAGTTCGGGGCGAGCGAACTCGCTCGAGCCCAGGGCCAGAGTATTCCTCTGAAACCCAGTAATCCGTCTACCTTTTTGGTTTACACGGCCAAGCGTCGTTGGTTTTTCACGCTGGTTCCAAACTAATAGCTTAGGGCTAACCGTGCGCCGCTTCTTCAGCACTTGGTGCTCTCAGGCTTCTCGCTGTTCGTCGGTAAGAGTGGGGTGTGCTAGCAGTGACCTTACTCTTCGACGTCCGGGACGAGAATGCGACTGATCTAGAGCTATCGAGAAATTTCGTTACATTTTGATCTGTAGCCGCTAGGGGCGGGGCCAGCGCGGCCATCTTAGCATCGTGGCGTTCCTCCGTTCAGTAGCTGCCCAGCCATGTTAGCACGAAGTCACTGTCTCTTCTCGTTATTTTATAACAGCTTCTTGAAATGTGTGCCGCGAATAAAATCCCGCCAGTTGTGAGGTGTGATAATACGGTTCCTGTTGGCTAAAAACAACAAACCAATTGAAATTTATCACGAAATTTGTGCTGCTTTTTTGAATAGTAGAATTAGTGCGCTCGTTCTCTATTCTTCCGGTATTTTATTGTGTTTCGAGTAATCTGTTTGCATCAATTAAGTGCCAAAATCAAACCCTCGAAACTAGATGACGTACCTTAGCAGTAACGCTGGGCATCCAGGTGATTCATAGGTCGGTTCTGATTGCATATTCGTGTTCAGTGACCCCAAATACTCCAAAATAAGAAAATCTGTCACTTAATATACTGATTTTAACATGTTTATGCAATTTTTCGATGCGTTTTAAACACTTTAAAATGTAATAATACACTTCCACCCATTTTTTTATTGTAGACTTTTTTCCAGACAAAAAAATAAAAACCTTATTTTGTAAAAGGTATATGTATTTAAAATCCCTAAAAAGGGCTTTATCACAAAAACAACAGAGTTGTCACCTAAACTCTGCCATGTAAGGTTCCACCTACAATTTTCCAACCAATATGGTTGATGTCATGTGATGTCAGGGGTTAATCCGGAAATATTTTTAACATCCTTCAAAATAAGATAACACAATGTAACCCCAACTGTTTAAAATCAATTTAAGGGTTTTTACCCGTACATTTTGGTGGCTTAAAGCATGTAAACCTGTGATAGCACTGATGATGGAATATTGATTCCGAAAACGTTTTGTGATACAGCCCTTTTTAGGGATTTTAAATACATAAACCTTTTACAAAATAAGGTTTTTATTTTTTTGTGATTTATGGTATACAGCCAGTACAGGAATTTTTCCTTGTGATATTTTTTCCAGACGTCATCCTAATCCTAAATACCTACAATGCAAAAAGTTGTAAGTCTCTATGTACCTACTATACAGTGATGAGCGCGATATTAACCGGCAATAGCTCAAAAGATGGAAAACATAATACATTGCGAAACAAAAAGAGATGAAACTAGTGGAGGTGGAAATTATCGTTATAAACGTCTTAAATAACATTACATTACATAGTTTCCCACCTTTAGACGTATCAGAGGAGTATGAAAACTGTCACTGTGACACTAGAATTGTATAAAATACTCCTGTCACAGACGTCTAAAGGTGGAAAACTATGTAATATAATGTTAATTAATACGTTTATAACGATAATTTCCACCTCCACCAGTTTCATCTTTTTTTGTGTCGCAATGTATTATGTTTTCCATCTTATGAGCTATTTTGCCGGTTATTAGCGCTCTCATCACTGTATTTAAAAATAGATTTATTCCTGTGTTTTTAGTGTTAAATGCCCTGGTCTAATAAAAACAATGCCATACCTACATGTAAAATTAAAAGTCGATGATCATAGTTTAGAAATATTATCATTTCTACATTTTTTCCGGTCTAAACCTTTTTCTCTAGGCCTGGTAAGAATAGTGTGTATTTATTATTAAAATCTAATGTGTTGCATTTTTATTTTCAAAGGAACGAACATCTGAAATTCTGTGAATTATCTACCTCGACAAATCGTATAGACATCTGTTTCTGGGTGTATGCTTTGTTAAATGATATACCTCCCTCTGTTTCAGCTACCTCTCAGCGCCCTGTAATCCTATAAAACTCTTCATAGCCTTCGCCCTTCACAGATAAAATTTTAGTTAACTGTACTGATACCGAACACTCGTGGAATACCGGTCAGAGTCCGATATCAACCAATTGCAGATACAATACTCAAATAGGTACTCGCTCTGATACGATTGGTACGAAGTAATCAGAGTAATCAAAGTAACGATTTGCCTCTCTGTATAGTAATCGTTACTTTCGGTATTCGTAAGTAACGAGTACTTTGTAACGAATAGATACTTTTTCAACATCACTAGTAGTGATGTTGATTATAGTTACTTTCGAGTATTCGTTACAAATCGTTACTTTTGTATAAAGTAATAATTTACAGTATTCGTTACTTTGATTACTATGATTACTTTTGTATTTGAGTAACGGTAATCATATCGAGAATCGTATTTCTCAGTAGGTAGGTATTTTGTATAGGTATTCCGATATAACAACAACCTTCACCGATCTGTTTAAAGGATAAAAATGATTTGATTACTATGATTGCTTTTGTTACTTTTGTATTTGAGTACCGGTAATCATATCGAGAATCGTATTTCTCAGTAGGTAGGTATTTTGTATAGGTATAGATATAGATCTAGATAAAAATATTGGGTTCTCGCATTCGATCTTTGTTAATGACATACATTACAT
This sequence comes from Diabrotica virgifera virgifera, assembly GCF_917563875.1. Lineage (NCBI taxonomy): Eukaryota > Metazoa > Arthropoda > Insecta > Coleoptera > Chrysomelidae > Diabrotica > Diabrotica virgifera. The sequence continues at coordinate 228,158,670 of NC_065450.1, read as the reverse complement.
ATTTTCCCTCCATTATACCTCCCTCTGTTTCATCTTCTACCTTCTCTTCACCCTCACACCCTTAAAACGCTTCATACCGATAACGATATTCGATAGCACTCGTAAAATACCGGTCTCGTCCGTTACTCGCTGGGATACGATAGGTAGAAAGTAATCAAGTGTACTAGTTGTACATACAATAGTCGTTACTCGCTCTGATACGATTGGTACGAAGTAATCAGAGTAATCAAAGTAGATACAATAGTCGTTACTCGCTCTGATCGAGTACTTTTTAACGAATAGATACTTTTTCAACATCTCTAGCAGAAAGTGCGAAATGGAAGAAAAGACTACCATACACATACTATGCCATTGCAGTGTGCTAGGTAATGTAAGAAGGTTTGAGCCAGAAGAGATTTTAAAACTACCAATAAGAAAACTGTTGGTCTTCCTTGAGGCCACAGGACTTACTAGAGTTTAAGGAGAAGAACAGGGTTTGGTACAAAGGTCTTATGACCAAGTGTCAGAGACTAACGAGTCTCGCCTGAGCTAAGAAGAAGAGGTGAAGATCTTGGCGCAAAATAGAACTTGATGGCGCGTTTTCACTTAAGCTCTATGCTTTACTTAGGAATTCAATGACTTTATGTATGTAATATTATTTTTTAATATACACTGTATGATATTTTTTGACCATTTATTATAAATGTCTACTATTTATGTATTTAAAAATATATCATTAAGTAATTTGGCTCCATCTATTTTGTACTTATGGACGTTAATGATGTTATAATCATTTACTGCAACCGAAACACATTGTTTATCTACATTATTGGCTCATCGGACAATCTATTTCACACATTTCTTTGAGACTACCTTATTCATGATGTGGTATTTTAAATAAAAAAACAATTCACTGTACTACGATTAACTGGTGACAATCTTGATCACTGAGATTTGATATTAACGTGCATCTTTTACTTAAAACACCAAACTCTAAACAAAAAACCGACTTCGACCTTTCAAAGCAAAGACTCCTTATCATACAGTCGTACCGTACGTACAGAATACCACTCTGGTGCTATCGCTGTCTAAAGTGACGTCTTCCGGACTGGCGAGGTCGACGCGCACGCTGCCGGAGTTCTGGCGTTTCCTGCCGCCTCCCCAGTTGCTCAGCGTCCATCGGTAGACGCCGTCCGTTGATTCATTGGTGGATTCTTCGATCGGCTGGCTGTCTAGTGTGTTGGAACTGGAACTGGTGGTACCTCCGAAGGAGTCGGCTCCGCCCTTAAATCTACCTATTCCTGTTTGAAAACAACAATAATAATAATGGATTAAAGTCTGACAAACTATCTAAGAGAGTCATTAATATTCAGCTGAGCGGGGTGTTATTGTCCGAGCTGAGAAATTTCATAAAGAATGGATCTACCTGTTTTATAAAATTAAACCCTTGTTTATGTATATAATTTCACAATAAGGACAATGGCACCCCGCTCAGCAGAACTATATAAGAGAGTCATTAATATTCAGCTCAGCGGGGTGCTATTTTTCAAGGTGTCAAGTTCTATCAACAAGTGATCTACCTGTTTTAAATCCCTTGTTTATTTATTTCCATCAATAGTACCACGCTGAGCTGAATATTAATGACACTCTTAGTTTGCTTGCATAACTACACTACAAATTTTTTGTGATAAAGTTTCAGCAATTGCTGCAGTTAGGTTGTTTAACATCATGTTGTTATAATATTCTTTTTGTACATAATGATGATTGATGATCCTCATCACATAAAAAAGGTGTTCAGAAACTCTCCCGATAAACGAAGACCGGAGATTTCTCAGACAATTTGAAGATAATTTAAATTTAACCCAATTCATCTAGTCCGAAAATGCTTCATAGAGAACTAGAGCTCTTTAAAGATGGCGTCTTGTAATTATATTTTTTTAATAGTTCCAGAACGTTTCTATTTAGGAAAAATAAAAGCTGGCACGCCTATTTATAATCCAGAGATAAATCAATTCCATCAATTTCGAATTTCTAGTACCGGTCATATGCGTCCGTTTTGGGTACGACAACGGTTATTTTATTCCATAACTTTTTTGTCTTTAACTTTTAAGTATTTTTGACATTGGATTATTAAACTCTGAGGTATTCTAGTACTAAACGGTACTCTTGCTTTAAGTCGGTATGATTTACAGTTTTCTAGAAAACTCGATTTGAAAATTTTTTGTTTTTTGAATTTGAAAAAAACTTTAAAAAACTATTTTATCGCTTTATCGGTTTCGTGTTTAATTTTTAAGCATTTTGACACTAAATTATTAAATTATGAAGTACTAAAAGTTACTCTTGCTTTAAGTCGATAAAATATACCGTTTTATTTTGAATTTTTTTTTTCAAATTCAAAAAACGAAAAATTTTAAAGAAGAATAGTTGGTCAACGCAATGAATAAATTTGTTTGATTCTAATTGAGACAGTCACCACCATTTCTGTTAAGGTTGCAATGTCACGTGTAACTACGATAAATCCTAAATGCATGGACATCAAGTTGGATACGACCTTATTCATAACATACCAACTCGCATACATATTAAGAAAAATAAATTTATGGAAGAATATAGGTACAGTCGGAAAAATAAAAAAAATACCCATGAACGATCACATCAATCACTTATTTTGTATTTGCTATCTTTTTCTATAACAAACGTTTGTTATTTATAGAAAAAGACAGCAAATACAAAATAAGTGATTGATGTGATAGTTCATGGGTATTCTTTCATTTTTCCGACTGAACCTATATTTTTCCATAAATTTATTTTTCTTAATACGTATGCGAGTTGGTGTGTTATGAATAGGGTCAACTTTTGTAACGATTCCAAAAATCACAAATGCTAAAGATTGCAATGACTATCGGACAATGGGGAACTTGCACATTTTTTTTTTATTACATAATAATGTTCAGTTTTGTATAAAAATGAGATTTCCAAAATTTCCCGCTTCAAAAACTCATAATAACTTAGAAATACAAATTTAAAGTCTTCTTTATTTTAAAGTAGTTCAGACGGCCCGTGACGTCATATAGTTTTACATTAGTTTTTTTATATGGTTATATCAGTGATGTGGGAGGGTTATATGTAAGTATATTCTTCTTCTTCTTCTTTAGTTTATTGGCCTCCACCTACTTGGGTATTTGGCCACAGCATCGTCGCGAAATATGGGAAAATATTTATATTGTAATGACATTTTTTGATCACTATACTTAATAGGAAGTGTGTACCTACTAAGTTTTATCGTTAAATAATTATGAGAATAATAATCAGAATAAAATCACAGTATAAAATTAGTAGGTATAATGGGAGTATAATATACATAATATATGTACTTACTTATCTCCTTTAACTCCCCGAACTTCTCCGACGGAAAAATTTTCACTCTTTTGAAAATATGTAGCCACCATACACATATCAACTATAGGTAAGTTATCAGACTGCCTTTTACAAAAGCCCTCTTCGGTCATTTTAGAAAATATATCTTAAAAACACTCAAATATATCAAAAATAGAAATTATCAAATATATTTATAAAACTTAGTGTCAGTGTCAAAACGAATGCCAAACCTATGAGGGAACTTACACATTTTTTTATTACGTAATATTATTCAGTTTCCTTTAAAAATAATATTTCCAAACTTTCACGCGGTAAAACCTCATAATAACTTAGAAGATAATTTAAAATCTATATATTTTTTTCTGTTTTCTGGCCTTGGTTTAGAAGAATCCTTAGCCAATGTAAAATAGTTCAAACGATCAAAAACGCTTGTGACGTTACATAACTGTATTTTCTACTGACGTTTATAGTGTCTAATTTAAAATTATATACAATTTTGTTTACTTTGTTGGTGCAGAATGTACATGCACAACTATATGACGTCACTATGCGTTTTCGACCACCTGTTTTAATTTGAATTTTTAATCGTCTTTAGGGGCCAAACGAAAGACAAACAAAACTTTTTTTATCTTTGATACATGTTTTAAATTATGTTCTGTTGTGATTTATAACATTTTTTTCGAATTTAAAAATTTATGCAAGTTCCCTATTGCATTAATGAGCCACACATTGAAAACCTCCCTTAAAATTATACATAACAGAATCCACGTGAAATTAGAACAAGAAATAAGTGATTCACAGATGGGTTTTCGAAAGGGTCTAGGAACTAGAGAGTCAATGTTCTGACACAACGATGTCTGGATATGAATCAGGCCTATATGCTTGCTTCATAGATTTTAAAAAAGATTTTGACAGAGTTCAACATGAAAAGCTTTTAAGTATTCGTAAGACCAAAAACATAGATAGTAGAGATCTACAAATTATATCGAATCTGTATCAAAATCAGAAAGCAAGAGTAAGTCGAAGGAGAACTGACAGAGGAAGTAAGTATACTTAGAGGAGTTCGACAAGGGTGCATACTTTCACCACTCTTATTCAACGTCTACAGTGAAGTGATATTTCAAGAAGCTTTATTGGATATTGTGGAAGGTATTTTGGTCAACGGAAATAGCATTAATATTATTAGATATGCGGACGATACGGTCATATTTGCAAGTGACATGGAAGATTTACAGTACATAATACAACACGTATACAATGCATGTGAAAGGTACGGACTGCAAATGAATCTCAAGAAAACGAAATCAATGATATTCTCAAAAAAACCACAAAATGTAGATAACATGATCATCAATAATACAACGATCGAAAGAGTAACAACATATAAATATTTAGGAACGTAGCTAACCGAAGATGGAGATCAAACAAAAGAAATCAGATCTAGAATAGAAATGGCAAGAAACACGTGCATAAAATTGAAGAACTTACTTTGCAACCGTAACCTATCTATATATATACCTATCTATATATCTATATTTGCGGATCTAGAGATCCGCACAAGAATGCTACGTTGTTACGTTTTTTCTACTTTACTATACGGCATGGGAGCGTGGACAATAAAATAGTCTGAAATCAAAAAATTAAACTCCTTTGAGATGTGGTGCTACAGGAGAATCCACAGAATATCGTGGACTGAAAAAGTAACTAATGTTAAGTCATAAAAACTGTTAAAATTAGAAAGATTCAATATCTGGATCATTATAATGAGGGCGAGAAGTACGTATTACTTAGGTTGATTATGCAAGGGAAGATACAAGGGAAGAGAAACCCAGGACGACGCAAAATATCCTGGCTAAGAAATTGATCACCCTGAAGAGGCTTAAGCCTAAACGGGGTATAAACGACGAGTTTTCACTTCGCTAAGAAATTTGAGAGAGTGGTTCGGTTGCAGCTCATTAGAATTATTCAGAAGTGCGACCAATAGAATTAAAATAGTGATGATGATTTGCAACCTCCAATAGGGGAAGGAACCTGAAGAAGAAGAAGAATAGGGTCGTATCCAACTTGGTGTCTATGCATTTTAGATTTATCGTAGTTACGCGTGACGTTGCGACCCTGACAGAAATGGTGGTGACATCTGGTGCTGTCTCAATTAGAATCAAACAAATTTATTCATTGCGTTGACCAACTATGCTTTTGTAAACAATGGTAGTATTTATTTCAATAACTTACAGTAAATGTCGCTTACCACTATCGTCCGGTGATACATGGCTTTCTTCGATACCCCTCAAAATGCTTTGGCAGAGATCCGATTCCAACGGAATCGGATCGTCGGAATCTCTATTGTATATAGTAACGGCAATGTGAGCTGGATGCGGAATGGGAAGCGGAATCATCATCTTGTCTGGTGAAAAAGGACGGCTGTGTTTCTTCCAGGGCATCCAAAGGGTCGCCCTGCAATTCGTTTTGAGAGAACCCAGTGCGGCAGATGTATCTCTGAATAAAACAGTCAAACTTTTAGAACAAAGAAGTTAAGAGGACTTTTACTTTATAAATTAAAAAATCGATTTTTGTTTTTTATGTAAAAACATTCCTAAGGGCCGGTATTTCAGTGCTGGGTTAACCTATTTATTTTTTTGTCACCGAAATTTTTATGTTTAATCAGTTTTTCAGTACTAGGTTAGAGCTTAAACTCGTTTAAGTTAACCCCGATTTTAACCGATCCTCGTTAGATGGTTTAACTCCGAATTTTGCGGTTACGCTTGCGCACTGGTGCAGTGAATGCATCATGTTTATTTTTTTGAGTACCTGCCTGACAGAAGGGATTAGTTGGGTTATGTTATTTTCTTTCATCGCTGGAAGTATTCTAATGCCTCCTTATTGTTATAACGAAATTAATATTATTGAAATTATAAATTATTATTGTTATTATATAGGAAGGAATTATAAGAATATATATTTAAATATAACTGTAACAGGTACCTATGTTTACACTTACTGTAACAGGATTTAATGCATGATTCCTAGTATTATTTTAAAAAGATTATTTTATATTAGTCTACACAGCAAAATACTTAATTATTTACCAAAGAGACTTCTTATTTCCTGGTCAATCTGTTCAAATAGTGATAAGACCGTGGTCTTTGACAAACAAAATCGGAAAAAAAGTCTAAATCGTCCCAGTAATTCTAATTCTCTTCTGTTATGAAACCGAGGTAGACGTTATGAACTAAACAAAGATTCCGAACTTGATATTACATTGCATTAATCATTTTTTTTTAATTTGGTTATGAAATTGTCTTTGTCTTTTATTTATTTTTCTGACAAATTGATCATTATTTCTCGAATTGCACATGCGCACGTACAGTTACTGCTGCCAACAGAAGAAAAAAAGTGATTAGCTAACCGAGATTTTCTTAACTTGATTTAAAGCACTGAAAAACGCTGAGGGTTAAAATATTGGTTAAAATTTAAACTAGGTTAGCTTACCAAAATTTTAACCGCTCACTGAAAAACCGGGCCTTAGTATCACAGAAACACTGTACTAAAATTTTATTAAGAAATTCGAAATAGATACGAAGTTATATGGTTCTTTTCATGAGGATTTTTCAGTGCGTCATAAATGATAGAAAAAAAGGTAAGTCCGTGATAATATACATTTATAACATTTATTCTAACATGACATTTTAGTTAAATCTGACAGTTGTCAAATTTTATTTGCAAATGGGCATATAAACAAATCAATTGTCTTTATTGCATTTATAAAATGGTATTTTCTTTGATTTGTATAGTCTTATAAATTGTACAGATTATATTCGTAGATATATTATATAATTAGTAAATAATTTTTTTTCTATTATAGCGCCATCTATCGGCAACTAGAATAATCACCGAACTAGAATAATTACCAAAGTAATCACCGACGTGACTTTTTTTCTGTCATATACAATTTAATGCGTTAGAAAGAAATCGAAAAACTGTGACGCACTGAAAAATGCTGATGAGAAAAAGCATAGCTGTATTTATAACGGTTTCTACCTGAGCTAAAACTAGTTTGTATACAAGAACGCGCGACGCCTAAGGTGCAGCTGTAACTCGACAGTTGGGTTCTAAAACTTATAAAGCGAGAACGTGTTTTATATTACTGAAATTTATCAAACATGATTGTTTTGAAATTCGGAAAGAATACCTGGAACCTGTGGCCATTTCAATGGTAGCCAAAATAAAGGGACTCATCGAAATGAGCATAATATTAAAACACAATTTAAAGGCAATTACGGCAGAAAACAATTCTGAATTACCTAGTTCCTCGGCAAAAGAATTAAAATCTATTATTGCATTGCATGCACCTTATGTGAATAAAAATTGGAGAAAGAGCAACAAGTTGGTTGTTGTTCAGAAAATATCTATGAAGTTCATATTGCTCCCTCGGCGAGACATCGAAAAAGACGCGCTTATGTAGCTTCTTAATGAATCTGAATTCAATTTTAATATCAAGATTCTACTTACTCTGCCTTCTCTGCTTTCTTCCCAGTGGCAGTTAATTTAGACCTAGGATTAAATGCAGAAACGTCGAGGTATGGAGAGTGAACTTGGATATTTCCTCTGGGTGTATAAACGTTCCCCAATAAATCAGGACCGCCTGCTCCTAGAAAATAAAAGATACAATAACTTGGAATGAAATAATTATCAGAAAGGTACATATTATTTAAACGATAGTGTCAACGTTATGTTTGCAAATATTCTGAATAATCTCTTTTAAAGAATCCCGTTAAGAGCCATCCAAGCATTCTCAATATTGCGGTCAAAATTATTCGAAAAAAGTACTTTGCCCAGGCAATTTTTGTGTCTATAAAAACAGCCAACTTTTCGATTCATTTTATTTTCCGTTTGCAATTAAGATGTGAACGTGTGTACGAGACCCCTCTAACAAGGGAAATATGTTTATTGTACCTTTTTTCCTTTGCATATTTTTTTAGTAAGAGTAAGTGGTTGCCTCCGAGAAACCATATGGAGAAACACATATCTGACCACGAAAAGCAAAATGAAAGTATACAAGACAACAGTAAGACCAATCCTAACATATGAAGCGAAGACAAGGACCGATACAAGAAAGACGAACCAATAAATCAACAATATCGAAATGAAAGTATGTATTAAGATCAATAGCGGGCATATCATTAAGAGACAAACAAAGCAACAGAAGTATACGCGAACAATGCAAAATTGAAAATATTAACAGGTGGATAAAAACAAGAAAAAAAACTGGAACGAGCATGTAAACCGAATGGGACCAGATAGATTAGACCAGAAGACCCGTTGGAAGGGCGCCGAAAAGATGGAAAGACAATGTACAGTCAACAACAACTGTAACAGAATAAGAGGCAGACAAACAGAAATAATCATAGTCGCACGAAGAAGAAGAAGCATATTTTTTATCTAATTATGCTCTTAGTTTATTCTAGGACGAATACCACTTTCATCTTAGTTCGGAGGCCGCTTGCATCCTAGTTTGGAAGGCCCCTCTCATCCTAGTATGGAACCTCCTTTTTATCTCAGTACCGCCGAGGTTCTCAACTCCCTAGTTTGGAGGCCCTCCTTTATTCGGAGGGTGTCGAAGCCCTTCAGTCTTAATCTGATTAACAGATTATAAATTATTGCGAGTACATTCTTATATTGTAAGCCAAGACGAAAGATGATGGTTTCACGTTAAGAAAGTTTATTTACCAATATAATAATAGTCTCCCGGCTTTGGAATTATAGCAGGGTACTCTACTTTCTTTAGGGCCTACGCCTACGGTATACAACTAAGGTAACAGGACTAGTACTAAGCTTCAACCGCCTATTATTACTCTTGGTTTTACCCAAGGTACTCATTTTATTCAGGCTGACTCGGCCTGGGGCCTGTAGACATTTAAAAATGGGTGCTCGGTAAAAGAAGTATAAATCAATTTAATCCACTTTTCAGGAGAAGCAAAAAACGATAATTAATTGGCATATCTACTACCAATTTTATTTACGGCCAAATAATTTTATTTATTTTATATTACCATATTGACTTGTTCTATTGATACCAATGTAAAGATATAGTCATTTATAGTATCTTTCGACACAAATAATATTTTGAACATTTTTGACCTATACTCTTTTTACCAAGCACCCTAGAAATTTAGTTATGTTATAGATTTTAATATTTAAAATGTTTTTGATAAACAGTGTGTATTTCATTCTTTGAAATAGTTTCTGTCCTTGTGAGGTCGGTACTCACCGGAGGGACCGCAGACGTTCGGATACAATTAGCATCTCTTTGAAAAGACAATGACGTCGACTTTGCAAAGTAACAAGACACTTACTCAACACACACACTACACAGTACTCCCCTGAGTTAGTGATAAGTTATAGTCTAAAAAATCATTATGAAATTGACTGGCCAGTTGGTTGTGAAATCCAGTGCCAATAAAACACAAAAACACACATACATATTAATTAATATTTTTGTGCAGTCTCTATTTTAAACATGTTTAAATCGAAATGAATTAACTAAACGATATATTTTGTGTTCTTTGTAGGTATATAACTCAATTTTATGTATACATTATAAAGTATACAATATTTATATTATACAGAGTGAGTTTTATGTATGGAAACACTCAATTATCTCAAAAACGGCTTACACGATTTTTATAATTTTGGTAGGTATGGGTTTTCTAATGCGGCCGATATTATAGTGCTAATTACATTTTTGTCATATTTTCCGTTTTTCTGGAAATTTAATGAACTTTTTTATTTAAAATGGAACACCCTGTATATTTTTTGTGTTTTGATGTCCCTAAGAAATACTGATAATTTTTCATGTTATATTCCCTATACCTAAATACCATAATTTCGGAGTTATTGCTACATTTATTTTAAAAAAAAATTTAAACAAATTATAAAAATCAATTTTTTGACCCTACTGGACACTATTTTAGGTTGTTTAGATCATGGGGAACAAAAAATCTTTTATAATTTTTCTCTAAAATTAATCGTTTCCGAGTTATAAACAATTTAAAACTGAAAAAAATCGAATAATGACGATTTTCAAGGTTCTAAAGAACACAAATAAACAATTTTATTTTTAAAACTGCGAAGTACCCAAATTCAACCTCAAGCCTTATTTTATCAGATACCGATAAGTAATTTAAGATTGTTTCATTTTAAAACATTGTAATATTAAATGATAATGCAGCCCGATCGCCCATCCTCTCATATGCACTTCATTAAAAATTAAAAATCAATATTTTAGAATAAAAAGAGACAAAAAATCTTATAGCAAGCTATCAGAAGACGAGTTGGGCTTGAATTTAGGTACTTTATAATTTTAAAAATTATATTTTTTATTTGTGTTTTAGAACCTTAAAAATCGTCATTATTCGATTTTTTTCAGTTTTAAATTGTTGATTACTCGAAAACGATTAACTTTAGAGAAAAATTACATAAGACCTTTTTTGTTCCCAATGATTCAAAGAACCTAAAATGATATCCACCCGGGCCAAGAAAATTGATTTTTATAATTTGTTTAAATTTCTATTAAGATTTTTTTTTTAAATAAATGTAGCAATAACTCCGAAATTATGGCATTTAGGTATAGGGAATATAACATGAAAAATAATCAGAATTTCTTAGGGACTTCAAAACGCAAAAAATATATAGGGTGTTACATTTGAAATAAGAAAGTTGATTAGATTTGCAGAAAAACAGAAGATCTGACAACAATGTAATTAGCACTATAATATCGAACGCATTAGAAAACCCCTACCTACCAAAATCTATAAAAATCGTGCAAGCCGTTTTCGAGATAATTGAGTGTTTCCATACATAAAACTCACTCTGTATGCTTTATCGCGAACCGTCACTAAAGTCATTCAGTATTGTACTATTTGCCCTCATTTGCGGCAGTAAAGTAGCACTTTATTGTACTGAAAGAAGAATTTTACGTTACCTGCCGCGATTAATCGAGATTGAATGTACGTTTTCGATGGCAGTAATCGATTATTTATTTGAGTTAACTTACAATTTATTTACTTTTATTATTAAACATATTGTACACAATTTACGACATTGTTAATTAAATTTATATTAAAAAGTGAAATTCTGTAGCATTTTGTAATTATATTCATATAAATAAATTAAAACTTTACCGATTTAGTAATTGAAGACATAAGTGGATAAAGGTCATATGTCACATTTTTTGAGGAAATTGTTATTAGGCTTTTGTTCTTCTAATATGTTGTTTTACCTTTTAAAATTTTAAAATAACCTATTTTTAGCTAAATAAAAATAACAGGAAGGTATTAAAGCAATATGTCCCACTAGATTTTCGAATTCTAGTGGATAAAGGTATTATGTCCAAGATCGCATTTGGACATAATACCTTTATCCATGTGAAATGTGTAAATATGGAGAATTTTTTCAACTACTTTGAAGATCTGCTGACGAACCTCTATTTATGTAAAAAGCAAACAAACACTTCAAATCAAAAGGTTAATTTTCGTGTTACGTAAAATGGATAAGAGTGGACGAATTTGGCTTATATCTCTATAAGACATAGATACCTTAATGACTACATGCCATTTCAGCAAGTAGATTTAAGAAAAAAAAGGACAGCACATCTGACCACAACTGAATGTAGACCAAGAAGACTGGAAAATAAAACTGGTAGTTTGAGTTTGGAAAAGCTGGGAAATTTAAGAGACCGAATAAAATTTGTTCCCTATGAAAACGCGATAGAGGAAAATAAAAAAAATCCCAAAAAGAAAAGAAGAACCTACTAAAAAATATGTTTTTATTAATTTTATAGTTTGTATTGCAATTTTTTTTTTGACAATCAATCCCCATTTTTGATACTTAACTCTTTTATCCACTTAACCCTAACATTTTTAAATTATTTTTACTACGTGGATAAAGGTAATATGTCCACAAAATTTAAAATATTAGGCTTAACGTACCTTTTTTTAAATTCAATTTAAAGTGTGAAAAAAGTACCTTAAAATACCTGTTTAAAAAAGTGTAGCAATGCAAATTTATAAAATAAATAACTAACTTGGGACAAAAGACACTAAAATGCTCATTACTAAAAAAACATTATTTTGTGACATATGACCTTTATCCACTTATGTCTTCAATTATTCAATATTAATAACTATCGATTAAAAATCGAAAGCGGCCATCATGCAAAAGTCATCTGTCATCACTGTCACGAAACTTTTATTACGTCTAAAATTTAAAAAATTCTTAAATTGTAAATTGGAAGTAAGTGTTAAAACCAATATCAAATTGTTGGCGATAAAATTTTGTATGCACCACGTCAGTAAAGACTCTTTATCGAACTCGTCTGTTATTCGCCTCGCTCGCTCTGCTCATACTATCAGACTCGTTCGATAAAGAGTAACTTTACTGACTTGGTACATAAATAACTGTTACTTGCATATTTTTTTTTATTCTCAATTATCTGATTAACAGTTAGAAACATATTAATTTGTTCCGGAAAAATTGGAGGGAGATACGATAAAATAGAGTAATAGTAGATGCCAACTGATTGGATCTCTCGTCGAATGGTGACTAGCAACATCATTAGTTTTAGAATAAATATGTGCTTACCTAATTGAGCACACTGGACCATATCGGTGTACCGGCTCAGGTCGACTTGCGAGTGTGAATCAAGCCTAAAACTAGTATCCGTATGATCCAAAGGCGTTAGGAAATCTAAACTGAACAGTTCCGAATACAGAAGTCCGGCCAGGCCAGCCCAATCGCCAGGGCTCAGCGCTCGACTGTCCCAGAACTGATCTTCTGTACAACCCAGTTTCGGAATGATTTGTTTTGGATAAAACCGTTCCAGCATCAGGGCACCTTGCTGAATGGAAATCTGAAATATTAACATAAAATCACTACAATGGAAAGCTGCCAGCAAACTTCCAGCTCATGTGAAAGTTTATGTTATGTGTAATGCTTGGAAAATTTGTTAAATAGTCCAGGGTAATAAGGTTTTTTCCATGGCACTTCAACAGCCAGGGTACTGGAGTGTTTCTTCGACAGGTAATACCTATTAGAGCAAATTGTAACTATTTCCTGCGTAGGATCTGGCGGCCATTTTTATTTATAAACAATTTAGTGTTAAAAACAGCATTTTTTTTTCAAGTCAATTCGAAAACAGTGAAACTTATGTTTTTTTTAGTTCAAACATATTAGAAAACTATTAGATATGCAAGCCTACTGTCCAACAGGAAAAAAGACAAAACATATCACAAAAGGATGTCCACAAGGATCAGTTTGTGGACCTATGTTCTGGGATGTAATGCTAGAGGAACTATTGGAACAATTGACTATAGATCCTGAAGTGCTTGGAAGCATAGCATATGCAGATGATTTGTTGTTGATCATAGATGCAAACTCAAGAAGAGAATTAGAAAATAAATCAAATGAAGTATTAATAAGAGTAAATGATTGGATGAATAAAGTAAAATTAACAATATCAGATTCAAAAACAACATATAGTTTAATAAAAGGAAATTTAGAAAGAGATCCAATCATAAAAATTAGAGGGAAAACAATAAAAAGAAAAATGGAAACAAGATATTTAGGTATTATAATAGACGAACAAAAATTATTTACAAAACACATGAATTGTGTCTGTGAAAAGGCAACAAAGATCATGCATAGCATTGCTAGTCTAGCACAGAAGGAATATAGAATTTCGTTCCGACAGATGAGAATATACCTAAGTACAATACTTGCATCAATTGTAGGGTACGGTTCAAGTGTATGGGCACATAGATTAATAAATAAAAAAAATGCAGAAAAATTAAATAGAGCTCAGAGAGGATTTCTTGTAAGAATGACGGGAGCATTTGGAACAACTGCAACACAGGCACTCACAGTTTTAACTGGAGTAATGCCAATGCATTTAGAAACACAAAAAAGAGCATGTAATTATTGGCTAAAAAAAGAAAAATATGAAAAAATAATACAAATAATAGGATTAGATATAAGAAATAAAAGAGAATTAAAAGAAATAATAAATAGAAAAAGACAAAATGAATGGGAAAATTCAACAAAATCTAGACGTTTATACAATTTTATACCAATATTAGAAAACATTCCAAATTATTTTAATCCAAAACAAGGTTTAATACACTTTTTAACAGGACATGGACCGTACCCAACATATTTGGAAAGATTTAACTTAAAAGATAATGCATATTGTGAATGTGGAGAACTAGGTACACCAGAACATATAGTGTTACATTGTGAAAATACTATAGAAAATGAAGAACATAGAGAAATGAGAAGATTAGAAAGAATTGAAATAAGAGATATATTACAAAATAAAGAATATTTTGAAATATTAAACAATCTCACACAAATAATATCTAAAAAACAACAAGAAATATAAATTCAAAAATAGATATTTACAATTATAATAATAATAATTCAATATAAAATAAATAAATAAAAATAATAATTCAATACATAATTCATGAAATTAAAAAAAAAAAAAAAAAAAAACTACCAATTCTCTTCTGAAAATAGAGGGACTGTCTTTATAACTTAGAAGGGAGTTGATAGTACCAAAAATATTTTAAATTGTTTATTTAAATTTGTTTGTTAAACGTAATTAATAGATTATGGCAAATTGTTAATTGTAAAAATAGATTTAATAGTTGGGTAAAAAATGTAAAAATATATAAAAAAAAAATATCTGTAATCCCATCAGGAAAAAACGACCTGGATTAGTCACTAGAGGCCAGGTCATATGTATAAATAAAAAAAAAAGTTCAAACATCTTCGAGAGTATGGAAAAAGCTTTAAAATGGCGTATTACAAAGTTTGATATACTCATTTTTTGTTAATATAATTACGAAAAAGGCCGAAATTGTAAAATAAATTAATTTTGCAATAACTATTGTAAAAATCAGTGTACAGCTATTTCTGTCAAATGAGGGTTATTTGGTACTTAATATATGAAGAAAGTTTCAAAGCGATTCGTTCAATGAATTTGAATAAACAATTATTGTCTAAATTTTATTCAAATTGTTTATCCCAGAGAGCATTTTTTTGCAATAACATAAGTCAGAAAAAAAATTAAGTTAGAACCATTCCACAAAAGTGTCAAATGAAAGAGCATGAGCTATATTTTCAACTTGGTTTAAAAAAGTGAATCAAAAATGAATTTATTAGCAATAAATAATTATGCAAAAGTAT
Organism: Diabrotica virgifera virgifera; assembly: GCF_917563875.1. Classification (NCBI taxonomy): domain Eukaryota; kingdom Metazoa; phylum Arthropoda; class Insecta; order Coleoptera; family Chrysomelidae; genus Diabrotica; species Diabrotica virgifera. The sequence goes on along the minus strand of NC_065450.1, from coordinate 228,143,070 downwards.
CATCAATCTTTCCTTATAAACTTTTGATTTTTTTATGTAATAAATTATACATATACAGGGTGTTAGTAAATAAGTATGAAAAATTTTAAGGGATAATTCTACAAGAAAAAATAATGGCAGTTTGCTCTATAAACGTATGTCCGCAAATGCTTTGTTTCCGAGATACAGGGTGTTGAAATTTTTATTTCAAACTGCCAATTTTTTTATTGCTCTAAGACCAGTTGAGATATGAAAATTACATTTAGTGGGTTTCAAGAGGTAGTTATTGCGCATTTTTTGGCAAACAAATAACAATTTTATATTCATCAATGGCGCGCCTACGGGTAATGGTCTGAATTTTTTTAAAGAAAAAAATGGTACGCCACTGAGATATTTCAAATTAATTTTCCAATATAAAGTATTTTGTCCAAAGTAGAACAATAACAAAAAATATTACTAAAAAGATTTTAACTAGGTGCAAAGCTACAAAAAATGTTCAAAATTGCCTCCTTTAAAGGTGACAGAATAATTTTATATTCACCAGTGGCGTCCGTACAGGTAATGGTCTGAATTTTTTAAAGAAAAAAAATAGTACGCCACTGAAAAACGTCAAATTAAAAATCATTTTTAAATGCCTCGTTCGATTTACGACAAAAAATCATTCTTGTCCTTTTTTCATATGCGGTGCCGTTTTTATACAAAAAAATAAAACATGTTAATGCTTACAAATTATTCGAGGTAGATTCCATATGCGAAACTTATTTCAAATACTTTGTAAACGTTAAGAAAAAAGACAAAAACGATTTTTTGGCGTAAATTGAACGAGGAATTCAAAAATGATTTTTTAATTTGACATATCTCAGTGGCGCACTATTTTTTTCTTTAAAAAAATTCGGCCATTACCCGTACGTGCGCCAATGGTGAATATAAAATTACTCTGTCACCTTTAAAGAAGGTAATTTTGAACATTTGTTGTAGCCTTGCACATAGTTAAAATCTTTTTAGAAATATTTTCTGTTGTTGTTCTAGTTTGGCATTATTATATTGGAGAGTTCTTGATAATGTATTACGAAATGAAAAATACGAGCGAAGATGTTTTATTTTCTTGCATAAAAACGGTGCACCATATGAAAAAAAGACAAGAAAGGTTCTTTATCGTAAATTAAACGTGGAATACAAAAATAATTTTTAATTTGAAATACCTCAGTGGCGTACTATTTTTTCTTTAAAAAAATTCAGACCATTACCCGTAGGCGCTCCAATTATTAATATAAAATTGTTATTTGTTTGCTAAAAAATGCGCAAAAACTACCTCTTGAAACCCACCAAATTTAATTTTCATAGCTTGAAACGTCTTAGAAAAATTAAAAAATTCGCAGTTTGAAAAAAAAAATCAACACCCCGTATCTTGGAAACGAAGCATTTGCGGACATACGTTTATAGAGCAAACTGTCATTATTTTTCATGTAGAATTACCCCTTAAAGTTTTTCATACTTGTTTACTAACGCCCTGTATATTTATTACAATTTTTTGTCAATTATTATATAAATAACATTACTTGGTAGCTGTGTACCCAAAACAGGGTAAAAAATAGATTTTTTTGAAAAAAGTTATTCAAAAAGTAAGGAAAATTGACGATATTTTTGCATAATTATTTATTACTAATAAATGCATTTTTTATTCACTTTTTTAAACCAATTTGAAAGTTTAGCTCATGCTCTTTCATTTGACACCTGTAGAATGGCTCTGAAATCATTTTTTTCTGAATTATGTTATTTCAAAAAAAAGCTCTCTGGGATAAACAATTTGAATAAAATTTAAACAATTGAATGAATCGCTTTTAAATTTTACACAAATCGCATTTTACACAAATTTCAAAGATGTACACTAATTTTTACAATAGTTATTGAAAAACTAATTTTTTGCAATTTCGACCCTCTTTCGCAATTATATTAACAATAAATGAGTATGTATATCAAACTTTGCAATATGCCATTTTAAAGCTTTGTCCATGCTCTCGAAGATGTTTGTACTAAAAAAACCATAAGTTTCACTGTCTTCCATTGATTTGAAAAAAAAGGAAAAGTAGATCGTTTTTTGACACTAAATTGTTTATAAATAAAAATGGCCGCCAGATCCAACGCAGGAAATAGTTACAATTTGTTCTTATAGGTATTACCTGTCGAAAAAACGCTTCAGTATCCTGGCTGTTAAAAGTTTCACGAACGGTTGAGTATATCGACGGTTAAACTGCAAAACCTCGGTAAGTCGATTTTGGGTCCATTATGATTTTTATACTTTGTTGGTTTATACTTTTACATATCTTTTAAACTACGAAAGCTTGTAAGTCAATATTTAAATTTAATGGTACTAGTGACATCTACAAAATCCTCGTAAGATTTTAAGTTACAAAACCTCGTAAGTAGCATTTTTATGAGACAGCACCTCGTAAGTCGCTCTTTGACAAAAAAAAACAATAATACTGAATTTTACTTAATGGTAATGGAATCGTTACCTAAAAAGAACCCTACACACAAAAAACGAATAAATTTAATCTTACATAAAGAAGCCAACACATTTTTCGTCTCTCCTGTAAAGTTACATAAAACTGACTTACGAGGTTTTACAGTTTAACCGTCGGTATATTTTTGTCTTATTACCCTGGCCTATAAAGTAACATATTTTCAGTAAGTAGTATATTTTTACCTTTAAATCTGGCGTGCTAAGCTTGACTTTACTCTTGACCGTAACGCTAAGGCCCGTCTGCAAGTCCCTCCTCCTCTTCTCCAACTTCTCGTGCAAAATCCCCATCAAATCTTGCGCCTCCTTCTCCAAACTTCTATACGCCCCGTTCTTGGCAAGCTGCGTGGAAAAACTCCCGAAACAAGCTTCTACGAAATGGCTGAAGTCCTTCTGGGGTTGGACGATGGTGCTCTCGATGACGGATTGATAGGCCGCCAGCTCGTCCCACTCCATCTTGGCTTCGAAGGCAGCTAGGGCTTGTTCTGGACTAATCTGGAAGTAGTAATCGGAAGCCAAGCCGGGGCCCGCTATTCGTTTCACCACGAAGCTGTCACTGGCCGGGATACGGCCGCGTTTTTTGATTAACATATGGAAGATCAAGGCGTCCCAGAGAAGACGTAACCAGTAGCGGACGAAACCGCCTGAAAATTTTAAATCTAATTAGGAATTCGTAAAATAAGATTTCCTACGCCACTGAGAAATAATGCGACGTGCTGGGAGAAATCTGGCAACACTGCCTTACACATCAACTCTCCCTCTCTCTCACCCACCACTTTCACCTCGTTGCATTGCTCAGTGTTGCTGACGTAAGTGGTAAAAATAACGTATGTCACAAGGTCCCTATACCATAGGTTGTATGGTAACTTTGACATTGACAAATGAAATATTGTCATCGTGACGTCACCCAGACGATCAATTTTACGAATTGTTTGTAAATATAATAGGATACGTGGTCTGGAGGCTATATTTTGTTATTAAATATCGTTAGTGTTTTAATTTGTGTTTATATCTTGAGATATAATGTATCTGTAGATATCATTAAGTGTTTTTAATATAATAACTTAAACCCAAAACTCTTTTATAAGTGTTAAGATACATTTTAATGTGGTTGTATTAAGTACCTACTTACTTACTGGATTTTCTTTCTGCTGTATTGTATAGTAAAGGACATTCTTGTATAGAGACATTACAGTTCTGTAATGTCTCTTGCGGTTCTTCACATCAAGTTTACATCATCTGTGTAGGTTACAATCTGCTTATACTTATTGAACAATATATCTAATTAAGTCTATAGATAATAGATCTATTATATGTAATTCTTTCATATAAAATTATAATCAATATTGCAGCTGTCTGAAGATAGTTTGAATAAACAATTATAAATTAAATGAATATATAAAATGGGGAAAATTCCCTTTATTGCACTGAAATTGTATTTTTTTATAATTTACTGTTAATGTAAAACTTCACAGGTACCTATTGAATGGAATCATAATTTTTTAATAGTTTTAGATATTATAATCCAGTACCTAACGTAATCAGATGCTCTTATGTTTAACTTAAGGGAAAAACTACTAATTTTGATACATAAATCTTTAGTTAAATCTCTTTTTCACCATGGTTTACATGTTAGGAGGAATTTATAATAATGTACTACATGCATTATCCCCAATTCAAAATTATTATATACCTACTCAAAATCATTTAAAAAAAGTAAATTGTATTCAACCCATTATTAATATACCTAGGATATTTGAATGATTTAGGGCCGGTACTTTATGTCTCCGTTAACAGCCGGTTAGTTAACCGGGGTTTAATCGGGACAGAAATATATGCATAACATAGACATAAACGCAATTATACTTATTATTATATTCATAAATAATTATAATGATAATTATAATTGCTTTTATTACAACGCAAGAGGCTCTATGAAGTACTTTTCTGTCCCGATTAAACCCCGGTTAGCTAACCGAGGTTTAACCGGGACATAAAGTACCGGCCCTTAGTCCCATATATACACAAGAAAGAATCTCCTTCTGCTTTAATTAACTAGTAATGCTATTCTACTGCATATATTTAATTGCAATTATATTCTATGATTTTTGTAACTCTACAGGTATCTACCACATTTTTTAAAGAATATATGAAATAAATAGTCATTAAAAATCCAAACGTATTTTTTTAAATATACACATTTTCAATACATAGGGCTTTTCATTCACAGTCATTTGTTTCGAGCTTCTGTCATGTGTCACATAATTTTAATATATCTACGTCATACGTTATTGCTATATACCAATGATACAAACCAAAGACGTATGGCGTAGATATATTAATATTATGTGACACATGACAGAAGCTCGAAACAAATGACAATCGATGAAAAGCCCTATTCCTACTTTCCGACTTCATTTCAATGAGTGAAGTGAATGAATTTGAATGCAGCATTCTGGGTGACGTCACTCCCGCCATTAGATTCTCGACGCTGATTGGTGGAAAGTTACCATGCAACCTGTCTATTTATGAACCTTGCGTATGTCATAATATTGAAGGTTAAGGGCCGGTTGTTCGAACGCTAATCAACAATGATCACTATCAAATATTTAATTACTGTCACAACTGTCAATGTCAACTTTGGTTGGGTTGCTGAAAGCATAATTGATTATAATTATGAGATCAGTGAATCAATGAACATAACAATTATTAACATAATTGATTAACTAATTTCATAATTCTAATCAATAATTATGTTTTCAGCAACCCAATCAAAGTTGACATTGACAGTTGTGACAGTAATTAAATATTTGATAATGATCATCGTTGATTAGCGTTCGAACAACCGACCCTATATATATTATTTATTTAGTTTATATTTTAACGACAGTTTATTTTTTACCAACTTCACTTTCCCTTACCTTGATTGGTCGATTAGTAGTCTAGTAAAATAAGATTACACTACATGTAAATCAAAATGTAAATTCGTACAGGATGGAACAAATTGTATATCAAAGTTTAGGTGAGTAAAAAAGATATTTTCAAAAAATTATCCAAATCATATGAGGGGATCATTGTTTAAATAATTAAAAAGGGGTAATTTTTGAACAATATTTACTTTTTTAACTGCAGAGGTAATTTACATTTTAATGAAGGTCTTTAGGATTTTTTTCTATAAAGCTGAAGGACAAATCTTTCACCTAAGACTTACTAAATTAAATCTGACCCAATATTTATTTAAATAATTATATATAAAATTTAAAAATCAAATTTTCAAAAAAATATTTTTTGCGTTTTAAATAAGCAATATAAATTATTTTATTTAATAGAAGTTGCACTATGTTGGCAGTATTAAACAAAACAAATTGGTTAAAAAACATTTAATAATTTATGAGATATTTAATTTGTTTATCAAATGTTACTATATTTTCAATTGTAAAAACGCGGTTGTTACCAAAAAAATATAAATATGTGTAAAACCTCATTACTTTTATTTTTATGTATGTTTTCGATAAATGTATTGATAAATTCAAATCTCAATTTAACTCTCCTCTAAAATGGCATTTGAAAATATAATTGTTCAAATTTGTTTATAATTTGTTTTTTAATAACGTCGCGGGGATTAAACATTTTGAAATGCTGTTCCGATGATCAGGTTCCTGGGAATTTTTCACTAATTAACAAATTTTTTTTGTCGTTTTTTTTTCTTCTTTTTTTCCTTATAGTAAAAGATATAGATTTGCTTATAGAGGGGGTTTCATTAAGAATGTCCAATCTCTGAGTTGTAGATTCTAGATTTCAAAATATTAAGATTTAACCAAAATCGCTTAAATAAAGTATGGTTAAGTTATTGAGTTACAAGGTGTTATATTTAACCAATGTTTTTTTGGCTAATACTGGTAACATAGCGCAACTTCTCCTATTAAATAAAATAATTTATAGTGCTTATTAAAAACGCAAATATTTTTTTGCAAATTTGATTTTTAAATTTTATATATAATTATTTAAATAAATAGGGGGTCAAATTTAATTTAGTAAGCCTTAGGTGAAAGATTTATCCTTCAGCTTTATAGAAAAAAAATTCTAAAGACCTTCATTAAGATGTAAATTACCTCTGTAGTTAAAAAAGTAAATATTGTTCAAAAATTACCCCTTTTTAATTATTTAAACAATGATCCTTTCATATGATTTGGATAATTTTTTGAAAATATCTTTTTTATTCACCTATACTTTGATATAAAATTTATTCCAACCTGTACGGAATTACATTTTGATTTTTTTTTTATTTTATTAGGCTATAGGTTCGTAATAGTCTTGTTGTACCGGTAGGTTTTGTTAGGCGTTAATTTTAAGAAATGTTGCTGGCTAAACGGGCACAACTTTTAAGGCCATAAAAAAATACAAAAAATAATAAACAAACAAAATTCTCACATAACCTTCTATAGGGCAACATGATTGACATTTATATTACAGATATTTATCTTTGTTTCACACTCTCCAAGACAAAGAGAAACAGTGTAGCCGGTAGCTGCTGTGGTAAATACATATTAACCAGGTTCCATATTTTGCAAAAAATCAAACAGAAAATAGTAAGACAAAAATCAAATCACCGACTAACAAAAATCGCAACACCCTGTATGTTATACTATTTAAGCAATTAGATGTAGAAAGTGTTTTTCGAAATTAGTGAATCGTATTCAGTTAAAAAACAGTCTTAGAAAATAAGTAGACAATATAGTGGTTTTTTCTACCGTTTATTTAGATAGACATTTGTAAACATGTATTGCGGGAACTTTCTATTGGTTGAAAATTTCTATTGCTGAAAGTTGGTTTTTTTTGAGAAGACGGTAAAATTTGTTTGGATAGAGATAGGTCCTGATTGGTGGAAAGAACGAAGTGGGAGATTTAATGATTTGGATGGAGTTTTGCCATGAGAGGAGAGGGCATTGTGAATTGAAGACCGCTCGAGAACACTACAGTTTCTGCGGAGACGACGTTGCTAATTAGCCAAGTTTAAAAAAAAGTATGTTGTGAAAATTATATTTGTGTTTGGTGGAAAGAGTTCCAACTGTGGTAGCAGACAGAAGAAATAACTGACATGCTGTAAGTAATAAACAGATGTATAGTTTTATACTGGACGACCAAGGAGATTAGTTAAGCACCAAGTGCTTGTGTCTAGAGAGAAGGGGTTTATTCATGTAGTTAAGATTTGGAGCAGAGGAGTTATGAGTATTTGGAGAAACTGAAAAGTACGAGCAAAGTGGGCAAGGCACAATGAAAGGAGAGAGAGGTGAAGTCATCAATTTTGGGGACAAAAGTTTAGTTTCGTCATTTAGTAAACAGAGACTATCAATCACGACCACCTATTTAAATTAGAGTTATTCGTTTTGTTGGTGTTTTGAGAATTAAAATAAATAAAAATTTATCGTCTTCTTCTTCTTAAGGTGCCTATCCGTCCCGGATGTTGGCGATCAGCATGACTATCCTAACTTTGCTTGCTGCTATTCTGAATAGTGATTTAGTAAAATCGTGAATCACTAAAATTAAGAAATCTTTGATTTCGATATAAGTTTAATTAATTTGTATTGATAATTTTGCTTTATTATGCTGATCATTGTATATGGTATATGTTTATTAAATTTTTTTACTTTTGATATTTGATTTTATAATTGTGCGTTAAATTTATTTTCCTATTGTCTATCTCTTGCCTCAAAGGCAACTAGCAAAAAATACTTTGAAGCCACGTTTTGTTTTAATTAGTAAAAGAACCCTGAGATACCATATTAATTTGTTAAAAAAATATATAAATCCAAGTAAAGAGAATTTAAAATAAATATTATAAAAATACATTTGAGCAAACCACAACAATATATACGTTTTTTATGTAGCAACAGTTTTTTTCTGCTAAACTTGATGGTAGTGAAGAAACTAATATATGAGGAAAAATTTGTTGAATTTGTTTGCCGTCAAGTTTGACTTTTAGTTTATACCTGGACCTACCTGCTAAAATCGTAAGCGATATCACGGGACACACAACAACAGCTACAAATAAGGCTAGTAAGGGCTGCAAACAACCTTGAAACGAAATATTCCACAGAACTGCTTCCAATATAACAAAAAATCGGTTCCGTTGTTGTTCCGGACTATCTAAATCGTAAATGAGGAGATTCGTAACTTGAACTGCTAATGTGAGAGCCGGCATCCAAAGGACGCAGGTCAGGGCGACAAAGAGACTGGCGAAAGTCACTATGAAACACGCTATTGGAAAGATGACTACTATGAGAACTGTACCAAATAACCTGTAAAAAAAACACGAAGGATTAGACTAGAAGATCATTGCTGTTTACTATGTGGCAATTTTCTAGTCTTTAAAATATTTCAGTGGATCTGTATCTATAATATTTCGTAGACTGTCATTGCCTAGACTACGTCTCATTTGCATATCTCATATAATTAAAAATGATTGGTTGTAATTATGTTAAAATTGCATGAAATTATTGGCATGAAATAACCGCAGCTCCCATCAAGAAGGTTTATACATGTTGCTCTTCGAATTAGTCTGGCTAAAAGTATAAATAATAACCACGATTTCTTAGTTTGTTGTAATGACCGCTGACGTTAATTTATAAGTTTTTGAGTAGTGAAAAAACCCACAAACTGTGATAAGTTTAATTATTCCTTCTTAATTCATTCAAACATGATATTAGAAGTTTTTTTTATATTATTAGTAGTAATTGCACTAGAGCTCTAAAATTATCGATTTGTTTCCCGAGTGACATTTTGACAGTTTTAATTTCACGACCCGAAGGGGAGTGAAATTATTTCAAAGTGTCACGAGGGCAACAAGTCGATAATAATTTTAGAGATCGAGTGTAATTTGCTGAGATTATTTCATGAATGAAACTGTCTTTTTAAATCATCTTAACTAATATTTTATTGATATCTTCACCTAAATATTAGCTAAACCTGTTTCTTGGTGTTCTCTGTGACAAGTTGTAAAACATTAATTGTCATTAATGTCACTGAATGTTCATTTTTGCGTAGTAACGAATGGCATCTGACGTAATGCTTGACGAAGGGAAATTATCAAAAATTATCGGGTATAATATCACAAGAGAGTGAGAATAAATTGAAAATAATGCGACAGTTTTTCGAAAATTTGTTGTCTGGCAATAGACACGAGAGCCCGCAGGGCTCAAGTGGCTATTGCCCAATGACAACAAATTTGAGTAAAAATGAAGCATTGTTTTCTTATTTATTCTTACTGTCATGTGATATTCGTAAGATTTTTTCTTAAATATTTTCTTAAATGTGACAGTTGTCAAAACTAGGAAACTGGTTGCCATTAAACAGAAACAATCTACTTAAAAAAATTCTATCGGTAATTTTCTACAGTAGATAATTCTCAGTATAATTTTAATCTGATTGGATAGAATTAAACACGTGATCATATATCTTACTATACGATTGGAAGTTAAAATCATCAAAAAAATAATCGCTGTAATTTTTATTTCTGCAGCTTTCTATTGGTCAGAATCGCCTATGAATGAAATAATCAGGGTTATTTTTCAATAAACGGCCAATTACCGAAATAATAAATTATTTCACCAAATTTTACGTTCACGTTTTCCTGCCTACGAGAAAAGGAACCTTTCTGTTCAATACTCTGCGATTCTCTACCTGCTACCAGTTTTTACTTAGCCTTCTCTTGTCTTCCCTTCTGTCATTCCAGCTATGTGTTCTCATCTTCATTTTAGTCCGGTATCCTTTTGATGACGTCAATAACCTTGGTTTTTCTGTTTTCAAAAAACTCTAAAAAAAAGATGTTCCAAAAAACTTACCCCTTGATGAAATAATTCCAAATCCTATTCAGATGTCTAGTAAGCCCTTTCCCTATGAACCCTGTATCAGGCTTGGTTTCAAAATGCGTCCTAGATTTTGAAATATGCCTCCAAAGACTCAGTAACCTAGACATCAGCGTCGGAGTTAAACTGCTCTTTCTAGGAAACAAAGTCCCGTTAACCTGGGACAATTCTAAATCCGCCATGAAAGGTTCAAGGCAGAACAGAGCCCTTAGACCTACTGGGCTACACCAAGGAAGAACTATGCCGAAGAAGAACATGGCGTTCCAAGTCCAGCACCAAGTGCGATGGAAGTAGTTGAAGATCCTCCATATAGGCCAGCGAGTAGTTGTGGTCCTGATGGTTTCTTTTTCGACTAGAAATACCTACAATCGCAAAAAAAAAATAAGTACTGGTACCATTAACAACGCAGGAAATTAATATACGTACTGGTTGACTAGGATCAGACCGAGGAGTGGTAATACTGGTTGCCTGCTTGCTTAAAACAGTCGGTACGACCTCTGACTGGCCTTGGAAGTTTCTTCTAATTATCCAATTTTTCGGTAACCATATCTGCGTTGGCCATAGGAAGCTTCTGGTCGGTATTTTGTCTTTTCTCAGCTCTCTTAGCAAAGCAGGTTCTCTTTCTTTCATAAAAGTTAAATCCCTGGAACGAAAATAATCTTCAATGAATTAATATAACAAAGAGACAAAAATAAATAAATAAAAGAATACAAATTCACTAAAAATACTGTCTATAATGTATCATATATTCTTCTTCTTCAAGTTTCGCTAATATCGGAGATTGAAAATAATTCTGGCAGTTATAATTTTATTGGTTACGCGCCTGAATATTTAAATTAAAATTCTTCCTAAAATTCCATCTCCTATCCGAGGTTGGATATCATAATGGCTATGGCCACTTTGTTGGCTGCTGCTCTGAATAAATGTAATGAACTACAGTTAAACCATTCTCAAAGGTTCCTCAGCCATGAGATGCGTCTTCTTCCTATGCTTCTTCTTCCTTGGATCCTTCCTTGCATAATAATTCTCAGCAACTCATATTTTTCTCCTCTGGTTATGTGACCCAAATATTCCAGTGTTCTTGGTTTTATACTGTTCATGATTTCTCACTCCTTATTTAAGCGTCGTAGCACTTCAACATTGGTAATCCTTTGAACCCACTGAATTTTCAATATTATTCTGTAACACCACATTTCGAATGCTTCTATTTTTCTTATGTGTTGTCTCTTCAATGTCCAAGCTTCCATTCCGTGTAAATTGAACTGTACAACTGAACGTGTCTTTCTGCCTTTGATTTGCCCTGCATGAATAATAGTCCTTAATAGATCGTATTTTTCACACCTTATACTGTGCCCCAAATATTCCAACTTCCTGATTTTTATAGAATTTAAAACTTACACATTGCTTTCCCAGTTGTTCGAGAACTTGTGCGTTTATTTTGCTATCCATCCATGACATTTTCACACCACATTTCGAATTTTTTAATGTTGGATTGTTTCAGTGTCCCCAGGGTTCAACCCCATACAAAAGGGTGGGAAAAATATAACATCGAAGCGTTCTTATCCACAGCGGTATATTGATATTGCGATTACAGAAAAGTTTTCTAATTCTGTTAAAAAGTGAGCGTACAATTTCATGCGCGTCATGCGGCATCTTATTTCTTTGGTCTGATCCATGATACTATAAATAACGAGATAGTATCTTCCCGTAGCTCAAATACGTCCGAGTTCGCGCATGATGACGTAACTGGAGACCGGAAGTTGAATTTGAATTCTTGTTAAAATTAAATGGGATTTGTATGCATTATGTGATGAAATTATTCAATTAGCAACATAACATTAAACTTCAATGTATGTATTCGAAAAAAATTTAGTGTCGAGATTCCTGTCAAAATAACTGACATAAATAAAATATAAAATACACTCAGCTTACAACCGCGAACAATTCAAAGTAATCGGACATTACGAATGATTACGAACCATTACGAACTTGCCGGTCTCCAGTTACGTCACGACTTCAGGATGTGCAATATATTATCTTGTTATTTATAGTATCATGGCCTGATCAGTATTTTCTGTGATCCATGCATACAAAAGAAATTGCAATTTGTAATCGCCAAATAATTTTTATTTTAATTCATTTTAAGTACAACTCGCTCTTAAGCCGGGAAGATGGGGTGGTTTTCTTGCGAAGGGGTTGTAGCTCAATAATCGAAATGAGCGTAATTTAAGAGTTTATTCTTAGAATATATAAGCTATACAAATTATATCAGCAAATTTTTTTCAGCGTGTTTCTCTTGTTATATCAATTAAAGGGTTGTTTGGGGGTGAAGGGGATGACCTCAAAAATCGAAACTGTATCACTTCGAAAGCTCATAAATAGCTCGTAATTCTGCCGCAAAGATAGATTCAATATCCCTATTTTTAAGAAGTGGGGGAGGCCCCTCCACTAAAATATTTAATTCCTGCCCAGTGTAACGAGCTCAAAATTTTTAATTTGCGGAATATGAAAGCTCATAAATAACTCATAAATCAGCGATATTTGTTTTTTAATTCTTTCAGGTGTAATAATATAATAGAGTACTTACCTATTAAGAAAATATACAGTCTGCAACAACCTCTGCGAATTGCACAACATTAGAGCCTCTTCGTGAGCACTCCACTGATTCTCTTGACTAAATTTTTGTTCGGCAGCTCGAAGTTTGGCTCTCAACCAAGGTCCTATTCTAGACAACACTGGATGAGTGCTACACAACCTAATTTTAACCTCTTCTTGTGACTTGTACAACCGATGTTGAACGTTCTCTACGGCTCTGTGCATCAGAACTACGCTTTGTGCTTGCTGGACCAGGAGCTGCCCGAAATCTTCGCCTAGAGCCATGATGTCTGGATGAGCAAGGATGCTGTTGTAGACTCTTTGAAGGTATTCTTTCATTACGGCTTCGTTGACTTCCTAAGACGAAAATAGGGAACTTGACATTTTTTTATTTATTTATTATATTTGTCTACATATACAGGGTGTCCCGGAAAATAGTGCGTTCCTTCAAGGTACGGGCTAAGTGCACCATTTAACAATCAAGTGCACCAAATAATTTATTAATTCTAATGCATTTGATTAATGTCCACAGAAATGCAAATACAGCCGGCAACGCTGCGTTCCTTCTTCTGTGTAAAAATAATTTTACTGGAACTCAACTATCATGAACATCGACCATTAGGCATAATATTATGTATTGATAAAATACTGATAACAGTGATAGAAAAACAGCATAATATTTGTGTTTATTAAATATCTAATAAATAAGGTTTGTATAGTGTTTTAACTTACATGAAAAATTTTTATTACAATCAACTCAATCAAGCTACGTCTTCAAGAAGTATCTATCGGTAGAACATGTTACAAAAAATTTGAGTATTACACTTTCTCCATTCAATCTTCTGGGAAGTTCGAGTGGTTCAATCAGATGATTACTAATAATCCCAGCCCATACATTAATACTTTTGGCATTATTAAAGTAAACACACAAACACCATTTCTCGTAAAACAAGCTTTATCTGCACACCACACTTTACACATTTTGTTTTGAAACCATCTACAAATCCTTAAACTTCGAGGTAAATCGCCTTGGTGTACCTAAATCTTGCACTAATTATACACTAAGGGCCGGTTGTTCGAAAGCTAATCAACAATGATCATTATCAAACATTTAATTACTGTCACCAACTGTCAATGTCAACTTTGTTTGGGTTGCTGAAAACATAATATGAAATTACTTAATCAATTATGTTAATAATTGTTATGTTAATTGATTAACTAATCTCATAATTTTAATCAATTATGTTTTCAGCAACCCAATAAAAGTTGACATTGACAGTTTTGGTGACAGTAATTAAATATTTGATAGTGATCATTGTTGATTAGCGTTCGAACAACCGGCCCTTTTAATTACTGTCAAAACTGTCAATGTCAACTTTGGTTGGGTTGCTAAAAACATAATTGATTACAATTCTGAGACTATAATCAATTAATATAACAATAATTATTAACATAATTGATAATAAATCTCATAATTTTAATTAATTATGTTTTCAACAACCCAAACAAAGTTGACATTGACAGTTTGGTGACAGTAATTAAATATTTGATAATGATAATTGTTGATTAGCGTTCGAACAACCGGCCCTATATGTATTACGTAATTAACATTATACTTGCGATCGAAATCATGCCAATACCACAACAATACGATGTATTCTCGGGTTACAGGTAATTATGATATGACTGTTTGTGTTTACAATTTTAAATATCTTCGCTTTATGCCAAAATAAATAAAACTGCCGGGTTGCCAAATGTAAATTTTAGTAAAAGACATTCTTTTATTTTTTTGAGGCAACACACGACTTTAGAAAAAAAAATGTATAAGAAAGTTTTCTTTTAAATGGTGCATTCTACCCACACCTTTAAGGAACGCACTATTTTCCGGGACACCCTGTAGAAACAAAACATACCAAATATCAACCCTCAAATCGCAATATTTAATTTACAATGAACATTTAAAGTTGTGATCGCCAGCTATCCAACACGAAAAGCGCGGCACGCTATGTGACGTCACGCTGCTCGTTCCAGGAGAAGAGAACAACGAACTGGCAACACTGGAAGATTGTTTGTGAATTAATAATGGTAACAACACAAAAACAATATTACAAACATTGTATCGTTCCCATATGTTCCAATACCACTTATAAAACGCCCTGAATACTATTTATTCTTGTACCTCAAGAACAAAAACGTATAAAATGGTTAAAGGCATGCAAAACCGAAAACTATAGCCCACGTACGTGAGGATCATTTTAATGTGAGTATAAAAATCAGACTCTATTTTCATCTACATATCATTATACGTAATTATTGTATGTTCACTTCTTTGCTACACAATGCAATAATAATATATATACATAATGCAATTATATAATAATATAATATGTTATATTAATGCATTATACAATGTAATAGGTATTTACTATAGTATTACAAAGAACCTTATGGTTTTAATTCTAATTATTTTTAATAATTCTTTACGATTTTACGATTCCTTATGATTGTATCACATATTATTATTCATAATGTACCGTTGCAGCGTTGTAATACTTATCGCTTTCGCCCGTTATTATAGGGACGACCGACAAACTGTCTGAAATCACAACCCATTCCGCCCGTTGAAAGAATAATTTAAATTCTGCAGTTTTTAATTGCTTATATTTATTTCATAATAATAAAATATGAGTTTTTTTGTAAACTGGGGTTCTTTTAACAACATTAAATAAGAAACAAGCAAGATTACCTGGCCAACACCAACATAACAACAATGGACTGACCTTCATTAAGTCCGAATATGAATCCCTTAGAGCACCTATGGAATAAGCTCAAACGCAGAGTCAGTAATCCAACACCAGTGACAACAGCAGAGCTAAAAACTGCATTAGATGAAAAGTGGGAAGCGATTCTTCAGGAATTAGTAAGAAACTTAATAAGGTCGCAAGGAAAGTGTAATACAACGCAGAGGAGGAAATACTCAGTATTAATTTTGATTTACTCAGATTTTTTATGTTAATTTACTTTTATATTCATTACGTAATCACTTTCATTCATAACGGGGGGGGGACTCTTTAAAATATTTCATTCTTACCCTCTCGATATCCTCATCAGGCATCTTCTGAGTCCTCAATTCGGCGATCAGTCTTTCTCTAAAATGCAAGAACCATCCCCTAGTTTCCCGCTCCAATATCGAAACTAGAATGGGCAGTAGCTTCCTCATCAGCGATCTGTCCCATAGCCGAAGATCTAGTTCGGACCCAGAAGGTGTTAGAAATTTGTAGGGGACAGACACTGGCGGTTGTGAACATTCTCTAGTGACCTCGAACTTTTCGGTAGCTGCCCTTCGTAGCTGTTTGCGGATGAAAGAACACAGTACTTCCAAAGAATCTTCATTTTCAGGCTAAAATAATTCGTAATATCGTTATAAAAGAATAAAACATAGTTATAGGGTTGCAAAAAAGTTGGCAACAAAGTTGCTATGTTTGAAATGAATAATATTATAATTAGACATGGGGTGAGGCAGGCATGGGTATTGGCGCTAATTCTTTTTAATGTCCACTGGAAAGAGATCCTAAAGGGATCTCTTGAGGCTGAAACGGCTGGCATAAGGGTAAACTGAGTTCCTATTAACAACATTAGATATGCGGATGATACTGTCATCTTGGTAGAAAATATTGAAGACCTTCTGGGACTGGTGGCCAGAATAGCTGAGTATGGAAAAGGATACGGTCTAACAATGAACGAAAAGAAGACAAAATTTATGAGAATATAAGAAGATGATCAAAAGTAACAGATGTTATCCAGAAGATTGCCGTGTTAAAATGGAACTTGAAAGGACACATAGGAAGAATGGAAGACAATCGCTGGACAAAGCGAATTCTCGAATGGCGACCAAGGGCAAGCAAAAGAAGTAGAGGCAGACCTCAAACAAGATGGACTGATGACATCATGCGAATGGCTGGCTACGAAAGGATGCAAAAAACAGCAAACAGATATCAATCGACACACCTAAGGCAGACTTACATCTTACCATGGATGGAATAGCTGTTGATGGTGAAGTTTACAATTATAGGAGGATAATTCGGTTCACAATATAAATTTACTTACCCTACATACCAATTCCGCTACAAGGTACTTATTCCTCTCTTCTCTCAGCTTGGATTCCAAATTATGAGCTTGAAGACTAGGAATCCCAATCAAAACATCGACTATCCTTAGAAATCCTGTCAACAGACCTCTAGCCGCCTGGGAAAGACTAAAGAAATGGGACACGAGCCGCCCTTTAGCTGTTACCACTATAAACCTCACCGCTAACGCTAAATCATTTAACAGAGAATCGTGGCTGTTCAACAGGCCTTTTTGTAATAGCTGCGATAATTTCCATTTATGTTTTTGTCCAGGAAAGTTAAGAGATTCTACCTCAAACACGCTGAAAACATTTTAAAATAGATTTATGACTTTTTTTGGTTTGTCTTGCTACATGAAATTTACGCCAGTCAATGAGATATAGGCTATTACCTCCGATGTCTATCCTAACGCATGGATTTTGATGAGATTTTGGGAATAGGCTCTACTTACCTCCTAATTCAAAGTCTACCATATGCCGACATACCCTTATTATATTTTAGCTTCTTGTCGAAATTGAAAAAGAGCTTCTAAAGAACACAAGAAAAGTGATATTCGCAATATCAACCTAACTTAATGGACCAAGAGCTAACAACGTCGGAAAAAAAATCATTTTAAGACGGCTGATTCTTTCATGTATTGTTCCTTATGCTTCCTCGAACACCGTACCGGCCATCTGGCTACTGATACAGGTTGCGTTCATTACTGCGCAGCACACCTGTACAGGTAAACACAAAATCAGGGTGATTGATTAGTGTGAAAAAGCTTAGTAGATCCGCTATAGTAATAGATAGCAATAAAAGTTAATAACAAAAATTGTAGCTAACTTTGCACTTCACATTACAAAATTAGTTAGAATGTTATAGGGTGTTCGATAACATAGTGGCAGACCAAACTTTTGTTTTTTTTAAATGGAACACCCCATATTTTATTTTATATTCGAAATCTTCTTAACTTCCCCATCTATTACTATAGCGGATCTACTAAGCTTTTTCACACTAATCAATCACCCTGATTTTGTGTTTACCTGTACAGGTGTGCTGCGCAGTAATGAACGCAACCTGTATCAGCAGCCAGATGGCCGGTACGATGTTCGAGGAAGCATAGGGAACAATATATGAAAGGATCAGCCGTCTTAAAATGATTTCTCGAAAACGTTGCTAGCTCTTAGACCATAACGTAGTGATATCCCCGACAGTTATTATACTACAGTAATGAAATACAAACAAAATGTTTCTTAAAAAACCCTACATTTTGTACTGAATCTTTTTTTCGTATCTCTTATTATTTTCGAGTTACATGAAGACAAAGGCAGATTTGTAAGAAAATTTAAAAATGCGCTCTATAATTGGATCCCGTTTTTTCAAAAACCATGGATTTTAAACCAGTCCAACTTTTTGAACATAGAAACAACACTAGAATAAAAGGTATTGTAGAAGGAAAACGATGTATTTAAATTCTAGTGGATGCTTGGTTAAATATATTTTTCATTTTTTCTTAAAATATGAGTCATCAATATTTTTTGCACCGTATCTCGCTTTGTTCAAATGTAATCGACGTTTACCTGTGCTTATTTTAAAGGTCTTGTCAAGTACTACAAAAAGGATTATCGACCTTATACCCGTAAAATCGACCATTTTTTTTTGTTATTTCAGTTTGAATAGACCGATTTCAGCATGCACAAAAAAAATATTTCGCCTACCATAATATGTCTTTGTACTAGAACTAGAAGATTTATGAAAAACCGAATCTTTTTGATTTTTTATAAGCTACAAAAATGTTTTAGTTTTTTCGTTAGTAAATAGTTTTTAAGTTATAAAATAAGTTTTAGTTAGATGCACCCCAAGATAAAATAGTATTTTGGCATACAGTAGACTTTTTTCTTGAGCTATTCCCTACTTTGAAAATATCAAGTAAATATATGCATTAGGACTGAATTCGGAGCCAATACCCTCATTGACAGCACTAGTTGTCAAACAGTAAAACTTGCACAGAATTTTCACACAGATTGCTAAAGTTACGATTAGAAAGATTGCAAATAAGCTAAAAATAGGAAAAAAACTCAAACTAAAACAACGTAAAATAAAAACGTTAAATGTACAAAGAAACCAACAATAATTTATTGTTTTACAAGTTTTAAAGTTATTTTTACATTGTTTTAAATACTTGGAAAGCTCGATGATGGTTTTTGCCGATGAAATTTACGAAAATATGAATTCTATTGTGAGTTTTTGATTCTATTTTTATCGAATGATTGAAAGAGTATAAGGATATATTTAAAATATATTCAAACAGACTATTTGGAAATAGTCTGTTTCCAAAATGTGAAAAATTAGATGATATTGGTGATATTGAAGAAGAGACAAAAGTCAACATTTCGTCCTTCATTAAAGATCCAAAAAAATGTTAACAAGTACTTCTTCTTCTTTTTGAAGTTCCGTCTCCCAATCAGAGGTTGGCTATCATCATCACTCTCCTTACTCTATCTACCATTATTCTGCATACTACTGCATTTAAACCAGTCCCTTAAATTTTTCAACCATGATACTCTCCTTCTTCCTCTTATCTTTCCCTGTATTATCTGTCTTAGCATTTTATATCGCTGTACCCTCATTACGTGTCCCAGATATTGGAACTTTCTTATTTTTATAGTGTGTATTATTTCGTATTGTTTGTCCATTTATCGCAAGACTTGATCGATTTCTTCTGCATCCGTGATATTCTAAGCATCCTGCTGTAACGCCACATTTCAAATGACTGTATCTTATTTATGTGTTTTTGCTTCAGTGTCTAGTTTTCAACTCCATAGTAATGAAAGCACGTAACATCTCTACAGCTTTCAGTTCCAGTCTAAGGTCTTTGTTGCAAAGAATTGTTTTCATTTTTCTGTTGTTTGATCATTATTTTTTGAAATCCAGGTACCCAGTTATATGTATTTATCAACCCATTATATAGGTACATTTGCCAAATATTTGTTTACTTGTATATTTGTTTTCTTTTTTATTATCAAACCGGACATTATACAGTGAGGACGTTTGATTTGGAATAAATTCATTATCTCGAGAACGGATGAATTTGCGACAAAAATTCTGTGGCAAGTCGATTTTTATTTTGAAATTATGACTTTTAGGCATATATATGTATCATACTAGTGACGTCATCCGTCTGGGCGTGATGACGTAATCGATAATTTTTTTAAATGGGAGTAGGGGTTGTGTGATAGCTCATTTGAGAGGATATTCAATTCTCTATTCAGTAATATAAACAATAATCTCATTATTTATACAGGATGGCCAAAAAAATATTTTTTTTATTAAATTAATTGACACAAAAAGAATGAAAGCAATTTATTTAATTCAAAATACATTTTACTGCTGTCAGAAAACGGGTAAAAATGTTTATTTGACAAATAAACATTGCTTTTCGCTTAAATTCAATGTTCAAACTACTCAGAGACAGGTGGTTGGCAACTTTAATATTGAATTAAGCCGAAAACCATATTTATTTATCAAATAAATATTTCTTTCTGTTTTCTGACAGCACTAAAATGTATTTTGAATTCAATGAATTACATACATTCTTCTTTTTGTCTCAATTAATTTAATTCAAAATTAATTTTTTGGACACCCTGTATAAATAATTATATTAACAAAAAAAAAATGAATAACCATTTTCAATTTCGTTGCAAAACGAAAATACAGCCGAACCATATTCCAGTCCAATCAGAGAGTGCTGCAAGCACCTCTACCGGTTTCGAAACTTATTAGTCTCTCATCAGGAGGCACATATGCTGCTCTCCCTGATCCAACCAAAACAAACCCCAGCGTGCAGTCCCGAATTGCAACGAACGAAATGGCATAGATGCCCTAGCGGCAACTGCTAGCAAAAGACTAAGTTTTCACTCTAATGGTATATAGCATATCCCACCAGAATGAAACCGTATGGCTTGCAAATTGTAGAAGCCTCGGAGGTGTAACCAGAGAAGGTTCCCATTGTTTTCATTCTGGTGGGATATGCTATATACCATTAGAGTGAAAACTTAGTCTTTTAATTATATTAACGTTTATATTACTGAATAGAGAATTAAATGACCTTTCAAATGAGCTATCATACAACCTCTACTCTCATTTAAAAAATCATCGGTTACGTCATCACGTCCGGATGGATGACGTCACTAGTATGATATATATGCCAAAAGTCATAATTTAAAAATAAAATCGACCTGTCTCAGGATTTCTCTACAAATTTTCCCGTTCTCGGGATAATTAATGTATTCCAACTCAAACGTCCTCACTGTATATTATGTTATTATCATATATTTAGTCTTTTTTTATTTTTAGTCCATATTTTTCTTAGGAATTGCTTGTTTTGTTGGATTTGTTCAGCAGAGCTTGCGATAATCATGGTGTCATCTGCATATCTTATGTTGTTAATAGTAATAATTGAAATAATGGGTGAAGAAATTTTTGACTGATATATTGTGGTAATATTGAAACACCAAAAACTTCATAGAAGATAAATTTCCATTTGAATATTGAAAAAATAATTCAAAAACTCAAAATATATACAATTTTTAACAAATTATAAATAACACTTCAGCAAAATATTATGGCTTTTATTACAAATTTGTTTTAAAAAATCGGCTGATAACTAATATCACTACACTTATATTCAATATTTTATACATCCATCTATTATAGTAAAAATCCATGTAAAAAGGCATTGATGACTGTTTTATTAAAATTAACAAGGCAAATTTACCGAAGCGACAGATATGTCAATCCTTTTATTCAGATAAGTTGCTTTGTTTATTTTAATACTTAATAATGTTTGGAAAAAATATTGTTTTACTGGTTAGACCATTTACCGAATTTGTTTCAGAATGTATCCAAAAAATGACAAATATTTTATTTGAATACTAGCAAATACATTAGACTGTAATACATCCAATTCCCACAGAAACCTGGAAGCACGTTGCCACTAGCGCCTCTGTCGGCTTGAGTTGAACTACGTTTTGACAACGTAAAATTTGACGTAAACATTCAAATTTAATTTTATTAATTTTTGGATAACGAGATAATTTTTCTAAATTGTGTTTGTACTTTTACACAAAATGTCTTATAATATAGGTTCTGTAAAATGGATTATCAGCAAATGCCTAGGACGGCAACAAAATTAACTAATAATAAATATATTACTTTGTTCACATTCACCCCGATGACAGGGTGTTTAGCTGCAATTTCTTTTGACAAGAAGGCTAATCCAAGACTGTATAGAAAATTTATTCTCTATTATTAGGGCTAAATAAGCTGATAGTGTGAAATTTAGGTATAACTTATAAAGGGAGCTGCAGATAAAATTAATGATTATATTTAAAAGGTAATTTCAGGTCCGACGCTCTTATAGGGCATAAGGACAACGAGAAGAAGAAGGTAATTTCAAAATTATACACAAGAGAGTGTTGAAAACGTTAAATATAAATTAAAATTAAGATGTTACTTACAAGAAACTCTCCAAAATGTATGTACAAATTGTCACAAAACTTTTATAGATAAATAGTTTAAGTTTTTAATAAAAGCTTATGTAAATAAAATTAACGATAGTAAAAAGCAAACATTATGTAAATTAAAAAGTAACAATATAAAATTAAAGAAAATAGCTCACAACTAAATTTGTATTTTGATTTAATCGTATAAAAATACCTTTCTTTTAAATGCATAGTTTGTGGTTATCAACGCAGACCACTAGATGGCGCTATATTGTTTGCTGCCGTAAAATTAATGGGAAAAGTCAGGAGTTGTATGTATTACAGTCTAATGTATTTGATACTAGCAATATACCTAACTTTTGACGCTCTGTTTATTTATATCAGGTTCTGAATCAGCGCAGAACAGTACAGAGTTGCTTGTTTCCTTTTAGTGCCTCTTTTGTAAGTAAAATGTTTATTACTATATTAACAAAATCATAACAGGCATCATAAAATCAAGCACATAAACGTTTATTCCCGGCGCTTAAATTTTCATGGTTATTCGTTATCTGATAATGATTTTTGCATTTTTTTTCTTCTTTAAATTGCATGTATTTTCACACAAGCACCTTAATCCAAGCATCGTATATTCTTCAGAATATTTTTAAACTTCTTTTTATAGGTTATATTTATATAAATAGGGAACTTGCATAAAATTTTAAATTCGAAAAAAATGTTATAAATCACAACAGAACATAATTTAAAACATGTATCAAAGATAAAAAAGTTTTGTTTGGCTTTCGTTTGGCCCCTAAAGACGGTTAAAAATTCAAATTATACCAGCCAGCTCAAAACGTGTCGTGACGTCATCCGTTTATATGTTTACATTCTTTCAACAAAGTAAACAGAATTATAAATTAGACGTTATAAACGTCAGTAGAAAATACAGTTATGTGACGTTACAAGTGTTTATGATCGTTTGAACTATTCATAGAAAACTTGTACTTTTACAAAATGGTTTTATTTTCCGTAGTAAACCTTCTTTCCATTCCTTCAATAACTATATCAAACTCCAATCTCAACAAACTGGTATATATTATTACAATGACATATACGATAAATGTTAATAGAATATAAATATTTTTCCTTTATTCCGCGACGAGGTATACCCAAGTAGGTGGAGGCCAATAAACTAACGAAGAAGAAGAAGAAGAAGAAGAAGAAGAAGAAAAGAAGAAGAAGAAGAAGAAGAAGAAGAAGAAGAAGAAGAAGAAGAAGAAGAAGAATAAGAAGAAGAATATACCTAATTATAACCAAAAACGGAACCATATAGTTAAACTGTGTGACGTCACGGGTGGTTTGAACTATTTTAAAATACAGAAGACTTTAAATTTGTACTTCTAAGTTATTATGAGGTTTTGAAGCGTAAAATTTTGTAATAGAAATAGATAGAAATAGAAATATGCTTTATTGTCATGAAAAATTTAACAATTTTATAGACAAAGCTTACAAGAATCATAAATAAGAACAATAACAAATAACAAATACAATTTACTAAAATGATATAAATCGTCTATATAAATAAAAATAATGAAGAGAAACAAAAAAAAACAGTAACAATCTATTGCAAAATTTAAAAAAAAATTGCAAATTGCATATTCTACCTTAAGAAATTTAATAAGTTAAGTTAAGCTGCTGCATATGACACTCAAATATAGATTAAGATTATACTTATAAATAAGAATACTGTACTTTCTTAGTTATTGGTTAAGAAACTCTGCTGTTGAATAATATGGTCTTTCAGATAAATAGGCTTTGTCATTTTACGGAACTTGGGGAAAGATGTTGCAGATTTAAGTTGTAGAGGGAGATGGTTGTAAAGTTTTTTTTGCAGAATATAATATAGATTTCTTTACTAACTCACTGGACGGGATCGGTAAATAGATGTCAAAGGTAGAATTTCTGGTGGAATAGTCATGTCTAGGTCTTGCTGGAAAGACATGTAGATGTTTACGAATTAAGCAAACAGTCTCTAAAATATATAAAGAAGGTAGTGTTAGAATCCTGTGATCTTTGAAGTAGTTTCTGCAATGTGTTGTTCTTCTGAGGCCAAACAGATATCTTATTGCTCTTTTTTGTAATTTAAAAACAACATCAGTCTGGGCAGCCGTACCAGAACCTTAAAAAGGGGGACCATATCGAAGATGTGACTCGAACAAAGAAAAATATGTTATTTTGGAAGAGGCTAAATTCATTTCCTTCGAAACAGATCTTATTGCAAAGCAAGCTGAGGATAGTTTCTTGCTTAACACATCAATATGAAGGGACCATTTCAGATTGCTATCTAAAAAAATACCAAGAAACTTTACAGAATCAACGATACTGATCTGGCTGTTATGAAGAGGTAAGGGTTGAAGAGCTCCTTTATAGGACAATGCTACTGTTTTATCTACGTTAAAAGAGAGTAAATTTGAATCGGACCAAAATTTTATTGTAAGTAGATCAGAAGTTATAGTAGCATGAAGAGTTGCGATATTTGAGTTGCTCCAAGTGATACTGGTATCATCAGCAAAAAGAAAAACTTTTCCATCGATTTTTAAGCTAGTGATGTCATTAATAAAGATAAGGAAAAGTAGAGGACCCAATACTGAACCTTGTGGTACCCCACATACAACATTTTTGAGACTAGAGTCTGTATCATTTGCTCTAACCAGTTGTTTCCTATTATCCAAGTAAGATTGAAACCAGTTCGAAGAAATACCTCGAATTCCGTAGAAATCTAGTTTTTTATCAAAATGTCGTGATTCACACAATCAAAAGCTTTGGCATAATCACAAAAAACAGTGGCAGTGTGCAGATTATTGTTTAATGCTTGATAAACCTCATGTAGTACAGAAAACATGGCATCTGTGGTACATTTATTATTTAAAAAGCCGAACTGATTTTGTGATAAAATATTGTTATCAACGAGAAAGGACATAAGTCGTGCTTTTATGAGTCTCTCAATAATTTTGGAGAGTACCGGTAGTAATGCAATAGGTCTATAATTGCAGGCATTTGATTTTTCACCACCCTTATGAAGAGAAATAATGATGGCCGTCTTTAGGCACTCTGGAAATTTACCTTTCTCAAAAGAATCATTAATTAGAGAGATAAGATCTTGCTGATATTTAAACTAGATTAAGGTAATTTATTGGTATACATTATAGAGGGGGTAATGTTTATTGAAATTTTGTTGATATTTAAGCTAGAATATGGTAATTTATTGATATACATTAGGTTATAAATATTGCAATTAGATCTTGCTGATATTTAAACTAGATTAAGGTACTCTCCCAACACACTGTCTGGGAGATTTGAGAAAATTTTTATGGATAGTCCATCGGTACTACAGGAAGATTTGCTTTTGATATTATTGATTGTCTGAATCAGTTCAGATTTATCAACCGGTCTTATAAAGAGTGAATCTCATTTTTATACAAAACTGAACATTATTATGTAATTAAAAAATGTGCAAGTTCCCTATTGAAATAAGGAGTCCTTCAGGATATTCAAAAATTGAGCGGAACACCTTTAAACCCCAAAAAACCTTTATTTTTCAAGGTTTTTAAAAGTTTTTGCGAAGTGAATCTTATTTATTGCGAGCGATACAACTTGAATCAGTTTAATTTTTTTTTACATTCTATGTGAATACAAATAAGACAACTTTAGTCTATAAAATGAAGAATATCCCAAAAAACCTCATGAAACCAGTTTTTGAAAGTGAGGCACCTTACGGAAATACCTGGAAAATTCAGAAATATAGTTTTTGATAAAATACACAAAATAAAAAAATTAGAGCTGCAACAACCAGCAAAAAAAAAGTTAACGCTTTTTTCGAAAAAAAAAATACATTTTTAGATTATGTATACTCCATCTACGGGTCCATAAAAATAGATATGTTTTTTAAATCTTAACTATACCTGTGAATTTTTTGAAATTTTAAAATTATTGACTCTCACCTAAAAAAATAATAACGAAACAATGACGTAAAAAATGAAAAAAATTTAATTCTTGGAACGAGGGCATTTTGGTTATTTTAACGGGTGGTTCCCTTTATCTGCCTCTTTACATGCAAATAGAAAAACATAAACTATCGTTAGTATCAGTCGATTTTGATGTTTTAGCACAAATCGTTATTTAATAAAGTCACAAAAAAACACGCCAAATAATCGAAAGATAAAAAAAAAATATGTTGTAACAAAACGTTCTGCAGAAAAAGTAGATTTAGATAGACAGTCAGTCCACAGTCAATCGAACGTACCCATTTAATCTAATACTTTCTAGTTGTTCCTGGTTCAATCTTTTTGGTTTTCCAAATTTGTCCTTGTGCAAGCTTCACAAAATAATAGGATAAGGGTTATAAACTCGTCAAAATTAGCATGTCTTCAGTTTTATTTCACATACACAACATCAAAAATAAGAAAACCACAAGGAAAAATAATTTCCTCTAGTCGGCTATACAGGGTGTTTCATTAACAATTGTCCATATAGTAACTGGAGAAACCTTAGCACAAAATACGAACATTTAACCCAAAATACTTAAATAAAATATTCTTCCTTACCGAGATACAGAGTGTTTTATTACAAATGTTCTAAAATGATTTTAGCCCATTGTTAAGGCATCTCTTAATATTTTTGAAGTTATACTTCTTTACGGGCGTAATGACGGTGAAATTTTATATGGGAAAACCTAGCGACCGGGCGCATGCGCATTATAACTTTGTTCTGATTGGATGTTCAAATGACATGACAAAAATTATCCAATATGGCAGCTGTGGCACAGCTGTGGGACTGCGTTTGGTTATAATGTATGCTTGTTGCGTTTTAAAATTTGTAGGAAGAGAAACAACAAACAAAAAGTTAGTTAATGGTTATACTGCCTTTTTAAATAGTTTTCATATTATATTTTTGGACTTATTTACATAGAAGAGATGATTGTTTCATGCCAATGTGAAAGCTCATCAAAGTGTGCCTAGTATGAGTGCCGCAGATCTCGCTTATTCAAAGCTAAAGAATCTTTCACTGGTAAGTGTTTTATAAATAGTTGATCAAATTTTGTTATGATATTTGAACATAGCCACTTTGCACGACGCAAGTGATTGCGAAATTTATTAGTCGTTATACGGGCTCTGATACCTACCTTGAACCTACCAAAATACATAAGTAGTATGTAATACTTTTATTTACATAATTTATATTTATATTTACATAATATATTGTCTTCTTACTCTATGTTTTGTTGTATTTTTTCAATTCTAAATCATTTCAATTCAAAATCAAAATAATTTAATTTACATAAGTTAAAAATGTCAAAAGGTTAATCTGTTTAGTTAGACGATCTTCGCACATAATGACAAGCTGTCTCTGTGGCGCAGTTTTAATGCGAGAGAATCCCAATACAACGCAAATACCAGCCGCGTGGTAAGTTGGTTCGAATCCCAATAGAAACTTTTATTTTTTTATTTTTTTTTTATACATTTTATGATTGTAAGTATATTTATTATATAATTTTATTTTCAGAAAATACGTATTTAGTTAAAAAATTTTCCGACAATTAATGTTCAGAAATCATTTGTGGCATTTTTAGTGTGTTTGTGTGTGTTTTATTTTTTTATTATTTTAATTTTTGGCACTGTTTTAATAAAAATGTTTGAGAAGTAGTAAGTATAAATTAATTTAATATTTAAATAAAATATAAATAAAAAGTATATTAATTTCGTTTATAATCATATAATCATATAATAGAAGTATAACTTCTTACGTGCGTACAAAGTACACACATTCTTTTTTTTGTTCAAACTTGACACACAGTTTACACATGTTAGGATACTTTAACTAGTGTTGAAAGGTAGTTTTCCGCTGTTACCAGAGGCGTGCTGTAGGTATATATACTTCCTTTTAGCCCATTTCCCCCCTTACAATCTACGCCACTGTCGTAAGTCATTTCAGCATGTTTTTTTGATTTTTCGTTACTTTTTACGTAAATATAATCCTTTTGTCAAAATGCGATAGAGTAAGTAGTTTTCAAGTTATTTGCGTTTTAATGTAATGGATTCAATAAAATTATGTATTTTAGACACATAATCTTATTGAATGTAGTTTAAAATACATGCAGTAGGAAAAATGAAAGAATACCCATGAACGAACATATAAAACACGCTGTATTTCCTGTCACTGTGTCACACAAAAAATTGACCAGCGCAAATACATGTAATAATTATTATTACATGAACTTGCGCTAGTCAATTTTCTTTGTGACACGGTGACAGGAAAATACAGCGTGTTTTATATGTTCGTTTATGGGTATTCTTTCATTTTTCCGACTTGTAATCTTATGGAATCCATTATCTTTAAACGCAAATAACTTGAAAACTACTTACTTTATCACAATGAGACACAAAATGATGATATTTATGTAAAAAGTAACAAGGAATCAAACAAACATGCTGAAATAATTATTACGACAGTGGCGTAGATTGTGAGAGGGAAAAGGGGCGAAAATGAAGTATATATCCCTACGGCACGCCTCTGGTAACAGCGGAAAACTATCTTTTAACACTAGTTAAAGTATCCTAACATGTGTAAATTGTGTGTCAAGTTTGAACAAAAAATATTAAAAGGTGCTTTAACAATGGGCTAAAATCATTTTAGAACATTTGTAATAAAACACATTTGTAATAAAACACACTGTATCTCGATAAGGAACAGGGCCTATTTTACCACTAGGCCCCTGAGGCACCTGCCTCGGGCCCGCATTAAATGGGGCCTGGAAGGATCACACAAAAAAAATTTATTGCAATAACAAAATAAATTTTCAAAATTCTTTCATTTCACGAACTGGAAATCACCTGCCACAAATACATCTCCGTCATCTCCTATAAAAAACGACAATGTGAAAACGTTTAAATCTTTTCAAATCATTTCAAAAATATCTTATAAATAAAATCGACCGAATCAATATATTGATAAAATTAGTGAATGTATTACACAACTGGATTATAAAAAAAACCAGACATTTTCAAAGTGCAATTTTTTATAAATTGAAAGCTAAAGGGGAAAAATTTCTTTGCGAGTAGTTAGTGTACCTACAGTCCCAAATATAGCCGTGTAGTCCAGGGTAATAAGGTTTTTTTCATGATACTTCAACAGCCAAGATACTGAAGCGTTTTTTCGACAGGTAATAACTGTAAGAACAAATTGTAACTATTTCCTGCGTAAGATCTGGCGGACATTTTTATTTATAAACAATTTAGTGTCAAAAAACAATATTTTTTCTTTTCTTGCAAATTAATGGAAAATAGTATGACCTATGTTTTTCTTAGTACAAACATCTTCGAGAGAATGGAAAAAGCTTTAAAATGGTGTATAACAAAGTTTAATGCACTCATTTATTGTTAATATAATTGCGAAAAAAGGTCAAAATTTCAAAATAAAAAATTATTTAATAACTATTGTAAAAATCAGTATAGAGCTTTGAAATTTTTGTAAAATGAGGGGTCTTTGGTGCTTAATATGTGACAAAAATTTCAAAGCGATTCGTTTAATTGTTTAAATTTTATTCAAATTGTTTATCCCAGAGAGCTTTTTTTGCAATAATATAAGTCAGAAAAAAATAATGTTAGGACCATTCTACATGTGTCAAATGAAAGAGCATGAGCTAAACTTTCAAATTGGTTTAAAAAAGTGCATTTATTGGTAATAAATAATTATGCAAAAGTATGTTCAATTTTCCTTATAAACTTTTTATTTTTTTTATACACTGGGGTGCAAAATTATCCGGACACCTTAAAAATGGGTCATTTTTGATGTCTCGAATTTACTAAACCTGTTGTCCGATTTAAATGATTTTTTAATATGTTATAGCCTGATTTGTTAAAAATATCGCTATAATAATATTGTTACTAAACGGGTAAATTCTCATTGTATACCGGGTGTACCAATTACACTGTTTTTTTTTTCTCAAACTTCGCATCACCCTGTAAAATATTTTAGCATTTATAAAATACTGAAATTAAAACCCTACTATAGATTCATGTTTTCTCAACATTTTGTTTTTTTATTCATTCGCTTATGTTGGACCATAAAAAAATTAGGTACTTTAACAATTAGCCATGTTTTTCATGAATACAAGGTGTTTTTAAACAAGTGTGGCAAACTTCAAGGGGTAATTCTACATGAAAAAATAATGACAGTTTGCTTTATAAACCTATGTCCGCAAATGCATCGTTTCTGAGATAGAGGGTGTTGAAATTTTTCTTACAAACTGACGATTTATTTATTGCTTTAACACCGCTTGAGATATGCAAATGAAATTTGGTGGGTTTTAAGACGTAGTTATTGTACATTTTTTGACATACAATACGGGTAATATGAGCGGTTGTATTACCCGTATGCGCGCCAATGGTGAATATTAAATGCTTAATTGTATGTCAAAAAATGTGCAATAAGTACGTCTTAAAACCGACCAAATTTCATTTGCATATCTCAACCGGTTTTAAAGCAATAAATAGATCGTCATTTTCTAATAAAAATTTCAACACCCTCTATCTCGGAAACGAAGCATTTTCGGACATACCGTTTATAAAGCAAACTGTCATTATTTTTTATGCAGAATTTCCCCTTAAAGTTGGCCATACTTATTTAAAACACCCTGTATTGATGAAAAACATGGCTAGTTGTTAAAGTACCTAACTTTTTTATGGTCCAATGTAAGCGAATGAATCAAAAAACAAAATGTTGAAAAAACATGAGGCTATAGTTGGAATTTAATTTCAGTATTTTATAAATGCTAGAATGTTCCACAGGGTGATGCGAACTTTTAGAAAAAAAAAACACAGTTTGATTGGTACACCCGGTATACAATGAAAATTTAACTGTTTAGCAACAATACTATTACAGCGATATTGTTAAAGAATAAGGCTATATTATATTAAAAAAATCACTTAAATCGGACAACAGGTTTAGGAAATTCCAGATATCAAAAATGACCCATTTTTAAGGCGTCCGGTTAATTTTGTACCCCAGTGTATAATACATTATATATATTTATTACAATTTTTCATCAATTATCATATAAATAACATTACGTGGTAGTTATGCACCTAAAAAACGGTAAAAAATAGATTTTTTTGAAAAAATTTATTCAAAAAGTTTAAAGGATTCAAAAAAAGAAAAATTGACGATACTTTTGCGAAATTATTTATTACTAATAAATGCATTTTTTATTCACTTTTTTTAAACCAATTGGAAAGTTTTAACATTATTTTTTTCTGACTTATGTTATTGCAAAAAAAGCTCTCTGGGATAAACAATTTGAATAAAATTTAAACAATTGAATGAATCGCTTTGAAATTTTTGTCACATATTAAGCACCAAAGAACCCTTATTTGACAAAAAGTTCAAAGATCTATACTTATTTTTACAATAGTTATTGCGAAATTAATTTTTTTGAAATTTCAACCTTTTTTCGCAATTATAAAAAGGCTGTTTTTTAACACTAAATTGTTTATAAATAAAAATGGCCGCCAGATTCTACGCAGGAAATAGTTACAATTTCTTCTTACAGGTGTTACCTGTCGAAAAACGATTCAGTACCCTGGCATGTTGAAGTGTCACGAACAGGGTATATTATGTATTTTTGTCTTGTTACCGTGGTCTAGTGTTCACTGTTACGTTTGTAAACTTATTTCCACGAAAATTATTGTTTTTCTAACCTTCGATGGGTATAATGACTGGAAAAATATCAATAGGACAGTTATTCAACATGAGCGATCTCCTAAAAATATTTCATCAATTGGTGTGTAGTCAAGAGAAGTAGTACTCAGGACAAATTGTAACATTAATGGAAAAAAGTTACTTAGAAGAAAAGGAACATTGGAGAAACCTTCTTCAACGAATAATAGCAACCATTAAATTTTTGTCCAAGATCGGTCTATTCTTTTATGGTTCAACAACCAAATTATTTACAAAAGGAAATGACATATATACAGTGTGTCGCAATTAAGATAAAGAGAGCCCTATATTTTGGTTATCAAAACAAATACAGATTTGAAGTTTTGCACAGTTATACAGGTTGAATGTTCACATTTTTCAAGATACTCAGCTGAAATTTAAATGTTAAAAGCGGCCTACTACGACTCCCCAAGCAAGGTAAATTTGCGATTTTTTGCTTCGCGTTAAAAATATAGAAAAAGTTATTTGAAAAAGATGTTCCAAATATTATTCTAACTCCACACACCAAATGTGATTACAAAATTCACACTTTTAGTTTTTTCATTATTTGTAGTCAGGATCCTAAAACTTAAAATTGGCTGGCCCGAAATGCATCTCGGGACAGACGAATTTTAGGGTCCTGACTACAAATACCGAAAAAACTAAAAATGATACACGAAAACTAATACGATACACTTTTCAGCAACTGATACTCGAAGGAAAAATTGAAAGTAAGAGGTCTGGAGCGTGAATAGATGTCATGGCTGCGTAATATTTGCCGATGCACAGGAATCCATAGCTATGAAATGCCTCGCAATGCTGATAAAAACCGAATTATTTAATCCTGATTATCTATCATCTCACCTGAGAAGACAATGTACGGTGGACAGTGGGCGCCTCCGCAGAAATGCACTGCTCCTTAAGAAGAAGAATCTTCAACCTGTATGTGTCTGCAAAACTGCAAATCTACATTTATTTAATAGCCGAAATATAGAGCTGTCTTCATTTTAAATGCGACATACTGTATTTAAACAATGTTTAATTGTTTAAATATAAATTTTATTTTTTGTTAATAAAAATTTTAATTTCTGGTGCAACTATATTTCTATTAAATAAATATTTCATTTTAAAAAGTTATTATTATTATGAAATCATATTTAGGGGCCCGAAAATTGTGTATTGCCTCGGGCCTGATTTGAAGTAAAATAGGCTCTGGTAAGGAAGAATATTTTATTTAAGTGTTTTGGATTAAATATTCGTATTTTGTGTTAAGGTTTCTCCAGTTACTATATGGACAATTATTAATGAAACACCCTGTATACCATTAATCACAAAAATTAATTAAAATCCTTTATAAAAGCTATATTTATATTAAAAAGACCATTTCGGGCTATATCACGGAACGTTTTCTGAACAACAATTCCACCATCAGTGCTGTTTACAGGTATACATTCTTGAGCCACCAAAATACACACAGCGGCAAAATTAACGAAACACCTTAAAAATGGGACATGTTAAATATCTCGAATTTCCTAAACCTGTTGTCGCCGATGCTGGGATTCGATTTTTGGCCTTCTGCGTGGAAGTCAGACATCCTACCGCCTGAGCTGTCCGGCCCATAAATAAAATAATATAATAAATAACTTTATTGTATACAAAAATGTTACTTTGTATTTTTAGATATACTTTATACACATATATTTCGATGTAGATCAATCATGTATACCTTGTAAGCAGCACTGATGATGGAATTGTTCTTCCGAAACCGTTCTGTGATGTAATCCAAAAGGGGTCTTCTTTGATATAAATACACCTCTTTTAAACAGGATTTTAATTAATTTATACTATTAAAAATTAACGAATAAAATGAAAAAGGGAAATATTTTACATATTTTTTAATTTTATGAAGTTAGTACGTCTCTAATGTCGTAAAATGGCAAGTTTTTCAAAGGATAAATAAGATTTACATTATACATTATAGAAAGAAATATTTACGGATAATGAACAATGAAATGTCTTTAAATCGCACAAAAAAAGGAGAGACAAGGATGTGTAATATCACCAAGACTGTTTATAGTCTTCATACACTGGATAGTAAAATAAAACTGTTTCTTAGGTCACAATACAGCTCTTTACTACCAGTTCGCCATAATTTTCCCACCAAGGAATTGAGGATTATGATCAGACCCGATATCGGTCCCAGGGTAGGTTCAACTCCATGCAATCCATCTCTAGATCTTTACCAGATCAATATGGTTTCTTTCGAGGTGGTCATCCGATTGTTGTGGGGAGTGTTAGGTTTACAGTCTTCTCGGAGGCACTTATTAAGACCATGTGTCTGAGTCTAGCCAGGCTCTCGGCTCTCATGCATCAGTTTTTCAGGCCGAGATCTTTGCGATCCTGGTATGTGTTCAAGAGATTAGACAGGGCTTGTTCAGGCAGGATCATCTCTATCTGCTCCGACAGGGCTTTGGAAGTGCCCAAGATCAGTTCTAATCTGGTTCTTGAGTGGAAGAGAGCCTGGATGATGTTGCTCTGACCACAGGGCTAGGTAGGTATGGGTACCGGGACACACAGGTATGGAAGGCAACGAACGGGCTGACGCCCTGGTAAGACAGGGCTCATCCCCTCTGCCTGTGGGACCCGAACCTGTGATTTGGGTTCCCTTCAGTACTAGTCGGGGTAGTCTCAGGGAGCTTCTTCCGCGGAGGTTCCAGGACTCCTGGGCCAGTTGTTGAGGTTTGAGACAGACTAGGTTCCACATAATGGGTACATCCAAAAGTCTCACAGCCCAATTGCTTCTTCTAGATCGTAGAAAATGCTCCCTGGTGGTCAATATGCTCACCGGCCACTGTAGACTCCGACGGCACCTTCATCTGCTTGGACTGACGGATGACTCACGGTGCCGTCTATGTAATGAGGAAACTTAGAGGAAAGCCTTTTTTCGGCATTCTACTTTTCCTTCTACTGCCCATAGTTCCCCGTTGTTTTGTCTATGTGGCCGAAGTAATTTAGGCTTTGAACACATTTCAAAAGCTTTAATCTTATTTCTATCGATTTTTTTAAGAGTCCATCTTTCAGCTACGTATGTAGCAATGGGAAAAGTAAGGGCAATTAGACCAGGTAGGATCTGTTTTTAGGTGGATGTGAGAGGTGGCATTCGGATCTTTGCAAATAAAGTTAGGTGACAACTTCAATAATTATAATTGACTTATGCTCCCTCTCAAATATGCCCGGAACATTAATAAAAAAATAAAATATTTAAAAATTTCAAAAATTTCTTTTTTTTTTCTACTTTCTTTGCTTATAACTTTAAAACGATTAATTTTGGAACAAAGGAATAAAACAAAGATAATTAAATTTTCTATCAGATACGATTGGTTAAAAATGTCTTAATTTATCACCCTTGCTGCAAATAGCAATAAATATAAAATAAGGGGGCAAAACAAGCCTGCCTTTATTCAATGTTTTTCCATCACTTAGGTTAACCTTGGAACCTTCCTAATTCGCATAGAAAATTTTTTGTAATGTGCTAAAACCGTCCATCAAATTTCATTAAAATTGACTTACTAGATTTTGCATAATAATTTTGCAATCTAAACATTTTTTTAAAAATTAAAATTTTTTAAAATCTTGCACAACAAAAACTAGAACATACAAAGATTTGTCAATTTTTTTACATATAAAGAAGCACTCCACCTATCTAATGCACTTTACAGAATTGAAATTGGACTATTTGAGTGGCCTCAGGAATATTTACAACTTTTTGGCTTATAAACAAATTAGTGCTGTGGCCAGGAGGGGGTGCTACGGGCTCCTTTATTTAGATGGACTTACCCAAGTTTTTTATGTATTTTAACCCGTAGAACACGAATTTTTTGGGTAACAGTTGATCAGGATGTCGATAAGATTGTTATAAACAAAGAACTTGAAAGAGGAATTACATAACATCGATTTTTCGCAAAATAAAACATTTTTTTTTGTATTTCTTAGGTAATTCTAAGCAAAAAATGTTCTTACAAGTTTTTTCGTAGGATGTATAATTTTCGAGATAAACGCGGTGGAACTTTCAAAAAATCAAAAAATTGCAATTTTTGAAGGCGAATAACTTTTTATTAAAAAATAAAATGGCAATTCTGCTGACAGCATTTGAAAGTTTAAGACCAAATATACCGGTTTTAATTATTTGCATTGCTAAAAATTAATTTTTTATTATTAAACAAAGCTATTTGTCTATAAGCCAAAAAATTGTTTATAATTTTAAAACATTGCTGCGGCCCCTTAAATAATCCGATTTTAATTATGTAAAATGTATTAGATAGGTAGAGCACATCTTTATATGTAAAAAAATTAGCCAACTTCTAAATGGTCTACTTTTTGTTCAGAAAGATTTTTAAAAATTTGAACTTTTTTAAAAACATTTAGATTGCAAATTTATTATGCAAAATCTATTAAGTCAATTTTAATGAAATTTGGTAGACCGTTTAAGTAAGTTATAAGAATTTTCTAAGCGAATTACTAAGGTTCTAAGTGCCACCAAAGTGGTTAAGAAACATTGAATAACAACAGGCGTATTTTGCCCCCTTATTTTGTATTTATTGCTATATTGCAGAAAAGGTAATACATTAAGACCTTTTTGACCAGTCGTATATCATACAAAATTCAATTATCTTTATTTTATTTCTTTACGACTTTGTTCCAAAACGAATCGTTTTAAAGTTATAAGCAGAGAAAGCAGAAAAAAATCGATGTTTTTCGGAATTTTTAAATATTTTAATTTTTTTTATTAATGTTCCGGGCATATTTGAGAAGGAGCATAAGTTAATTATTATTACTGAAGGTGTCACCTAACTTTATCTGCAAAAATCCGAATGCCACCTCTCACATCCAAAAATAGACGTTTTTTTACAGATCAGTCCTGGTCTAAATTACCAACCTCTTAAATATCTACAATTATTCTGCATACATCAAATATAATAATCCCTGTGTGACCACTGGGATTATTGATTCTGAAAATGGTACAGAATCTAGTACGTATATAAAGAAAAAACAACTGGATAACCCAAAAACACAAAGTCATAACACCAGGAACAATATCAATTCAGACAAATCATTAAATGAAACCTTTTTTAACAATATGCTCCTCAGATCAGTTTTATAAAAAATAATGATACTAAACAAAATAAAATGTAGATAACAGATTCTTACCCTCTTTCTCTGATATATTCGAGCTGCTTTCCAGTCAGTCTTCTTGGTTCTCCTTTTCCGTCCACGGCTACAGCATCCAACTCGTCGAAAGATGGCGCTATAAACAGATCCCTGAGGTGGTACTTCGACTTCATACGACCCAAAGATCCATCCGAAGATACCTGAGATGTGGTGAATAGATCACAGTGTGACACCGGACTAGGAAGAACTAAAAAAAGGATCAATTGTAAATATTTCTTCTGTTAAAAAGTTACTAGCTGTGTAAAAGGCTAGAACGATACATTAAGCGGAAAAGCAGTTTGTCTGGGATAATAACATTTGCACAAGACTTTATCACCAATGAATAAATCAATGATTAAATTCGATGAAAATTAAAAGGAGTCAAGAAGAATTAGGTTTTTTATTTTGAAAATTTTGTAATATTTACAATCTGTCCTTAACTAAGAACAATAGGTAAATTATTTGACACAAATTGAAAATTTGACCTGTAGAGGGAGATCCAGTGATCACCCTCTTTAAATAAATTAAATTAAAACAAGTTAAAATAATAACAACATTAAACAATAATTAATTATTTATATGGGAAATAAGCCACAATTAAAATGAAAAAAATAATTTTATTAACGTTTCGACGCCCAAATCGAAACGTTAATAAAATTATTTTTTTCATTTTAATTGTGGCTTATTTCCCATATAAATAATTAATCATTAAACAATAAGTTTAGTTATCACAGATTATTCGAATCTTCTTCCCAGGTCCACTATTTTGAATTTCTTCAAGTGTCGTACATCATTATGGTCATCAGTGAGGTTACTGGCTAACTTGTTTGGATGAGATTCTAGTCTCTTGGAATATTTTTTGTAATATTCTGTTATTACTGTTTTTATGGATGGCACATTGAGGTCTTGCTCTATCACATAGATTGGCATGTACCAAGGGGCATTCAGCATTGTTCTAAGGACTTTGTTCTTGAATCTCTGCAGTATTTCTAGGTTTGTTTGACTGGCTGTCCCCCAAAGTTGGATACCATAGGTCCACACTGGTTTCAGTACAGCTTTATGTATCAGCAGTTTGTTCTCAAGAGATAGTTGGGATTTGCGGCCGATGATCCAGTACATTTCTCGAAACTTTATTCCTAGTTGTTTTCTCTTTGTGAAAATGTGCTTTTGATCAAGGTGGATTCCTAGGTACCTGACAGTATCAGTTTGTGGGAGTTGTGTTTCGTTCAGAGTTACAGATGGACATGTTTGTTTTTTCATGGTGAATGTTACATGGGTGGATTTACTCTCATTCGCCTTTATCTTCCATTTTTTAAGCCATCTTTGGATATTGTTAAGATATTTTTAAAGAGTTCTGGATGGTGTGATTGGATCATCGTGAGAGGCTAGTACAGCTGTGTCATCAGCAAAAGTTACACACGTTGTTCTGTTACTTGTAGGTAGGTCAGCAGTGTACAGCAAGTACAATATCGATCCCAAGACACTTCCTTGTAGTACTCCGGCTTTTATTGGTCTTAGGCTTGTGTATTTATTATCCTGCTTGACTAGGAAATGTCGGTTGGAAATATAGCTTTTTAGGATTTGATAAAAAGGATGGGGGAAGGTTTTTCTTTAGTTTATAGGGGATATAAGCACGTCATACCTTGTCGAAGGTCTGACCAATATCCAGGAATGCAGCAGAACAATATCTTTTATTTTCTAGATCGCTTCTGATGTGTCTTACCAGTATATGTACCTGTTTTATCGTTCTGTGTTGTGTTCTGAACCCAAATTGGTGTTGGGTAATTAGTTTCCTTTCTTCTATGACTGGGGATAATTGTTTAAGAAGTTTTTCCAAGATTTTTGATAGAACAGGTAGCAGGGTTATTGGTCTGTATGAAGTCACCTGAGTTTTATTTTTCCCGGGCTTAGGTATGAGAATAATTTGAGCAACTTTCCATTATTCTGGATAGTACCCCAGCCTAGATATTGCATTAAAGTTATTAAACAATTATAGTGAGACTCGATAAAATTGGAGGCACTGATAAAAAATTTGATGTAGTAAAAAAACTTGGGAGGTAGTCAGAAAAAATTGAAGATAGATACGATAAAATATGAGAAATTCAGAAAAAATTAGTGGACTGACTGTAGATGGCAATTAATTGGATCCCCCAATGCACTGCGATGGGCAAAATCACTAGTTTTAAACATAATTACCTGACTGACTAATACATTATACACGAGCGGGACACCCTCAAAAAAGCGCTTAGTTTTCGAGATACTGACCACGGAGGGGTGAATGGCTAATTTTAGTCATACTTTATATTTTCGAGGGTGCTGAAAACGAATGAGGTTTATATTGAATTTTATGTGGCGCATTGTCAAAATCGCAATTTGAACCGAAAAATAAAAAAAAATGAAATCACGTTTTTTTGCGTTTATCTCGCTACAACTCCGTTCCATTTTAATATTTTTTTCTGAAATTTTTACAGTATATAGCTTTATCATGTTTGAAGACAACGGTACCTGTTTCAAGCTTTTATTCTTATCCTGATAAAGGTTATGAATTTTTCAAAGAAAAAGGTGAGGATTTGTGCATTGCAAAGTTTAATCGCAAAAGTTGTGTGACGAAGTTTAAAATTTAGCTCCTTAATAACGTTTATGTTGAAGTAGAGAGTACAAAGAAGTTTTCTGGTAAGTTTTAGATCAAAATGTTTTATAGAAAAAAATAGTGCAGCTTTTAATGTCGACATCAGAAATCCCCAATATAACGCTTATTTTTCGAGATACTGACCATGGGTGGAGAATGGCTAATGTTGGTCTTAGATTATGTTTTTGACGGTGATGAAAACGAAAATGAAATTTATTTTAAATTTTAGGTGGGGGAATATTGGCAAAATTGCAATTGTTTAAATTGCAATTAAATCACGTTTTTTGCGTTTAGCTCGCTACGACTCTGGTCCGTTTTAATATTTTTTTCTAAAGTTTGTACACTATATATCGCTCACTTTTTTGAAGACAATGGTTTCTGCTTTAAGCTTTTAGTCTTATTCTAGTAAAAGTTATGAATCTTTTAAAATACAAGGTGCAGATTCGTGAATTGCAAAGTTTAATCGCAAAATTTGACTCACAAAATTTTAAATATAGATTTTAAATCAAATTTTAAAATAAAACATGAAAACAAAGAAGTTTTCTGGAAAGTAATGGATCAAAATGCTTTATAGCAAACAAATTGTGCAACGTTTAACATCTACGTTATAAATCCCCAAAATAACGCTAATTTTTTGAGATACTGATCATTGTAATGAATGGCTAATTTTGGTCTTACTTTATGTTTTTGATGGTACCGAAAACGAAAATCAAGTTTATTTTGAATTTTAGGTGGGAAAAAATTGTCAAAATCGCAATTTTGCCCTAAAAATAAAAAAAAAAGTTAAATCACGTTTTTCTTAAAATTAAAAGTTGCACCATATTTTTTTATAACACATCTAGATCTAGAACTCCCCATAAAACTTCTTTGAACTCTATGGTTTAACATAAACGTAATCAAATAGATAAATTTTAAATTTTGTCACTTAATTTTTACGATTTAATTCTGCAATTCACGAATCTTTACCTTTTATTTTTAAAAATTCATAACTTTTATAAAAAAAGATTGAAAGACTACAGTTTCTTTCATAATATTCACAAAGG
This sequence comes from Diabrotica virgifera virgifera, assembly GCF_917563875.1. Lineage (NCBI taxonomy): Eukaryota > Metazoa > Arthropoda > Insecta > Coleoptera > Chrysomelidae > Diabrotica > Diabrotica virgifera. Next base: position 228,101,885 of record NC_065450.1, on the reverse strand, counting down.
TAAGAAATATATGCCGTAGAAATTTTAGAAAAAAAATATTAAAATGGAACAGAGTTGTAGCGAGTTAAACGTAAAAATTTGTGAATTCACTTTTTTTTTCATTTTTAGGTTAAAATTGCGATTTTGACAATGTTCCGTCACATAAAATTCAAAATAAACCTCTTTTTCATTGTCAGCACCATTGAAAACATAAAATAAGATCAAAATTAGCCATTCACCTCCCATGGTCAGTATCTCGAAAAATAAGCATTATTTTGGGGATGTATAACGTCTATATTAAAAGTTGCGCCATTTTTTTCGTTAAACATTTGTAACTACACACACCGGCAAAATTAGCCGAACACGTTAAAAATGGGACATGTTTGATGTCTCGTATTTCATAAACCAGTGGTCGGATTTGAGTGATTCTTTCAGTATGTTATAGCCTTATTATTTAAGAATATCGTTGTAATAATATTGTTACTAGACAGGTAAATACCATTTTATACTGGGTGTACCAATCATACTGTGTTTTTTTCGTAAAGTTTGTAACACCCTGTGGAATATTCTAGCATATGTAAAATATTAGAATTAATACTCGACTGTAGACTTAGGCTTGCTTATCATTTTCCTTTTCGATTCATTTACTTATGTGAGATAATAAAAAAGTTATGTACGTTAACAGCTATCCATGTTTTTCATCAAAAAATCCTCATAGTAGGGGAGGAAAGTATACTAAATTTGCAGTTACTCGAGCGTTATGGGGACCTATTGAATTGTGAAGAGTATGTGCTAAAATCAGAAAAAGGTTAAGTTAAGTTTTCCATAAAGTGGGGGACTTTTCATTTTTTAATTTAATGTTCCATTTGAAACAATCATTTTTCTCCGATTATAGCGCTGTCTATCCATAATTCGAAAAAATATGTCGAATAAAAGTTGCTTATTTTTACGTAAAGAATCTAAATCTGCAATAAAAATTGGGGGCTCCTATTTAATATTTTAAATTAAATCCCCCACCCCACCTCCGTGGGGGCTCGTGACACCCCACGGAGAGGGGTAAATTAAAAATTATAAATACGACCCCGCGATATTTTGCGAAATGAACATCAGATCGTAAAACTGCAAAATATACCTATTCAATATTTTTCAAAAATCTACCGAATGGCACCAAACACAACCCCCCACGGAGGTGGGGTGGGGGGTTACATTAAAATATTAAATAGGAGCCCCCAATTTTTATTGCAGATTTGGATCCTTGACGTAAAAATAAGCAAGTTTTATTCGCAACGTTTTTCCTATTATGGATAAATGGCGCTATAATCGGAAAAAACGATTGGTGGAAATGCAAAATTAAATTGAAAAATGGAGAGTCCCACACTTTATGGAAAACTTAACTTAACTTTTTTGGTTGTAGCACCCACTCTTCACAATCCACTCCAGGTCCCAAGAACGCTCGAGTAATTGCAAATTTACCATACTTTTCTCCCCTACTATGAGGATTTATTGATAAAAAACATGGTTAGTTGTTAAAGCACATAACTTTTTTATTTTCCAACATAAGCAAATGAATCAAAAAAGAAAATGTTAAGAAAGCATAATTCTACGAATTCGAGTTTTAATTTTAATATTTTATATACGCTGGAATATTCCACAGGGTGTTCCGAACTTTAAGAAAAAAACACAGTATGCTTGTTACACCCGGTATAAAATGACATTTACCTGTCTAGCAACAATATTATTACACCGATATTCTTAAATAATAAGGCTATAACATACTAAAAGAATCACTCAAATCGGACCACTGGTTTATGAAATACGAGACATCAAACATGTCCCATTTTTAACGTGTTCGGCTAATTTTGCCGGTGTGTGTAGAACTTTCCAGAAAACTTCTTTGTACGCTATTCTTTAACATAAACGTGATTAATAAGATAAATTTTAAATTTTGCCTCTTAACTTTTGCGATTAAACTTTGCAATTCACGAATCTGCACCTTGTACATTAAAAAATTCCTAATTTTTACTAGAATAAGACTAAAATCTTAAAGCAATATACCGCTGTCTTCAGAAAAGTGAGCAATATAGTGTACAAATTTTAGAAAAAAATATTAAAATCGACCAGAGTTGTAGCGAGTTAAACGCAAAAAAACGTGAAAAATTCATAACCTTTATCAGGATAAGAATAAAAGCTTGAAACAGGTACCGTTGTCTTCAGAAATGTTAGAGCTGTATACTGTAAAAATTTCAGAAAAAAATATTAAAATTGAACAGAGTTGTAGCGAGGTAAACAAAAAAACGTGATTTCTTTTTTTTTATTTTTAGGTTAAAATTGCGATTTTGACAATGTTCCCCCACATAAAATTCAATAAAAACCGTATTTTCGTTTTCAGCACCTTCAAAAATATAAAGTATAAATAAAATTAGCCATTCACCTCTCCGTGGTCAGTACCTGGTCATTTTAGGGGTATCTCCCGCTCGCCTATTAGTTCCACAAAGTACTTACTTATAGGAAACGTCTTCCAGTGGTACAGAAACTGCTCAGCTACCTGCTTGATGTTGTTAACTAGCTGCTCCACTTCCGGAGGTGCCCCCACGAGGGTTACGTCAAACCTAAGTGGCTCCCTCTCTGGTTGAAGAGGATCGTGACCAATTATACCACTGTCATTCGATCTCAGAGGATAGAGAGATGTTGGTCTAGCTGCATAATGATGGCCTTCTTGTTGGACAGGGCGGAAATCGAGTCGAAGAGAAGCTGCAGAAGAATACGCATATTTTTTAAATGTATCTATTCTGTTTAGATGCTTTTCGCAAACAATCTAATCTTATAAAAGCCTAATGCAACAAGTCACCCAGTCTGTCCAGGACATTTGTCGATATGTAAACATTTAAATGACATTTAATAAACTTTATTTTAAAACGGGAAAAAAAGTTTTTGTTTTTATTCGATTCAGAGTTGGACCACCATCTCCAGATAGCTATTTCTGCCTCTCAGGCGTTATCAACGAAGCTATGTAGTCACAACTCTGAATCAAATACTAACAGACTGTCTTATTTAATAGTCTAGGCGCCAAATAGAGGTCACCGTGTCATTTTCAATTCTGATGGACAAACTCAACGGTTTCTTATGGATTTTTGGCTGCTGATTACGAATTTCGAGGGGGGATTTCGATCCGAGTGGTCAAAAAATTGTTATAAACAATTTAATTATTTATAAATTGTTTATAAGGCTCTGGCTCATAAACTAAAAAAGATACAAAAAAATGTTTCAAATAAAATTTGTTCCATAATAAAAAACGAAGAAACAACCGTTTACTAAACTTAAATCCAACAATTAGAACTCAAGATATTGTAAAATTAGTGCACAATGCAAATTGCAAATTGCAAAATAAGTATTTTTCGAAGCTTTATCAATCGTAACTCGGCTTCTACGCATGTAAATGAGCCTTATAAGGTGTCCTTTTAAAGCTTAATAAGAGGCTTCCAAACAAAGTTTGTTAAATTATTTGATCCTCATTTTTTTTTAAGTTATACCCGTTTGAAGTTATAATTTTCTTAAAAATATTGTACATTCATTTGTTTATAAGGGTTTCAAGCAAATTTGAGCTATAAACATTTATACTTTAATTAACAATAATGATAGAAAAACTCAAAAGGAACAATTTGAGCTTACGAAACTGTTAGTAAGTTTATTTTTGGCCAAGATGTCGATATTTTAATGGCGCGCTATGAATGAGGCGCAAGATTGGCTCACAGCGTAAAGCTTCACGCGCTAAGATCTCGATGCAAATTATATTTTCTATGTATATATACGTTATCTTCATTTTTCATTTTTGAAGATCCTAATAAAATTTTATCATATACTTCTTATAATTAAATCATCATACTGTATCTCGTATCACCTTTCATTCTATTTAATTTGTCTTCTTATTTTTGTACTAAATGAGAAAAAAAACACATTAAAAACTAATATTTCAGAAATATAACTAAAAGTGAGTTGATATTATTTATTATTACTATTTTTACAAACATTTTCTTTCATACATCGGCATCGAGATATACAGTGAATCTTAGCTTTTTTACATCTGTATAAATTCTTCGAGCAATTTTTACAGACACATGGTGGTACTAAATCTGATTTTGAAGGCATTAAAATTAAAACTTTTTGGGACTTCAGAGTTTCATTATCTATAAGATATCCATATACAAGTGGATCAAGTTCTTTTGCAGAATCTTCGAGGTACGTTAATTGTGTGTACACAACATAAAATGCTCGTTTTATATGTAAGTGGATTGAGTTTGATGTTGGTGGCATATCTTTAACAAGAGAAATGCCTCCTTCAACAAGAGAAAACAAGAGAAAAATCTTTACAAGTATTTGCTGTTTCAATTATACGTGCACAACCGTTCTCAGTAGAAGACACTTTGATGTTGATATTTTTTTGACATACAATACATAATTTATTATTAACTAAATTATTCATTATTGCAACGAATCAATATCACATTACACTATTAAGAGACAATGACTTTGTTGTAACAAATAGACAGAACTGACAGTAGTATATTATATTATTGTAGACATTGATAGACATATTAAGAATAGTCAAGGCTTCCTGAGCAAAATAGTGTAACACGAGAGCAGCCGATCGGTATATTTACCATGATATTTATTACTTGACTGTGAGTTGATCTTGAGCCTCAGAGCGTGCTATTATATTATCAATATATTGGCCAAAAATAAACCTACGAACACTTTCCTAAACTCAAAATACACCTTCTTAGTTTTTCTATTATTAGTTTTAATTAAAGTATAAATGTTTATTGCTCAAATTTACTAAAAACCCTTATACAAAAATTAATGTACAAATTATTTAAGAAAATTATAACTTCAAACGAGTATAACTTTAGAACAAATGAAGATAAAGTAATTTGACAATTTTGTTTGGAAGTCTATTAATTAAGCTTTAAAATGAGACCATGAAAAGCTCATTTTACTGCGTAGAAGCCGAGTTACGATCGATAAAGCGTCGAAGAATACTTAATTGACTGTAAGCCGATCTTCCGCCTCATAGCGCGCCATTAAAATATCGACATCTTGACCAAAAATAAACTTATGAACATTTTCGTAACCTAAAATTGTTACTTTTGAGTTTTTCTATCATTATTGTTCATTAAAGTATAAATGTTTATAGCTCAAATTTGCTCGAAACCCTTATAAACAAATGAATGTACAATATTTTTAAGAAAATTGTAACTTCAGGTATAACTTTAAAACAAATGAAGATCAAGTAACTTAACAAACTTTGCTTGGAAGCCTGTTAATTAATCTTTAAAACGACACCTTCTAAGGCTCATTTGCATGCGTAGAAGCCGAGTTACGATCGATAAAGCTTCGAAAAATACTTATTTTGCAATTTGCAATTTGCATTGTGCACTAATTTTACAATATCTTGAGTTCTAATAGTTAGATTTAAGTTTAGTAAACGGTTATTTCTTCGCTTTTTATTAAGGAACAAATTTTATTTGAAACATTTTTTTATCCCTTTTAGTTTATGAGCCAGAGCCTTATAAACAATTTATAAACAATTAAATTGTTTATAACAATTTTTTGACCACTCGGATCGAAATCCCCCTCGAAATTCGTAATCAGCAGCCAAAAATCCATAACAAACCGTTGAGTTTGTCCATCAGAATTGAATATGACACGGTGACCCCTCTGGCGCCTAGACTATAAGGGAAACTACCGCGAATACAATAATTCCACTTTTGAGACGCAAATCAGCGACATATCTCATAAAACGAGGAAGACTAAAAACTTTATTTTATTTTTTTATATCTTTTTAATAACAGCTTCAGAATAACTGAACCGATTTAGCTAATTTCGATTCTGAAACATTTGTAGAAATCCAAGGAGCATTTAAAGGGTGAGAAAATGTGATGAAATTGTTAATAAAATACTAAATACACCTAACCTCCTGGTGAGGAATAACGCTGTTATGTTCCATAAATAAAATATTAGCATTTATTGTTCATCAAAGAATCAACAATATAATAGACACAACTCTCAGAAAAGAACAAGCGGGTTTCAGAAGGGGAAGATCCTGTATAGACCAAATTTCGACGGCAAGAATCATCATAGACGAAACTATAGAGAAGAACGCAGGCTTGATAATGGCCTTTATAGACTTTGCTAAAGCCTTCGACAGCATAAAACATACAGCCCTGTGGAACATCTTAAAGCTAAAAAAGATCATTGGAATAATCAAAATGATGTATCAGCAAACAACATGTCAGGTACTGCATAAAGGGCAAATGACAGATAAAATAACAATACAAGTAGGTTTAAAACAAGGTTGCATACTGTCACCTTTGCTCTTTAATATATGTCTTAACCGTATACTGGAAAAAACCATTGAAAGATAAAACGGGATCCCTTGGAACTACCTTCAGAACAAGAAACTAGCAGATATGGAATACGCAGATGATATCTGTTTCGTAGCGAACACAATAGATGATATGAAGGGCATGTTAAGGAAGTTAGAGGTAAAGTCTGCAGAAGTGGGTCTTAAAATAAAATTAACACGAACAAGGCAGTAGAGATGAGAATAGGAGTATCTAACTGTGACAAACTATACATCAACCAACAAGAAATAAAACAGGTTCAAGAATTTTGCTACTTAGGCAGTATAATCAGTGCAAAAGGTGGAGCTCGAGCAGATATTAAACAGAGAATACGAAAAGCACAACATGCCTTTGGAACCCTCGCAAATATATAGAGATCAACACATATTAGCCCAAATACTAAAATAAGGCTATTTAATAGTAACGTGAAAACTGTGCTACTTTATGGGAGTGAAACATGGGCAATAACTGACGGAAATGTAAATAAAATCCAAGTTTTTGTAAATAGATGTCTACGTAAAATTCTAAAGGTATATTGGCCCAATACCATAACAAATGTAGCACTATGGAGGAAAACCAAACAAGAACCCATCAGAACAACAATAAAGAGGAAAAGATGGAACTGGCTGGGACACACCCTGAGGAAAGAAAATGCAGACATAACAAAACAAGCACTCAAATGGAGTGCAGTAGGACGAAGAAGCAGAGGACGCCCGACCAAAGCATGGAGGAGTACCATTGAAGAAGACTACAAAAGTATGAAGAAAACCTGGGGAGAAATAGCAACCATGGCCAGAAATAGAGGGGAATGGAGAAGCTTCGTGGATGCCCTATGCTCCTTCACGGAGTAACAGGATTGGATATATATAAATACACCAATGTTATTTTTATATACAGTTATAATAAACTTCTTTAGACTGACGTCACTAAAAACTGCAGCTATCTTCGCGTCAATTTATTTTTTAAATTGACAGCGAATGAGTTCGAATCCCCACCAGTGAGAACTTTTTTTACTTTTTAAATCCCTAACTTTTTATCTTTTATTACTTTAAATCTTATAAATGATTAAAAAATCAATCAAATTAAAATGAAATAAGTAACCAGTGTATATCTTCCACATTTACTTCATATTTAACATATCCTATAATTTTTAAAGCAAATACTTCTTATCGCTACCCAAGTTAATAATGATAATGAATAAAACATAAAAAGACGATGGATAAAATAGACTAAAATAAAATAGGTAATCTTCCTTTTATTCGTCACAAGTCAATAGTTTTATTTTTACAATATAATAATAAACAAAATTAAGTAATTCAACATAAATGAAGATAATAATGAAAATGTAAATAATGAATATGTACATTCTATATTATGTTTAACACATTAGATCAAACATAGTGACAAAATCGGCTAATTCGAAATAGTTGCTATGTACCTACCATAACATTGGACAGTTTAATATCTCTTTGTACCAACGATTTACCATGAATGTGATTTAGTGCTTGAGAAATGTCATATATCCAGTCCCACAAAAGGGATTCCTCAAACATATATCTACAGACAAAATCAGCCAAACTGATTTGCGATATCTAATGAGAGGTTGTACGAAGCTGGTTTTGTTGAATATAGTATGATAACACGTCGATACTTTGGTGATAAGCAGACATAAAATTACAATAGTATATAACGTGCTATAAGAAGTAGTCACTTCTGTCGCAAGTACCACGTGCCGTTATTTATTGTCTTTCGTTTTTGAAATCCATATCGATTTCACTAGTCGTGAATAAAAATGCTTTTAATGACAATGAAAACTTACATCTAGGAGTAGCTGTCTGCTCCTTTTCCACCTCTCTCTCAACCACACTAGATTTCGATCTGTGATGTCCATGTTTCTGGTGTCCGTGGTAGTCAGAATTGATGCTCTGGCCAGAGTCTGACTTGTTCTGATTGAAACTGCTACCCGAACTGTGTCTGTGATGTCCGCTAGACTCCGATCTCCTATGCCCTGTTGGTAGCTTTGAGCCAGAGCTGGGCCTGGTACTCATTTTTCAACCGCCAGGGGAAGTGCAATACAAAAACAATTCTTCATTGTCTAGAAAAGAAGATACACGTAAATAAAAAGCTATTACTTATAGTAGACTAAGAAGTTTTCCATACATCAAAAATTAAAAGAGAAAATACCAATGATTGGCTGTATACCATAGTTTAAACAAACTTACAATGAAGTAAGTAAAAAAATTGTTCATTAAGCCCATGAAACCAATATTCTCATGTCTCACAGTGAACCCATACAACTGGTGAAAAATACCAATGTTGCGTCTGCTGAATTTAGCACATATTGTAAAAATAATGGACTCAAGCTCAACGTAACAAAAATACATTTTATGCGTTTCTTACCAAAAAACTTAACTCCAAATTCTGACTTTTATTTACATGTAGATGGCAAATCAGTAGAAAGTTATACAACGAAATTTTTGGGGGTAACCCTAGATCTAGATCATAAACTTACATGGGAAACTCACGTAAATCATGTATCAGCAAAGTTAAGTACATGTAGCTATATAATGCGTAATTTAAGAGGTGTCTCATTTGATATATTGCGAATGATTTACTTCAGTTTAGTCTAGTCTGTACTTCAGTATGGCTTAATATTTTGGGGTTGCTCATCTCATTTTGAACGGGCATTTATAGCTCAAAAGAAAGGTTTAAGAAGTATGTATGGCGTTCCATTTTCGGATAGTTGCAAGTCATTATTTAAGAAGTCTAATATTTTAACACTACCTAGCCTTTTAATTTTCCAATTAATATTGCACATTGAGGAAAACAAGCTCAAGTTTGACAGAAATGAAGACATTCACTCACATGATACTAGAGGTAAATCAAATTTTCGACAACCTTTCTCTAGATTAGGTGTATCCCAACATGCACCTGAATATATTGGAATAAAGTGTTATAAAATTGGAATAAAATAGTCAATATATTAACTCTCAATAATTCTTCACATAAAGGTTTTCGCCAAACAGTGTATTCATTTTTAATGGACAACACATTCTACAGTATTGATAGATTTTTAAATTTGTAACATTTTTGCAACAATAGTTCTAAAATTTTTATTTGTAACTTTTATTTATTTCTTATTTATTTTATTGTAATCACTGTTTTATTTTAATCATGTGTACTTTTACTATATATTATACTCTATTGTACTAAAATTTTGACTAGTCCGATAAGATTTATACATTTTTTTTGTAAGAATTGTGTAAACTTTGTGGATGAATAAATTCTATCTATCTATCTAAGTAAAAAACCGTCCTAATGCATTATAAATCTTTAACATTTTTTCGATCCGGTCGAACCATTATCAGGGAAACATATTGAGAGTAGTTGAAGGTTGGTAGGTATCAGTTGGCAGGTCGAGGGCTGAGAACAATAAGGTTTCAAGTGCCATTTCACACATTTTTCAGGAAACAAATTTCTAATTTTAAACTGTCATAACTTCGTTATTTGAACTACTGTAAATAAGTTATTTTATACTACAGTGTGGTAAATTGTGACAACACCTCAATAATATCATAAGTAAGATCTGAATGTGTGATTTTGTAACATTTTTACGACGTCTGCAGTGTATTTGGAACTTTAATGCACTATAAGCCTTGTACTTGGAACCTTAAGGAATTATAATATAAACAGTTCACAGAAAATTTTAAATTTTCCAAAATATTGTTAGCGCAATTGGTGAAATTATGCAATAAATTTCAAAATAAAGCGAATGTTTATTCTTAAATTGAAAATCATAAGAAAAAAAACAAGAAAAAAATATTTTTCCTAAATTAAGCTTAAAAAGAGAGAACTTGAAATGAAAATAAAAAAATACTTATAAATTATGGAAAAATGTACCTAATTAAATTTATCTTTTTTTATATTGAATACATCACGAATCAACAAACTTTTTACTTTATTTCTGACGTAAAATGTCTCTTGGAACCTTATGGACAGAACCTGAAAATATTTCACGTACTTGAAACCATATTTCATTATTGATTACACCGCCATCTAGAAACAATTCAACATATTTCAAATATCATTCGATGCAGAATTCTTTATTAAATAGAATCCTTTACAAAAACCGATTTTGTACAAAATGTCGCTTGAAACTCTATGGTTCTCAACCCTCGAGGTATCGATCATCAGATGAACTGTCCATTTTTTGAGCAATGGTCAGTGTGTTCCCTTAAAGTGAATTTTTTAACATCAACCTCATGTCATCATAATTTTATATTTTATTGCAATATCATGTAATTTATAGGTTTTCATAACCAGTGGCTTTAACTACTATCAAGATGTTTCACAGATGTTGGTCCGACTGGATCGAAAACGTTTTGAAGATTTATAACTCATTTGGATGGTTTTCAAAATATTTTAATAAGACGTTAGAGGGAAAGACTCGTCAAATATCGTTATCGTACTAGATAATGACATTCTATTAAAAATAACAAAGTTGCTAGTTATTTTGAGATTTTAGAGACACCCTATACGCTCTGAGCTTCGCTGGTGGCGCTCCTAGCGGATTACTAATTCAACATTCACCGGTAATTTTTAAATTTATTATTTAATTATTATCGCTTAATATTTACAACGCAAAAAAGTAATTAAATTTAATCGATTTTTTTAAGATTTTGCTAATCAATTTGACGTTTTATTGATAAAATATGAATTTCTTACTTCGGATACTTTCACAGTTATCGTGTAGATGGCGCTAAGATTAGTAGAATAATTTATAATTAAATATTACGGAACAGTAAAAAAACTTAAATTCAGTATTTAAAACGTATTTAAGGTAAAAATATATACCACAGCTTTGACCAACTAATATTTTTTATAATTAATGTTTTTAATTTTAATTTTAAATTAATCACTTTGACATTTATGTCAAATTTCCGGTAAAGGTTTACAGACTTGTCACTACTGGCGCTCGCGAATTTGTAAATATCCCCTCTACGTACGAGCTCACAGCGTATATACCTGAAAATATTTTATGGTTCTACGCATCATTAATTCCTGCAACTTTTATAAAAATACTAGCTATAATACCCGGCTTCGCCCGGGAGTTGATATGAGATTACGCGGTAGTTGCAATAAAAAAATAAACTATGACGTAATAGTAAAAAAATTTATTGAAAACATTCGCTCATTTTTTACACTATTTGCTTATAAACAACGTTTTTCATTTTAATGTCTGGAGCATATATAAGGTACATGTCCCAAATAAGGCCCGGTTCCCAACAAGGCCCACCCTCATGTTTTCACCTAAATAATTTGAAAAAGTACTAAATTATCTTGAATCCAGTTAGGTACTGGCATGTAGTGGACGAGACAACAACTACTTCGGAAGCCATTTGTGTGTTGGTCATTTTATGTTCATTTGTGTTACCGCAACCGAGGAAGCATAGCTGTCTTCTTATTTGTAAGGTATGTTACATCTGCTTACATCCATTATGTTATAAATAATTTTTTAATTGTAAATTTGTGTTCGTAAACAGGAAACTGTGTTTTTTAATATGGTAGTTTTATTTTTCTAAAACGGCGTATATTTACAAAGTTATTAACAACTTAACAGTTTCAACTGCTATTAAGCGGGTAGCTCCTAGTAAGGCCCACCCGTGGCTCTCCCAAGAAGGCCCGGGTGGGCCTTAATCGGCACGCTCGTGTTTTTGTGTACTATTGAGTACAGTTTGGAAATTAAGAAGAGCTAATTGATAACACATTTCGACAAAAGCCAAGTTGCATGAAAAAATAATATTTATTGTGCTACAAGGGATCACTTAAAGTTGAAAATATAGAGAATAATAATTATATAAGCAAAAAATAGATAAGAAAAATCATAAAATATTACAAGTAGGCTAATATAAAAAATAAATTTAATAAGCAATATTAAAACACATTTTTTTATAATCTAACATGGAAGTTAAATTATTTGGTTTTGTTCATCCGGCAATTTATTTGTACTTACGTCGAAATAATTTTTCAAAGACTATAAAAATAAATGTAAGCATACAATTCACGAGTGTGAGCGTATTGTTTCATTTATTTTTTTAATTTCAGATGAATTCAAAGAATAAACGTGCTACCTGGAGTGAGGATGATTTAAAAAAAGCGATGGGAGCTGTTAATGAAGGGATGTCAGTCAGAACTGCATCCAAAACTTACGGTATCCCCAGGCGTACGTTACGTAACCACGTAAGCAGCGGTGTAGCAACCAAGAGGTTAGGAAGGAGACCTTGCTTAGAGGAAGCTCAAGAAAAAGAACTTACTCAAAGAATTTTTTCGGCTTGCTGAAGTTGGGTATCCAGTTACAGCTAAAGTACTCCGACGCTGTGTATTTGAGTTCGGCGAAAAAAATAATTTTCAGAATCCCTTCAATGAAGCAAAAGGTATGGCTGGGAGCAAATGGCTCAAGTTATTTCTACTGAGGAACCCAGAGGTTGCCAGAAGGAAGGCGCAACATATGAACCCAGGAAGAGCTGCAAAACTGAATAAGTTTATTGTCAACGATCATTTCCAGAAGTTAAAAAATATCATGACCGAATTAGAGGCATTTGACAAGCCACAGCTCATCTATAATATGGATGAAAAGGGCTGTCGTCTGTCTCTCCATAAGTCTCCTCAAGTTTTGGCAAAGAAAGGCGAAAAACGGCTACATTTTGTTGCTCCTGAACACGGGCAAAATGTATCTATCGTGTCATGTGGGAATGCAATTGGACAGGTCATTCCTCCAATGATCATTTTCAAAGGAAAGCGACGCAAGCCAGAATGGGAAGATTATTTGCCACCTGGAACAGCGGTGGAAATGACAGACAAGGGCTCAATAACTACAATGACCTTTATTAAGTGGCTGAATCATTTTGCCAAATACAAGCCTGCAGGAGAAGTTGTTCTGATTTTTGATGGAGCATCGTCACATCTAGATCCAGATATTTGTGACGTTGCTGAAGGTCACAGTACTAGACTGTACTGCTTACCTAGCAATACGACTCACGAGCTACAACCTATGGACAAGTCAGTCTTTAAACCGTTCGAGTCGTATTGGGATGACGAAGTCCAATTACATTGGTCAACAAATAAAGGGGAAGAAAACAGAACAATTAGTAGACGAGTATTTGGAAAGCTCATGAAAAATACGTTCTTATTCGTCTAATTCCAAATCGACTAATTCAACGCGAAATCACCGAAGAAAGAAGCGTCTTTCGGGAAAACCTTATTAACATTTTTTAAGTATCGAAAAAAAGCTTATTATTTGTTTTTTACAAAAGTTTACAGCATCAAAAATAAACGAGTTACACTGAAAAAAAAAAGTTGGCCCCTTTTTTTGTAAAAAAATCGTGAAAACCTCCCTCTATTTAGCACCCTAAATGAAATTAATCGTTTGGCTTTACCATCTATTTTAACTGTGTGTGTATTGTTTATATGATCTGTAAGTTTGATTGGTTTGAAGTGCTTATTTTTGAAAACATTTGGTTTTATATTAAAAAAAATTTCTAAAAATTTTTTAAAAATTTCATTTTTTCAAAATAACTTAAAAAGTATTAGTGATAAGAAAAATCTTAAAGAGTAAAAAAATGTAGGTTTTGCTATTATAAATATGATAGTTTCATTTTGTTTCTCCGTAAGACAAAAATTGGTTAAGATAGGGCTGTTCAAAATTTGCATACACTCGTGATTAGTGACCCATTCCAGCTTTCTCAATTATAACCCTTTCAAAAATAAACACTTTAAACCGGTGAGACTGACAGATCATATAAAAGATAGATAGGTAAGTAAATTGTTTGTAAAGCGGTAGCGAATAATTTCATTTGGGGAGCTAAACACGGCGAGATTTTCATGATTTTTTACAAAAAAAAAGAGGACCAACTTTATTTTGAGCGTAACTCGCTTATTTTTAATGCTAAAACTTTTGTTAACAATTAAAACAAAGCTTTTTATAAACATTTTTAAACAAATTTAAATGGAGTTTTCCCGAAAAGTGCTAAATTTTTTGGTGATTTCACCTAGAAATATTCGATTTGGAATTAGACGAATAAGAACGTACTTTTCATGGGTTACAACTTTGTTTTTATTTTATTGATAGACTTTACTGATAAACCATTTTTTGGGTTTTTTATAAGCTACACTTTTGCTAAGGATATTTTTTTTGATAAAATATTTACTTTTTGAGTTATTTGCGAAAAACCGTCTGAAAACGTAGATTTTTTTGTCGAAAAATCAACATTTTCAATGGCAAATAACTCGAAAAGTATTGACTTACGTAAAAAACTCTATAGAACAAAAGTTGCTTAAAATCAGTCAATGTATCCATTTCCTGTCTTGTCTTGAACATGTTTTTTACCCCCTAGAAGGGGTGACTGTCACCCCCCAAGTTAAAGCAACCAACGGCACAATTTCAACTTTGAAGTGGAGAGAACCTAAATCGAAATTTTCATGCAATTCGGAGTTGCCCCTGAAAATTACACGGTATCGCCGAATTTCCCGTTCCTTTAATGGGCTATTTGTATTTATTTATTACCTAATTATGTGAAAATTTAAAATTAAAATAAACAATTTATGATGTCATTTGTCATTTTTATTTATACTAATTTTCCACTCAATTAATAAATTCAAAAATGTTTTATTGTATTATTTATTATATTTTAATTCAGTACATTTCAATTATATGTTTATCCAGGAATAGAAAAATTAACCAAAATTGATTCAAATTAAATTTGTTTACGGCAACCATAGACATAATAATATACAATATTTCATGTCCTACTTTTACTTGAAGAATACACATGAAATTATTTCAAATTTACTAAATTAAGGTCTGAATATTTAAATTACGGTTCTGTCGTAGCTTGTCACAAATTTCTCAATCCGAACCTGTGCTTTTCCTCAATACAAATGGCGGGCGCGTACTCGCAAACATCAAAGGCGGCATCCGAGAGTGGGCCTTCTGCTTGTTTTCTATTCTGTGGTATAGTTCTGAACAAAATTTGGATAAATTTTGTCGATTAGATCGTTTTCAGTAGTGGCTATGTTACAGAAATCACTATTGAGTTCAATGAGGCCGGTCGTTTGGTTAGTAGGATATGTGTCTTCACCTATTTGTAAAAGTATTTTAGCAAAATGTGCTGTTGTTTCATCTTTTGATCTATTTTGTGATAAATTTGCCCCTGAATTGAAAATACATATTCAAATTTATTTCTATTAGTGTTGGTCGAAGTAACACCGAAAGAAGTCATTTGAAAGCAGGAGTTATATGATCTTATATTTTGAAGAAAGTGTTTTGATTCTTGTGTTTCCCCGGTCATGTAATGTAGAAATTCCTGTGGAGGTGCTTCCAGTGGTGGTAGCAGGGTTACCATGTCTAGGGATTTTCCCCGAATCTAGGGATTTTTTCAAGCTTTTGGAGCTCTGGAGGGATTTTTTTTGGAATCTAGGGATTTATTAAACTGTGCTAGCGCCATTTTTTGTTGTTATTAAATATCTTTTTGTTCAAATATTATTATTATTGTCATTATTTATTGTTCCCTGACATAAATATTCCTAAGTAAACATTAAAACAACCTAATCAATGATTAAAGTGGATTAAACATAGTGTTTAATAGGTTATAAATTAAATTGACAGCTGTCATCTGTCAATTTCTTCTTTTTTAGGTGACATTAATCCGATTTAGGGATTTCTAGGGGAAATTGAAGCTCCCGTCTAGGGATATTCTGAAATTTCATCTGGCAACCCTGGGTGGTAGTCGAATTTTTCCATTCATGCAACAGAGACCTGCTGTTTCTTTACTGAATTTTTTCGCAAAATTGGCAAATGTTATCCATTTTTCCGATCACAACATGTTTATGATTGTAATATTTTTTCGTCGGTTCGTAGTGGAATGCTTCCTTTGTTAAATTATCTTTTAAAATTCTCGATTCTTCTATACTTTCGTTCTCTTTTCTTTCTTCATTTTTTGTGTTTCTCAGAGTTCTCATCCTAGTTCGTTGATTTTGTAAACGTGCTTCGCGCTCTTCTTCCGTTTCATTTCTTCTATGTTCTTTTTGTTTCCGCTGTTTCGCTGCAGAACTGGCAAGATCTCTTCCTTTTTTACGTCTAGGCATTGTATTCTGTAAAATATAAATTAAATAAACATTTTATAGACAAACAATTAAAAGAAAAAGAAAAACAACCATTAGAATTAATTAAATACACTATTAATTATCTTTTCAAAAATAATTATTTTTTCAAAAATAATTAATATAAATAATTAATAATCAAACTGAGAACTTCCTTTTTCTGAAGTCGGTTAAAAATACTTACATTTGATATTTCACAATAAAGGCTCACAGACGACTTTTTTCTTCTCGGCTTCAAAATCGAGAATTAATTAAACACACTATTAAAAATACTGACACGTGATACTTCAAAATAAAAGCTCACAGATAACTTCTTTCAGTTCCTTTCGCAATCGCTTTTCAAATCGAACTAACTCTGGCGGGTGATACCGGGCCCTTATATATTCAGAGAGCTAGGCTCTAGCATATTCGGAAAAGTTCGAGAGTATTTTCTTTTACACATTCTAGAATGTACTCGACATTATCGTCCGCCGTAACAATAAGTTCTGCAGCTATAGCATAAGTAGTAAAGGCGCGAAATTTGAAAACTTAAATTTTTAAATATTATGAGAATTAATAATTAATAATTTGAATAACTAAACTTATCTCGCTTCAACTCCAAAATAAAAGCTACTTAATGCTGTATAAATACACAAAATTTAATAACTTTATTATAGAAACAAATGTAATTTAAGACTTTGTTGAAATTGGAATTTCAAATTTCGCGTCATTGCTGCACATGCTGTAATTGCCCGCAGCGCCATTCGAAACGCAACTCAAATAATCGTTGTTCTGAATGGAGTTCAACTACTCGACAACAGATGGCGCCACTACTTCACTTAATTTTCAAGTTGAGGAATTGGAAAAGCCCTTATATCTTTAAAAATACGCCCTTTAAGTTAAAACGGGAACTTACTTGTTCGAGGGGGGATAAAGGGCTACGATAAAGTCCCTTTATCGTATCGGGAATCCTTTTTAAGTTTTATCGGCACACACATTTTATCAACTTAGTTTTATTATATACAGGGTGTCCCGAAAAGATTGGTCATAAATTATACCACAGATTCTGGGGTCAAAAATAGGTTGATTGAACCTCACTTACCTATATACAATAGTGCACACAAAAAAAGTTACAGCCCTTTGAAGTTACAAAATGAAAATCGATTTTTTTTTCATATATCGAAAACTCTCAGAGATTTTTTATTGAAAATTGACATGTGGCATTTTTACGACAGCAATATCTTACAAAAAAAATTAAGTAAAATTTGTGCACCCCATACAAATTTTATGGGGGTTTTGTTCCCTTAAACCCCCCCAAACTTTTGTGTACGTTCCAATTAAATTATTATTATGGCACTATTAGTTAAACACATTATTTTTAAAACTTTTTTGCCTCTTAGTACTTTTTCGATAAGCCAGTGTTTATCGAGATATTTTGAATATTTGTCGAATCCACCACATATTTGTATATGGTTAAGTACGGTTATAGAGACCTGTTAATAATCTGAAAATTTATTTATAATTTACATTTTTAGGTATATTTTGAAAAAGAAGCTACATCTCGATAAAAGGTGACTTATGAACAAAAGACTAAGAGACAAAAGTTTTAAAAACACTGTGTTTAACTAATGGTATCACAATAATAGTTTAATTGGAACGTACACAAACATTAGGGGGGTTTAAAGGAACAAAACCCCCATAAAATTTTTACGTAAATATATTGAAAAAGAAGCCGCATCTCAATAAAAACTGGCTTATCGAAAAAATACTAAGAGGCGAAAAAGTTTTAAAAACGTTGTGTTTAACTAATGGTACCACAATAATGAATTAATTGGAACGTACACAAACGTTTGGGGGGGTTTAAGGGAACAAAATCCCCATAAATTTTTTATGGGGTGGACAAATTTCACTATAATTTTATTTTAAGATGTTCCTGATATAAAAATTATACATATCCATTTTCAATAAAAAATCTCTAATAGTTTTCGATATATTGAAAAAAATCGATTTTCATTTTGTAACTTCAAAGGGCTGTAACTTTTTTTGTGAGCATATTTGTACTAAGGTAAGTTAGGTTCAATCGAACTATTTTTGACCCCAGAATGTGTGGTATAATTTATGACCATTCTTTTCGGGACACCCTGTATAATAATGATAATGATGTTAATACCGGAATATTTAAAAGTTTGGCGAAGGGGCGAAATTGGGAATATTTAAAAATTTGGTGGAGGAGCCAGGTCTAGGGCTAGCCAAGCTTGCTAGGAAAAGCCCTTATATCTTTAAAAATACGCCCTTTAAGTTAAAACGGGAACTTACTTGTTCGAGGGGGGATAAAGGGCTATTGCACTATATAAGTCCCTTTATCGTATCGGGAATCCTTTTTAAGTTTTTGTGTGTCGGCACACACATTTTATCAACTTAGTTTTATTATATATAATGATTTTTGTAAAATTTTCAATAGATTTTGAGAAAATGTTTGATGCCATAATATTTCAGGGAACACCCTATATATTATTGTATAAATCAATAGAATATTAGTCATACTTTCATTTCAAATTAGTTTATTCTTCTAATAAATTAATAGTTTACATGATATTTGCACTTCATTCTATGGGCTGCTATGATCGCGCATATTTATAATATGTGTGAGAGACGACAAATGAGATTATACCAAGCCTTCTATTTACTCGAACTTTTGGAGTTTTTAAGTTACAGCAACGAGTTTTATGTCACTGGAAAGATAATTTTGTATTCTTTCAAAATATGTAAAAATATACAGGGCATGTCTGAAAATTTAGGATTTTTTTCATTTCCGGTTAAACCTGAAGCCATGTTTTGGGTAAAATTTAATATGATAATAGATAATAAAGTACCATATGTCTCCTAAATTTCAAATTTTCATTTTTATTACAGAGGGAGTTACGGGCACTTGAATATTTTTTTTATAAAAAATTCATAACTCTCCTCCTATGGGGAGTTACGAAATCTGATTAATGTCATTCAATTAACCGATAGGGCATCTAAAATATATCAAAAAATAAACAAATTCCTTGGAGCCATTTTTGAGAAAATCTAGTTCAAAGTTATGTTAAATTTCTTCTAAAAAACTTCTTCTAAAAAACGATAATATTCTCCTTATAACCCCATATTTATACTATATAACGACCTTTTCAAATTAAACTTATCTTCAATAGGTTTTTAGATAGGTAGGGAAATGTGCCAGGTGGGTGGTCGACTATATTGGTCGCCATTTTGAATATTCATTCGTTTTGGTCAAAATTTGCAAAAATGAGCCCTAAATAACCCCCCTATTTCGGCCACCTTTTGAGAGATTTATTTTAAAAGTTAGTTTCTCGACAAAATTCTTATAAATTTACTAATACAGAATTTCATTGAAATCGGTCCAGTAGTTTTTGCTGAGCGGAGGCGACATACATACATGCATACATACGTACATACTTTCGACATGTTTTTTTTTCTTTTTAGGCTCAGGGCGACTCAAACCGTCGAAAAAAAGTGAAATCTGAGTTTTTTTGTGCGATCCTATAACTTTATCTATTATACTACGTATGTAGTACGATAAATTAAAAAAAATATACCATTTGGTGGTTTTTTATTTAGTTTTTTACTTCACTGTAAGTAGGTTTGTTTTCCATACACCCTGTACATACAATACTATCATAAAAAACATTTATATTTTATGCAAAACTAAATTTATTAAATCAACATAAAATTAGCTGTTTTATACAGAGAGTTTGGGGATATCCTGTATATTAAAATAAAATAGTAATTGTTTACCAACAAAAATAGATCATTAGGAACTCTATAAAATATATTGTAGCGGAAGAGAAATCTTGGCCGATCCCCGTATAACAGTAAACACCTCGAGAATGACGTAATCGGATGTGCTAGGCCTCGCCGGAGAATTCTGGAAGGTACGTCACGTAGGCGGAACAAGCCGATTGCTCGAGATGGGAGTCGATTGTTCCAGAATAACAACTGGGTATAAATACGGGCATATTTTGTGAATAAGTTTAGTGTATAAGATAAATTCGTCTGTAACTTATATAAATAAAGTCGTATATAAATTACGAACCGCTAGTTTTATTGTAATTAGAAGTAATTACACTAATCACGCTACAGTTGGTGTCGGTGTTCGGTAAACTTAGTGCGATATAAATAAGTGAATTACAGAGAGACTAAATCATCTTGGAGGAGACTACTAACTCAGTGAGAGCTTTATTAGTGGACTGTTTAGCATAGGGTGAATTTAAAATAGAATAAAAAAAATAACAGTAAAAAAACCAGACCTTAAAGTAAATTGTAATAAAAATATTTCCTACCTTGTCATTTCTCGTTGCACAAGCTGGAGCAGGCCTGCTATTTTTCGTACTGCTATTGCTGAGTAGTATAAAGTATAAATCACTCGCGAGGACTATATTGAGTTTCTATACACTTTTCGGAATGATTGTAAGTGACTGTTAACCAAGAGAGTTGGTTGGCGAATTGTCTTTTTAAAATGAGGCGAGTAGGCAGGTAATTACATACAAAAAACTTTAAGGTTTTTACTTGAAAATAATGATAAAAATTAATACATACTCACTGAATTAGGTATTGGCCTACTCGTATATACGGGGTGTCCCATAATATTGAAAAGAAAATGAATTAAAATATTCTTTACAAAAACAAGAAAATTAAAAATTGTTATTCCTACTTATGTGGACGAACCACAACCGCCCACCACAATACGCAGTATTGTTACGGCTCAAAAGGCAAAGGACATAATTTTACTATAGAGCGTTTATATATACCACTATTAGTTTTCACTGTGGCCACTCTAACTATACCATCAGATCCAGGATGAACCTCAATTATACGGCCCAAAGGCCATTGTAGCGGGGGAATATTATTTTGGCGGATTACCACTAAGGTACCTAGTTGGACGTTTGGAGACGGAGAATTCCATTTAGCCCTTTGATGAAGAGTTTGGAGGTACTCCTTAGACCACCGTTCCCAAATCTGTTGGTGCAACTTATTTAATAATTGCCAACGATTCAACCGATTGTGCGGAACATCGAGCAACGTTTCTTCGGGCGGAGCACTCAAAGGCTCCATGGTCAAAAAATGTCCTGGAGTTAACGCACTAAGATCGTTTGGGTCTGAACTTAACGGGCATATTGGCCTCGAATTCATGATGGCCTCAATTTGAGAAAAAATAGTATATAACTCTTCAAAAGTTAGTACTTGTTCTCCAATTGTGCGAATTAAATGACCCTTTACCGTCTTAATATTAGATTCCCATAAACCTCCAAAGTGTGGAGAAGAAGGGGGAATGAGATGCCATTGAATAGATTCATGAGAAGCAGCTTGTGATGCCAATCTGTTAAGTTCTGCTCTGGCTCCAACAAAGTTAGTGCCATTGTCACTATAAACATGTTGACATCGGCCTCTACGACTGACAAATCGCTTAAACGCAGCTAAAAACGCGTCAGTGGATAAATCAGATACGAGCTCTAAATGAAGAGCTTTTGTTGAGAAACAAATAAAAAGCGACAAATACGCTTTAAGAGTTTGAGACTTTCGAAGTTTGGAAGCTCTTATAGGAAAAGGGCCCGCAAAATCAACTCCAACATTACTGAAAGGTTTTAGTTGAGATATTCGAGCTAGCGGTAGATTTCCCATTAACGGAACTGGGGACAAAGGATTCACCTTAAAACATTTAACACATTTAGACAGTACTCTACGAATGGCTCGTTTGGAAGATATAATCCAAAAACGCTGAGAAATTAGGTATTGAACAGTTTGAAGCCCGGCGTGTAGATATTGCAGATGAGTAGATTCAATAATCATATCAGTTAATTTACAACTGTTAGGAAGTAATGCCGGAAATTTGCGATCATACGAAATGGGCGCATTAGCTAGGCGACTACCTACACGTAGAATTCCCTTTGCATCGATAAAAGGTGAAAGCTTTCTTAAATTTTTTGGAAGCAGCTGTTTATCTTGGATAAAATTTATTAAAGTATTAAAAAAGATCTGCTGTGTTCGTTTAACAAAAACCAGTAAGGAGTTATGTTGCTCCAATAAACTTAAACAACCTATTTCCAGATTACCATATCGGTTTTTGGTTACATAATGGAAAAAACGAATAATGTAACACAAACATCGAACACACCTATTTAAAGACGAATGACGATCCAATAAAATATCTAAAAAATTATTGGGAATTTCAGCAATCAATGCGACAGTCCGCACTTCCAAATTTACATTAGTAGACTCCTTTGAATTAAGTTCAAAGAACGTTAGCGGATCAGATTGTAAGAAGGTTGGCCCCGCCCACCATTTGGAACAGTTAATTAACTCAGAGGGTAAGCAACCCCTTGAACCAATGTCAGCAGGATTTTCTTCAGAAGGAACATAGTGCCAACATGAAGAAGTTACTCGTTCCTGCACATAAGCTACTCTATTGCTCACAAAAGTTTTCCACTGATGAGGGGAAGATTGTAACCAACGTAATGTAACAGCAGAATCAGAATAACAGTATATTTCCTTGATTTCTACTTTATCTTTAATAACAGAAGAAACAAAGGAGACTAGTCGAGCCACTAAAACCGCAGCAGACAATTCTAATCTGGGAATAGTAAGTCCCTTATTAATGGGTGCGACCTTAGATTTAGCTATAACAAAAGAAACAAAAGGTTGGCCTGAAGGTGATAAGCATCGAAAGTACAAGACAGCGCAGTAACCTTTCTCGCTAGCGTCACCAAAACAGTGAACTTCTAAGCGTAAAATATCGTCAATTAATAAACGACGAGGTAAATTTAATTTACTCAAATATGCTACATCATCAATGTATTTTTTCCACAAACGGATAATTTCTTTTGATGGAGCATCATCCCAACCAATCTTTTGAGTCCATATTCTTTGAATAAGGTGTTTAATTAGAAATGTTATTGGAGATAAAAATCCAAGAGGATCAAATATTTTTGCTAAATTGGACAAAAGATGACGTTTTGTACAAGAAGAGTCTAAAACTTGAACTTTAAAAGCAAATGTATCCGAAGAAGCGTCCCATTCCAACCCTAATACTTTAAGTGTTTTGGACGAAATATCATCATTAAATGTAAGAGGTTTTATTGCTAAATCTGATACAGCTAATCCTTTCAATAAATCGGGTACATTACTGGACCATTTTTTCAACTCAAAACCTCCTTTGGCAAGTAAGGCAATAAGTTCGTCTCTTAGTGCTAAGGCATTTTCGAAACTAGGACAGGAAGAAATGATATCATCAACGTAGGTTCCAGTTTTAAGTGCCTCGGCTGCTAGAGGAAACGAATCCCCGTCATCATTAGCCAACTGATGTAGACATCTAATAGCAAGATAAGGAGAACAAGAGAGACCATAAACAACTCTGTTGATACGAAGATCTCGAACAGGTTCAGAATTATTAGAACGCCAAAGTACTCTTTGATAATCTGTTTGAGTAGGATTAATTAAAATTTGCCTATACATTTTAGAAATATCGGCCGTAATTACATAACCATGCAATCGAAAATTAATCAAAATTGTACAGATGTCAGTCTGAAGCTTAGGACCAGTGAATAATTTGTCATTGAGTGAGGGTTGATTTGGAAGATGCCCGGAACCATTAAAAACGACCCTTAATTTACTTGTTAGACTTTCAGGTCTTAAAACACAATGATGCGATAAATAGTAAACATAAGGTGAATCGAAGTTATTCAATGGGACAGGTTCCATGTGACCGAGCTCAACAAATTCCTTCATAAAGGTGCGGTATTGGTCATAAAGTTCAGGAGATTTTTGAAGCCTTCTTTCTAATGAATAAAACCTACTAAGAGCAAGTGATCTAATATTAGGAAAGACAGGATTTTCTTCCTTAAAAGGTAGATCTACTACAAAGCGTCCTGATTGTTCACGCTTATAAGTATTCATAAACATATTTTCCACTTTAGCGTCATCAGGAGCTAAGCAAAAAACTTCAGGGACTGCTTCTAATTCCCAGAATTTCTTTATTTGCTGATCCAAAGAAACCGTATCTTCAACTTGGCAAAATAAAGAAGTAAGAGTAGGTGCCTTTGAAATATTTACTTTTCCCATAAGCACATAGCCAAATATAGTATTAATTGCATCAGGTTGATCTTGATTGCCGTAAATACGTCCATCCAAAAGAATTGTAGAGAATACATCAGCTCCTAAAAGAATGTCGATGGATCCTCTACGAAAGAAGTTATCATCTGCTAACTTTAAATTAGCAATATGGGGCCAAGTATTAACTTCTAAATTACATAAAGGCTGATCCTCACATATTTTTGTCAAGACTAACGCATCGGTTGTCAAAATAGGAGAAGATTTACGTACTGGTTTAAAAGAAATGGTAACCCCACCTAAATTAGTGGTCGACTGCATAGAACCTAATCCTTGGATGTTAGCTGAAGTTTTCATGGGACGTAAACCTAAACGCCTAAGGGTCTTTTGACAGATGAAGGACGTCATGCTTCCCGAATCTAACAGACACCTAACAGGTTGGTAGTTACCGTGACAATCAAGCACCTCAATACATGCAGTGGAAAGCAAAGTACTTTTATCAGCGGAAGAAAAACACACAGAAACGGATGATCCAGTCGTTGAATTTAAAGTGGATGCCGCCGAATCTTGAACATTCTCTTCTTTCTTAGAAGAGGAGAAGCAAAGGAGTGTATGATGTTTTTTATGGCACGAGTGACAAGTCCATGTAGATTTGCATAGGCTAGAACGATGTGATCCAAGACAGTTAATACACATCTTGTTCTTTTTTATTAATTGAAATCGATCTACAGGAGATTTTGCCAAAAAAACGGAGCATTTATAAATGGCATGGGTATCATTAGTTTTACAGATAGAACATTTTGGTTCAGGTTCTGTTTGAGCAAGCAATGATGTAGATTTGGAAGAATTAGGTTTTTTAGAAAAGTTAGATTTTGGTTTAGTGTGAAAATCAATATTATCTAAAGCGAGACAACTTTGATTTAAAAAATCAATCAGTTTTTTATAGCTTGGGATGGTTGAATTATTATGAAAAAGCTCAAAACGTGTTACTAAAGAAACAGTTAATCGTTTTAAAATCATTTGAACAAGTATAAAATCCCAATGTACTGTGGGTAGTCCTAGCTTATTTAGAGATGCCACATTTTTCGAAAATGTATCTAACAACTTGCGTAGTTCTTTTGGATCTTCTGAAGTCAGTTGTGGTGAACTTTCAAGGTTATTCCATAAATTGGCAGCGATTACCCTAACATTATTAAACCTTTCACAAAGCAGATCATAGGCAATTGGATAATTGTTTGCTGTGATGTCAATATGATCCACAGCATCGCGCGCTGCACCCTTTAAACACGATAGTAACAAATTAAATTTGTCAATTGGTTGTAAGTAAGTAAGAGTATGAACGCGAGCATCAAACTGATCTATAAAACTTCTAAATTCAGTTATTTTTCCACTGAAAGATGGCAATTCCGGTTTCGGTAAATTAAAATAATTTATAGATAAAGGATTTTGAGACTGTGAAGTTGATGTAGTTTGCTGACTTGATGTTGAAGATTTTCTAAAGGCTTGCACGTATGTTAATTTAATTTTATAATATAATTTGTCAAAATTACTACGGCAACCATCTTCGACTTTAAATAGCGCGTCCTCATTATCTTGCTCAGAAACTAACATAATTATTTTATTATGAAGATCATAAAAATTGTCACGAATTTTTTCCAATCCTTCATACATAACTTCCAAAACCGGGTAAAAATTCTTATCGTCAGCAGCTACCTTTAAAGCAACAGCATGAATTTCAGTCATTTGTTGCACTTCAACTTGTCTTAAAGATTGATATTTTTTAATTTTATCTGCCATTTTGTAAATTTAAATGTAGAAATAATAAATTTAGAAAAATATGAAATTAGCGTTAGGAAATAAAATAGGTTCACCACACGAAAATTAATAAAATACAACCGAACTTTGTGCTAATAAAATAGAAAACTATGTCCTCTGCTATTTGAATATTTATAGACAAAAAATAATTATAAAACATAAACCCTTTAAATAAAAATTACTGTGTAAAATAAACACACAGTTTCATCTATAATAGAGTCAACCTGTATAATAATTATTATAACAAAATTTGTCTATTGGCCGACGTTGACAATTTAATAATAATTACTTTTACATTAATGTGTTCCTTTTTTACTTAAAAAACAACATTAACTGAGGTATAGGTACCACTAACGATCGGCACAAACAAAAAACCAATGTACTAATTGATACGTGATTTTAATTTTGTAAAGAATATTTTATCGCCTTATGTTAAAGAATAACAAAAAATAAAGTCAAAGGAAATGCGGTTAAATAACCTGAATTTGATTCTGATCTTTGTAAATTAGCAAAGTATGACAATAAAATCAAACAATTCAGGTTTAAAAGAAACTTTCCCCGACTATATTACCCTCTTAGAAAAATGAAAAATGCAAGAAAAAAATATAGAAAATGGATCTATCAGGCTCGTAACGGATCAATAAATCATCTTGGAGGAGACTACTAACTCAGTGAGAGCTTTATTAGTGGACTGTTTAGCATAGGGTGAATTTAAAATAGAATAAAAAAAATAACAGTAAAAAAACCAGACCTTAAAGTAAATTGTAATAAAAATATTTCCTACCTTGTCATTTCTCGTTGCACAAGCTGGAGCAGGCCTGCTATTTTTCGTACTGCTATTGCTGAGTAGTATAAAGTATAAATCACTCGCGAGGACTATATTGAGTTTCTATACACTTTTCGGAATGATTGTAAGTGACTGTTAACCAAGAGAGTTGGTTGGCGAATTGTCTTTTTAAAATGAGGCGAGTAGGCAGGTAATTACATACAAAAAACTTTAAGGTTTTTACTTGAAAATAATGATAAAAATTAATACATACTCACTGAATTAGGTATTGGCCTACTCGTATATACGGGGTGTCCCATAATATTGAAAAGAAAATGAATTAAAATATTCTTTACAAAAACAAGAAAATTAAAAATTGTTATTCCTACTTATGTGGACGAACCAGAGACTTTAAAAGACTTTTGAACTTTATTCGTCGGGAATAACCGGAGTGCGTTAATTGTTCGGTATTCGGAAAGACTTTAAAAGACTTTTGGACTTTATTCGTCGGGAATAGTTAAAGTGCGTTGATTGTTCGGTATTCGGAAAGACATTTTGGAAAGTACGTGTGTGCCGACCAAAGATGTTGCTACGAGAACTTACAGTAAAACAGCTCCGTGAACAGCTAGAGGAACGGGATCTGGACAGCAGTGGGCTCAAGATAGTCCTACAAGCACGACTCGAGGAAGTCCTAACGAAGAACGGAGATGATCCAGAGACGTTCCACTTCCAGTCAGCAGAACAAGCAATCTTATCGAAATTAAAAACTGTTTCTGAAACGATTGATGATACTTCTAAGTTAAGCAACGAGAAATTTGAAAGTGTTTCTCAAAAGATCGATGAAACTTCTAGACAGAACAACGAGAAATTTGAAAGTGTTTCTCAAAAGATCGATGAAACTTCTAGAAAAAGCGACGAGAAACTTGAAGAAGTTAGTAAAAAAAACAATGAGAAATTCGAAACCATTTCTCAAAAGATCGATGAAACTTCTAGAAAAAGCGATGAGAAATTTGAAAGTGTTTCTCAAGTAATAAAAGACGTTTGTAGACAGACCGACGAGAAATTTGAAGAAGTTTCCAGAACATTCGATAAGATACAGAAAAGTGTAGACGACAATAAAGAAATGCTAGAAGAGAAGATCAAACAACTAGAGAGCATGATAACTGATACAAAAGTACAACCATCAGTTAATGCAGTAGCTTTAGATCTTGTAGTGAAGGATGAAACACCGAGAGACGAAACATCGCATCATATGAGATTTAAATTACCACCATTCGATGGGAAGTCCTCTTGGTCCATATACCTTAGACAATTCGAAGCTATTGCGACCGCCAACCATTGGACCGAACAAGAAAAGGCTGTTTCCTTGACTGCTGCTTTGCGAGGTGATGCTGCAGATATATTAAGATCAATTCCTAAGGGTCAAGAAAAATGTTACCAGACCTTGTTCACTCGTCTAGAAAAACGCTATGGAGATGCCCATCTACAACAAGTATACAAAGCACAACTGAGAAATAGAAGTCAACGAGCAAGTGAGAATCTGCAAGAATTTGAAGCAGATGTGGCTCGTGTGGTGCGGTTGGCTTATCCGGAGGTGCCAGACAGCGTTTTAGAAGAAATTGCAGTAGATACCTTCGTCAATGGGCTGAAAGATAATGAACTACAGAAAGCTTTACGACTAGCAAGACCGAAAGTTTTAGATGAAGCACTTGCTATTGCCTTGGAACACGAAGCAGCTAGCCAAGCTTCACGAAACAATCGAGTAATAACCGTGGAAAAAGGCGATAAGAGAAAAGATGAACGTTTGGTGGAAATGGTACGGAGGGTGATTCGTGACACGATGCCGAAGAGACGCATGAAGAGGGCTGGAAGAGTTGGTTCAAATACAGATGCTTCCTCGATACGGCCATGCAGTGAAAGTTGTAATCACCGGCTTAAAGTAGATGAACAGCTTTGCCCTGTGAGACGAACTACCGTCGTTAATGAGCAATGGCAGCCACAACAGTTACAAGAAGCCCAAGAAGACGATCCATGTATAAAAAGAGTATTGGATTGGATGCGTCGAGGTGAGAGACCTAGTTGGCAAAACATTAGTGCATGTAGTCCGGAAGTCAAGGCCTACTGGAGCCAATGGAATTGCCTGATACTAAAAGATGATCTTCTGTACAGAACCTTTGAGAACGATGATGGTACAGAATCTAAGCTTCAGTTGATTGTACCTAAAAGTAAAGTGTCAGAAGTATTGCGTCAGTTGCATGACGGTACATCAGGTGGACACTTTGGTATTACGAAGACTCTGCAAAAGGTTCGAGAACGGTTCTATTGGGTGAACTGTAAAGATGATGTAAGAAGATGGTGCCAGAAATGTGAACTGTGTGCATCCGGTAATGGTCCAGTTGGTAAAAAGAGAGCACCCATGAGACAGTACAATGTTGGAAGTCCTATGGAAAGAGTAGCAATCGACATTGCAGGTCCATTTCCAGAAACCGATGCTGGAAATAAATACATTCTGGTAGCCATGGACTATTTGACGAAATGGACCGAGGCCTATGCATTACCGAATCAAGAAGCTGCTACCGTTGCAGAGGTACTTGTTAAAGAATTCTTCAGCCGATTTGGTGTTCCCTTGGAGATCCACTCCGACCAAGGGCGAAACTTTGAGTCAGCTCTTTTCCAAAACGTTTGTAAATTGATTGGTGCCAATAAGACCAGAACAACACCCCTGCATCCTCAATCAGATGGAATGGTCGAGAGGATGAACCGAACGATGGGTAAACACTTGTCCAAAGTTGTATCTGAACATCAGCGAGATTGGGACCAACACATTCATTTATTCCTGATGGCCTACCGCTCGGCCGTAAATGAAACTACAGGTCAAACTCCAACCTGCCTGATGTTGGGTCGTGAAGTTCGTTTGCCCTGCGACCTAGAGTTTGGCTGCAGACCTTCCGAGGAACATGTTGCAGGCGAAGAATACGTCGACCGCCTGAAGTTACGAATGAACAACATTCATGAATTTGCCCGACAACACATCCAGATAGCCAGTGACAGAATGAAAGATCAATATGATTCTCGATGCAAGAATGAAAGCTTCGAAATAGGTGATCTTGTCTGGCTTTATAATCCACAACGTCGTCGAGGCCTGTGTCCTAAACTGCAAAGACAATGGGAAGGTCCGTATGAAGTTAAGAAGAAAATAAATGACGTAATATACAGAATTAAGAAGTTACCAAACGGTAAACCAAAAGTTATTCACATAAATCGTCTTGCACCATATGCTGGCTCAAATGAAACAGAGGAAGCCCGAGTCCTCCAACAGGAGATGAAAGATGCACCACAGCCAAGTTTTAAGGAATTTATGTCAAATTACGCAGAAAGAAAGAGTGCTAGATTCGGCGTGACCACAGAAGTTCAGCAAGATCTGTTTGGTGTTCCAGAAAACGTCTCTCTAGCCCACTGTGTTGCACAAGACCTCGAGATGACTAAAGGAATCTCGTCCGTATTCAATAGAAAGTTCGGCCGCCTGGACGAGTTAAGGAATCAACAACCTAAAATTGGAAGAGTATTGCGATTGGAAGATGGTCCTCGATCTTTGCTGTATATAGTGACCAGGAAGTCTTATACGGACACGCCAAGCTACGAGAACATATGGCGTGCTCTAAGTAATTTGAAGAAAATCGTGTGTAATTATGACATCAAAGATTTGGCTTTACCAAAAATAGGCCATGCAGTAGAAAATCTGGATTGGAAGATTGTGAGAAGCATGCTTGAAGTGGTCTTCAGAGGAACTGGTGTACAAATCACTGTGTGTTGCATGAACCCGAAGATGTCGTACCCTTCAAAGACAGTAGACTGTTATTTCTTCTTGAAGGGTGTATGCAGAGCTGGAGAGTCGTGTAGATTCCGCCATCCTGGGCCTTCATTTAGAGTTGCTGATCGAGACGCTCAGATCTTAAGAGGGGAGCAGTGTAGCGGAAGAGAAATCTTGGCCGATCCCCGTATAACAGTAAACACCTCGAGAATGACGTAATCGGATGTGCTAGGCCTCGCCGGAGAATTCTGGAAGGTACGTCACGTAGGCGGAACAAGCCGATTGCTCGAGATGGGAGTCGATTGTTCCAGAATAACAACTGGGTATAAATACGGGCATATTTTGTGAATAAGTTTAGTGTATAAGATAAATTCGTCTGTAACTTATATAAATAAAGTCGTATATAAATTACGAACCGCTAGTTTTATTGTAATTAGAAGTAATTACACTAATCACGCTACAATATGGTCAATTCATAGTATAATAGTGAGTTTATTCAGAATGTGATGTAACAAAGATTTGTTAATGTTTATTAGATGATATTTATATCTTTGCCAATGATGTCATTCCAAATAACTAACAAGTTTAATGCATATAGTACAATATTTGTTTAATTTCACCTGCAATTTAGCTAGTTGGTGTAAAAAAATTATTATATAATATGGATTAGATCATTGTATATTTTTATTTACATATTATGAATTATGAACATTTACTCCAGTGGACATATCATTGAATATTATAATATCTAGGATTCTTTTTATTTATTTATTTTAAACTTTACAAACACTATAAACTAATAGTAATTACATTAGTAAATAGCCCAATAAATGACCGTTTTGGAGTGTAAATTTCAGGGGCAACTCCGAATTGCATGAAAATTTGGATTTAGGTTCTACTTTCCCTCCACTTCAAAGTTGAATTTGTGCCTTTGGTTGCTTTTACTTGGGGGGTGACAGGCACCCTTCTCCCGGGGTGAAAAACGCGTGTCTAAAATAAGTCAGGAAATAGATAAACTGACAGATTATAAGCAACTTTCGTTCTATAAACTTTTTTACGTAAGTCAATACTTTTCGAGTTATTCGCAATTGAAAATGTTGATTTTTCGACAAAAAAACTACGTTTTCAGACGGTTTTTCGCAAATAACTCAAAAAGTAAATATTTTATCGAAAAAAATATTCCTATTAAAACTGTAGCTTATAAAAAAACGAAAAAAATGTTGTATCAGTAAAGTCTATAAATTGAGTAAAAGCAAAGTTGTGGCTCATGGTAAATACGTTCTTATTCTTCTAATTCCAAATAAAATATTTCAACGCGAAATCACCGAAAAATTAAGCACTTTTCGGGAAAAGCTTATTAACATTTTTAAAGCATCTAAAAAAAGCTTTACATTTGTTTTTTACAAAATTTTCTAGCATAAAAAATAACCTAGTTACACTGAAAAAAAAAGATGGCCCCTTTTTTTTGGTAAAAAAATCGTGAAAACCTATATTTATCACCCTAAATAAAATTAATCGTTAACACTTTACCATTT
The DNA here is from genome assembly GCF_917563875.1 of Diabrotica virgifera virgifera. Lineage (NCBI taxonomy): Eukaryota > Metazoa > Arthropoda > Insecta > Coleoptera > Chrysomelidae > Diabrotica > Diabrotica virgifera. Next base: position 228,069,335 of record NC_065450.1, on the reverse strand, counting down.
ATTTTAACTGTATGTGTATTGTTTATATGATCTATTAGTTTGATTGGTTTAAAGTGCATATATTTGAAAAAAATTGGGGTTATGGTAAAAAAAATTTTTCTAAAAATTTTTGAAAAATTTACTTTTTTCAAAATAACTGAGAAAGTATTAGTGATAAGAAAAATCTTAAATAGTAAAGAAATGTAGGTTTTGCTATTATAAATATGATAGTTTTATTTTGTTTTTCCGTGAGACAAGAATTGGTTAAGATATGGCTGTTCAAAATTTTCATACACCCGTGATTATAGTGACCCGTTCAAGCTTTTTCAACTATAACCCTTTCAAAAATAAGCACTTTAAAACGGCGAGATCGACAGATCATATAAAAAATAGATAAGTAAGTAAATTGTTTGTAAAGCGGTAGTGATTAATTTCATTTGGGGAGCTAAACACGGGGGGATTTTCATGATTTGTTTAGCAAAAAAAGCCAACTTTATTTTGAGCGTAACTCGCTTATTTTTAATGCTAGAAACTTTTGTAAACAATTAAAATAAAGCATTCTATAAACACTTTAAAAAAGTTCGAAAGGGTTTTTCCCGAAAAGTGATTAATTTTTCGGTGATTTCACCTTGAAATATTCGATTTGGAATTAGACGAATATGAGTGTATTTTCATGAGCAACAACTTTGTTTTTACTTGATTGATAGACTTTACTGATACACCATTTTTTTTTCGGTTTTTTATAAGCTACACTTTTGCTAAGGATATCTTTTTTGATTAAATATTTACTTTTTGAGTTATTTGCGAAAAACCGTCTGAAAACGTAGTTTTTTTGTCGAAAAATACACATTTTTAATCGCAGATAACTCGAAAAGTATTGACTTACATAATAAACATTATATAACAAAAAATGCTTAAAATCAGTCAATTTATCCATTTGCGGTCTTATCTTGAACGTATGTTTTTTTCACCCCCTAGAAGGGGTGACTGTCACCCCCCAAGTAAAAGCAACCAACGGCACAATTTCAACTTTGAAGTGGAGGATAAGTAGAACCTAAATCCAAATGTTCAAATAGTTCATTTACTGGGCTAAAAGTAAATTTGCTTTTTATACCCCTTCTGAAAATGGGTGATTGTATTTACATAAATTCAATAGGGAACTTGCACATTTTTTTTTATTACATAATATTGTTCAGTTTTGTTTAAAAATGAGAAAAATGAAATTTTTTTTGGAAGTATAAGTTTAAAGTCTTCTGTATTTTAAAATAGTTCAAACGACCCGTGACGTCACATGTCACATAGTTTAACTTGGTTATATTTATATTTATGGTTATATTTAGGTGTAGGTATTCTTTTCTTCTTCTTTAGTTTATTGTTCATTTCATTTTCATTTAAATAATATTTTCAGGAAATTTAAGTTACTTAAAGTATAATCATTTGTTTAACAATATTTAACAATTATTTAATACTTAGTTTAGTATTTGTGTTATAGTTAGGATACTTTATTTTTGTTAAATGGGGACATCCCGTAATAAATAAATAAATAAAAATAATCCCCCGCTTTGCGTCGTTCGGCAAACTGCAGTCGCAGGCGGAAAAGTATGACTTTCTGCACTTGTTAGGAAAATAACTATATACTTGTGCCTCGTAAATAAAACATTTTCGATCTAAGTTTTTGGGAATAAATATTTAAATTTATTGTATTTGTGCACAGATAATTTTGGTTTGAATTTTATAAACACAGTTAAAAGAAGCAAAATAAATAAAACTCTACATTGATAACAGCTGAGAAACTGTTATCAGACAAAGTTGAAACCTTACACTTTGAAATTTATATATTTCAAGACCAAAGGTCATGTAACAATAATAAATAATAATGAAATGAATTCCACAATGTTAGTATCGATATTTAGTAGAGCTTGATGATTATGCATATGAAAGGAAGGCGAAAAAAAGGGAGGCCCAGGATGAGATGGTTGGATGACCTGGAAGACAACCTGAAAACCATGAATATAAGACAATGGAGGAGAAACACACAAGAGAGATCTAGGGTTATGATGCCAAACGAAGAAGACTATATGAAAGATATTTAATAATGACATGAATAAGCCAATAATTAAATCTTTAAAACACTCATAGACAAAAATATTGCATATGATATTTTGGGTCTGCTTTTGAAGTATATTTTTTTCGTTTTTAAAAGTTTTGTACTTTGTATTGCTAAATAAATTGTGCTGGACTATTCTATGTATATTCATTGCCAACTAACTTGCATATTGAAGAGCTTCAACAAAGTAGAGAAATTAATGATATACATAGTCTGATTTTGCTTGTAACAGTTAAGAGGATCGGTACGTATTTTCGGCTGCAATGCTATTCAAATGGGGATTCATTTTTTTCAAATCCTGAGAAAACTAATAAGTATTTTTGAAAAATTTAAACGCAGAATGAAAGATTACGTTATTAGCGAGGGCCGAAAGTCCCTGAGAACTTCTATAATGTTTATTTTAATAAGTTACAGGGGTGAAAAAACTAAGAGAAAATTTAGTGTGATTTTTAATTTCAAATATCTCATTCAAAATAAACTTTTTATTTATTCTAAGGGACTTTCGGCCCTCGGTAATAATTTAGTCTTTCATTCTGCGTTTAAATTTTTCAAAAATATTTATTGGTTTTTTCAGGATTTGAAAAAAATGAACACAATGCCGTGGTAATATTTTCCAAATCTGTCTTTGTCTTACAACGCACTCAACCGAATATAATATTGTCAGCATATATTGTCACTCAGACACTGACAATCAGTGACAATTTTAAATATTTGACATTGCATCGGGAATATTTTGAGAAATTGATTAAATATTATTGATATATAGTGTATTTGATAAATAATTGATTTAAGACGTGAACTTAATAAAAAGTTATTTATTGTGTATTATTTGTGGAAGATCCAAGCAGAGAATACATCAGATATATCCTGTGATCCAAGTATTTTGTTGTTAGAGATGTTCAAAATTGTAAGCGTTCCAAAATAACAACATATTATTAAAAAATCACTTTAACACTTTTCCTCTTTTCTCGATTGATTATTAGTTTTTGTTGTACAAATAAATTATTACAATCACTGAAAACATAGTTAGTGAAAAAATTATCACATTTATTAACTGAATTAATAATTTGCAATTATAAAAATAACAGTTATCCAAGAACATTCAAAAGCCATCTCTTTAAATTAATTATGACATTTTCAAGTAGAATGACATTCTAGTAATGTTTACATCACAAACCATACATACTTATAGACGTTTCACGACCATGTTAATCTTTCGGATCGAATTAACGCCATCTCTTGATTGGAATGGGAACTAAATTGACAAATTTTAGTTACGTGGGAATTTCAAATTATAAATTTTGCGGGATTTTTGATGAAATTTCACAGAAAATTAAAACAACAGAAAGACAATTCAATGTTTTATTCAATATTTTACTGAAAACTTCAAATATTCCAATTTGTTTTCAAAATGCTAAACACTACTGCCATGTGTCACGTGAAAGCACTGATGTGTAATATATGAATGAAAATTTTTGAAAGAATCTTGTAGGATGATTGTTTAGATAAACATTACCTTATAATCTTTTACAAACTTCCAAAAATATATAGGCCCGAAATGTTGATGACACACTTGTCTATTAAACTGTTTCAGGATCTATTATATTGTTTTTTTAAATGTGGAGAAACAACACGGGATAATCAATGTAAACTAAAAATTCTACTCATTAAAGACGGGTTGACATTACTAGTGAATAACGAACGTGGCTCACGCTTACATATTTTGCCCGTGCTATTGTTAGATATTTTATTATCTATTTGCAAACTCGAGCAGTGCATTTGTATCTATGCATTGCATAAATTGTTATTCACTAGTAATGTCAACCCGCCTTAAAACGCAGAGGAGGTTAATACAATTGATTAAAATTGTGATTGAACCTAATTAAAAACGTAACACCACTATAATAAAATAATTAAGCCACAAACTGTAAAATTAAAAGTAAATAACAAATTAATTTAATTGTCAATTGTCAGTTGTTAAATATGACAAGGGAATTGACTGACAGCGACATCTCTGGATTGGAATGGTAACTAATTTGCTGTCTTGACCTTGACAATTTACGTGAAACGTCTATGAGTATGTATGGTTTGTGGTTTACATATCCACACCAGTGTGAATTTTACTACACGTAATTTGCCGTGTAAAGACAGAAAAAGTAGGGATACACGTAAAATATTTGCGAATTATGTACCCATAGCCTTAATTAGAAATAGAAATACTGTTTTACAGCAACAGTGTAACAGTTTAGTATGTAGGTACTTAGTATTTAACCTCCTCTAGCTTCTAGTGATAGCCTGCATCCTTCTAGACATGCTTCGTAGAAGGTTTTGGATGGTTTCTTGTGGAAGTTGATTTCATTCCTCCTGTGTAGCAATTCTGAATTCTGTAATTGAGTGTGGAGCTGGATTTCTTGCTCACATTTGTCGTTTTAGGGTGTCCCATACACATTCTATAGGATTTGCATTAGGAATCATTGGTGGCCAGTCTAGAGACTAAATTCTAACATTCTCAAGATAAATTACTTTTAATGGGAAATAAGCCACAATTTTACCAAAATAATGATTTTATTAACGTTTCGACACCCAAGTCGGGTGTCGTTGTCAAAATACAAAATAATACTAATAAACAAAAATGTTGTTGCTTAGTAAAAAATTCTTCTAATAATTTATTTAATCTGTCTCATTTATATCGGCAATTCAGACATGTATTATACATTTTAAAGTAGAAGACTTTAAAATGATATTGCCAATATTGAAGAGTTGCGTTCCTGGGACGACTTACTGAAAGATAGTTCATTCGATTACATGAAATCAACCCAACTCAAGAATATCCGCTTATTTCCCATTAAAAGTAATTGATTCTAAAAATGCCACAAGAAAATAGCTTCAGAACAACATTCTCAAGATATTGTATGAGACTGTTTCTGTAACATGTGCATGGGTATTATCATGCTTTAGTACAAAGTTATTTATTTATTTATTTTACGGGCAAGCCCAATTCTACAAAAATACATAGTGTACAGAAAAAAAAACAATAACATAATATAATATAAAAAACAGACATACAGAAATATAAATATAATATTAGAAGTAAATATGTACTATGAAATAATATCATAAAACCAAGTTAACAAATTACAAAACCAAGTTAACAAATTACAGACGCTTCACTCAAATATTGATCCCATCTAAATTTCTTTTAAAACGACTGATGGAGTTGTCGAACAGTTGTAAATTGCAAAGGGAGTTTGCTAAATTCAAGACTCTGGGTACGAATGAAAAAAGTGAATAATTAAACCTGTGGAAAGGTACGTAAAATGTTCGCACTTGTCTAGTGGTGCGAGGTGGTACAAACAGTGCGATCTTATTAAGTAGTTGAGAACAACTGCATATACCATTTAAGATCTTGAATAATAGCAAAAGGTCCCTTTGTTTTCTCCTGCTTGCAAGAGAAGGGACCTGCAGTTGATGCTGCCATACAGCGTAATCTTGATAGGTATGAAGCTTAAAAGCAATGTAACGGAAGAAACTATTTTGGACTTGTTCAAGTTTCCTAATGTAGACCAAGTAGTGTGGGGACCACACTGAAGAACAATACTCAAGGTGAGACCTGACCAAAGAGAAGTAAAGAACTCTAATACTGGATATGTTTGTAAAATCACGAGTTGTTCTTTTTACAAAACCCAGCATTTTCATAGATGTTTGAATGACATTGATGATGTGAGTATTGAAACAAAGAGAGTTTTCCAGTGTAATCCCCAAGTCCTTGATTCTATTAACAGTGTTGAGCAATTGGCCATCAATGTAATAGTTTGATAATATTGGGTGGTGAGTACGGTTAAAGTTAATTACATGACATTTGATTGAATTAAGGTTCATACCGTTAAGTGAACACCATGCAGAGAGGTTATTCAGTTCTGATTGCAATATGGCAGCATCATAATGATTTTTTATAACTTTAAAGCACTTCAAGTCATCAGCAAATAGCAAGGCGTTACAATCGTGAAAACAGTTGGTAATATCATTAATAAATATATTAAAGAGTAATGGACCCAAATGGGACCCCTGTGGTACACCTGACTTAACTGGAAAGGTTTGTGAGTAAAAGTGGTTTACTCGAACTTGTTGAAATCTTTCGGTTAAATAACTCTGTAACCACTGCAACAAAGGTCCACTTATGCCATAGGAGCTAAGCTTTTGAATCAGGAGTTCATGATTTACTCTGTCAAAGGCCTTGGAAAAGTCAGTATAAATTGAATCAACTTGAAGTCCCTCCTCCAAGGCTTCAGACAGAAAATCAACATAGGTCAACAAACTCAGTTCAGCAGACTTACCTGTAGTAAAACCAAATTGCTGAGAGTTTAGGATCCCGGAGCTATCGAAGGTGAGGAGTTTATAGGAGTTTATGAGGAGTTTATGAGGAGAAGTTATAATACCCAATGAAGCCAGAATAAGAAAAAACATGCTCTTGAATGTTGTGTATGTACCTACCAGTCATTCGAATATTCGCCTTAATAAGCTTGGCACAACTCTCCCAACTAATGCCACCTCACACCATAATGCCACCAAAGCTAACATTATGTACAAGATTACATTCTGCAAATGTTCTCCACACCTTTTGTAGCCACATCCATCTGGCTTTCATAATTGTAACCTTGTTCCATGTGTTAAAAGAATTCTTCAATACCATAAAACATATATGTGGGATTAGATGAAGAGACGTTTACGAAGTCATGTACCTTCTTCTTCTTCTTCTAATGACTCTACAAGCCTTGCTTTGTGAGTCTTGGCCTGCTTAACACGTTACGGCCCATGGAGGTCCCTATGGACTGATATGGAAAGTTCCCCATATGCCATGAAGATCCGTAGGGACCACTACGTAATGATGAAACTGCTACTTGGCCTAGGAGGCATTTTTTCAGAATTTCAATATTTGGTCTGCTCTTAATTAACAATGTTCGCCACTACCCGATATTCATGATTTGAAGATCTCCCTCTATGTCATCTATCCATCTGTTAAAGGGCCTTCTTCTTGTTCTATTTCCTTGGGGCTTCCATCTCTGGATTACTTTTGCAGCTCGATTATCTTCGAGCAATCTTCTACAGAATGTGATCCAAAATGTATATCTGAATAGAACCAAAATGAGCTGCTATCATTGCCAGAGGAGAGAATGTTGAAACAAAATTTGTTTTGTTTCAATAAAAAGCAAATCAAATTAAAATTGTCGCTTTTCAATATTTAGCATATCAAAGGAAAATTGTTTATTTTCATTACTTTCAATAAACTTTGAAGGACAAAAATGTTGTTTTTTTAAGCCTTAAGCGATACGTTAGTAAACTATGTTACAACCGAAAATAGTTAAGGGGATAGGCACAAACTTTTGGCTCTAAACTCATAAGTATTTTTGAAAAATTTAAATACAGAATGAAAGATTACATCACTAACGAGAGTAAAAAGTCTGTGGAAACTTCTATAATGTTTATTCTAATAAGTTACAGGGATGAAAAAGAAGAGAAAATTGAGTGTGATTTTTAATTTCAAACATCTTATTCAAAAAAAACCTTTTGTTTATTCTAAGGGACTTTCTACCCTCCATAATGATGTAAGCTTTCATTCTGCATTTAAATTTTTCAAAAATATTTATTAGTTTTTCCAGGATTCGAAAAAAAATTAACACCATGTCCGTGATATTTTCCAAATTGAACATTCGCTATCTTTGTCATACAATGCACTCACTCCAACAGAATGTGGTGACAAGGACACTAAATATTTGAAACTGACAGTAGTGTATGTGTAGTAGATACTTACAGTGACAGTTTTAAAGCTTCCATACCAGTGAGAATCTTACTACACGTAATTTACCAATTTACCATGTACAGAAAGAAAAAGTAGGAATAGGGCTTTTCATCGATTATCATTTGTTTCGAGCTTCTGTCATATGTTGTATAATCTGTGTATAATATTAATAAACACGGATTATATGACATATGACATAAGCTCGAAACAAATGACTGTGAATGCAAAGCCCTATAGGAAAGAAAGTGGAACAAGATCTGAAAACACTTAAGATTACCCACTGGAAGAACAAAGCAAGGAACAGAACAGAATGGCGGAAAATTCTAGAACAAGCCAGGACCCAAAAAAAGTTGTCAAGCTACTGATGATGATAGGAGAGTAACCCTTGTTTCACACACTAAGAATTTGAAACGTGCAAGGGTTAGAATGCATGATGACATTCTAATAGTGGCTCAAGCAATCCAATGGTACCTTTCTGGTACAGTGGTATTACATGGTGGTTGAAACGTTCAGTGTAATGTGAAATTTACCATGGGATTGCTTGAGTCACCATTGGAATGTCATTGTGTGTTCTAGCGATTGCACGTTCAAATTCTTAGTGTGTGAAAGGAGTGTATGTGTCGATTCCCTCGATAAAATATTTGCGCCTAGGCTCTTAAAAAGAATAATTTCTAAAATAAATTCAAATTATGGGGTGAGTTTCATTTTATGTTCAACAGTGTATTTAATAATGACATGAACAAGACAACAATAATTATATCTTTGAAGGTCTATACAGTCGGAAAAATGAAAGAATACCCATGAACGAACATATAAAACACGCTGTATTTTTCTGTCACCGTGTCACACAAAAAATTGGCCAGCGCAAGTACATGTAATAATTATTGTTACATGTACTTGCACTGGACAATTTTCTTTGTGACACGGTGACAGGAAAATACAGCGTGTTTTATATGTTCGTTCATGGGTATTCTTTCATTTTTCCGACTGTATTTATTATTTGACATTGACCATGGCATTTGTTTAAAGTTAAAGATTTCAATTACAATAATATGTATACAAAGAGTTTTAGAATCCAGGAAATATTAGTTCCACTGCTTCTATTTAGTCATATTTTATACATTTATTGAATGATCTTAGTGCTCTAAAGTTCAGTAGTTTTATCAATATTCAGTGCCATTATATTTTTAGTCTCTACAAAAGGCCAACTTGATTTAATTCAATAAATATTTCTCCTGACATTGCAGAGCCAAATTATCTCAAGAATGTTAATAATACCAGTTTAACCTAATTTTCATAAATAGATCTCGTTCTTTACTCGCAACTGGAGTATAATCAAAGCGTGGGCGACTGTAAATAATAAACCCTTAATAGATAAAAAAGCAAACTTACGCAAAATAAATATGTTCAATCAGAAAGAACATAATTAATTGAAGTTGTCAACTCCAGCCTTAAGGAGAGCTAATATGGGTCGAGAAGGTCCGAAACAAAGACGGTACATTGCAAGAATTTTAACACAGATCCGCGCTATTTCTTCGAATGTAAAAAAATCGCACTGCTATTATACAAAATTGGGTCAAATCGTTCGAAAAAGACACTCAAAACTAGCTAGATGTTTTCACAATTTCCATTTTCTTTTTTCCAGCTCGGCCACAAACTCAGAGTTGCCAGATGCGATTTTCTAAATCCCCCACTTTTAAACTAAAATTCCCCCAAATTGAAGCTCAAATCCCCCAAATTTAAATTTTTGACGCATTTTAATAGCTTTGTTCGCGGAGACAGTCTATGACTAGTTTCTGACTCATACGCATGCGCAGTTCCGTTTTCAAGCCCTTAAAAACGGAATTGCGCATGCGAATCAGTCAGAAACCAGTCATGGACTGTCTCCGCAAACAAAGCTAATGAATTAGGAGCAGTAGTAGTATGACTAATAGACTAATACACGGTATTCTCCTTTTCATGAACATTTTTCAGTGCGTCACAAATTATAGAAAAAAAGGTAAGTCCGTGATAATACATATTTATGACATTTATTCTAACGTGACATTTTAGTTAAATCTGACAGTTGTCAAATTTTATTTTCAATTTGGAATAAAACCAAATCAATTGTGTCTATTGCATTTATAAAATGGTATTTTCTTTCATTTGTATAATCTTATAAATTGTACAGATTATATTGATAATATTATTATTTTATTTAATAAATAATTCTTTTTTGATTATGGCGCCATCTATCGACAACTAGAATAATCACCGAACTAGAATAATTACCGAAGTATTCCCAGACGTGCCTTTTTTTCTGTCACATACAATTTAATGCGTTAGAGAGAAATCGAAAAACTGTGACGCACTGAAAGATGATCATGAGAAAAAGAATAGTACTCAAATGTAGAGAACAGTAAACCAAAATTATACTACTTATCAACAGAGGGCTCTGAAATAATTCATATGTTCTATCATCTTCGATTATATGAGACTATGTACTTTCACAAATTTAATTTACCATGAGCGTTAAAATTATCCATAATTCTTCCCCCAAAAATCCCCCAACCATTAATTCTTCCCCCAAAAAATCCCCCAACCATTTCTGCTTATAAAAATTCCCCCAGACGCTTTCAAATTACCCCAAAAATGGGGGAAAATACCCCAATCTGGCAACTCTGCACAAACTTCATAAAACATGAAACACAAACACTGCCTGCTGCAACGATTGTCATTGGCTGATTTGACAATTGACGTCAGTGGGCGTGACGGCTATCGTTTTTGTCAAAAATATAATCCATTGAAATCATACTGGCAATAAAATTTATTTTGTTGAAAATATTTCGAATTTTGAATATTAAAAAAGGATGAATATATATTCTACGACAAAAGTAAGTTTAATTTTGTATCTAATATAGTATTTAATGCATATAAAGCCAAATTTATTTTGGAATCTTACAGATTTCTGTTTATATTTTGTGTTTTATATAATCCGGTAGATGGCAATGCGTATATCGAATTGCAAAAAAATTTGATCGATTTGTGGCGTAGTGCTTGGTATTTGAATATCAATTTTCACTATTCACTAAGAACAGGGTCTCGCAAAAATGGAAGGAATGTTATTTTTAATACAGTTGGATTAATACGTTTAATTGTTCAGTGAAATAATTCTACTCTTAAATATGAACACTTAAGTTTTATAAAATATATTATTCCAACAATAAAAAATCAATACAAGGGGGTACCTCTCAACGAATACAGAAGCTAAGAGTAGGTAGGTATCAGCCCTATTTATAAACGCTGAGATTATATTCGTTGGAGGTAATGAAGGGCCAGACAGAATTCTTAAACAGAGAAATTAAAAGCAACTTCTGTACCAAGATTCAAGACTAGGAAATATATAGGTATGGTCCATTCCACGAACATACGCCTGTTTTGGATTACTTCGACAACGAATATTTTAGTGTGCAACATAAGAAGTACGAAAGTAAATGACGCTAATAATTATTCCAATAAACAACAATGTAATTTGCAATTTATTTTTGTTCTTCTTATTTTGCACAGTAAAATATTTGTTGTCGAAATAATCCAAAACAGGAGTATCTTCGTGGAATAGGGTATATCCACCAAACATCTAGGAAAATAAAACACCAACCAAAAGGCATAAAACAGATAAACCCAAACTACATAAAAGACGGGGTCCGGACAAATAATCCCGGACAAAAAATCCACACAAATATCACTGGACAAAAAATCTCCGGAAAAAAAATCCCCGGACAAAAAATCCCGGACAAATAATCCCCACAAGTTTTTTTGGACAAAATATCCCCACAAAAAAAGAATGTGTGTGTACTTTGTACGCACGTAAGAAGTTATATACTTCTATTATATGATTTCTTAAAAATAAATACCTATACTTTAAACAGTTTGTTTTAATTTTTTTTAAACACCAAATTAATTTTGTGCTTACCGCTTTCAAAAAAATAAAAAAAAGAATGTGTGTGTACTTTGTACGCACGTAAGAAGTTATACTTCTATTATATGATTATATGATTATAAACGAAATTAATATACTTTTTATTTATATTTTATTTAAATATTAAATTAATTTATACTTACTACTTCTCAAACATTTTTATTAAAACAGTGCCAAAAATTAAAATAATAAAAAAATAAAACACACACAAACACACTAAAAATGCCACAAATGATTTCTGAACATTAATTGTCGGAAAAATTTTTAACTAAATACGTATTTTCTGAAAATAAAATTATACAGGGTGTCCCGAAAAAATTGGTCATAAATTATACAACAGATTCTGGGGACAAAAATAGATTGATTGAAGCTCACTTACCTATATACAATAGTGCACACAAAAAAAGTTAGAGCCCTTTGAAGTTACAAAATGAAAATCGATTTTTTTTCATATATCGAAAACTTTTACAGATTTTTTATTGAAAATGGACATGTGGCAAGATTATGGCAGCATCATCGTAAAAAAAAATTAAAGTGAAATTTGTGAGCCCCATAAAAATTTTATGGGGGTTTTGTTCCCTTCAACTCCCCCAAACTTCTGTGTACGTTCCAATTAAATTATTATTGTGGTACCATTAGTTAAACACAGTGTTTTTAAAACTTCTTTGTTTCTTAGTACTTTTTCGATAAGCCAGTGTTTATCGAGATATTTTGAATATTTGTGGAATCCACCACATATTTTGTATATGGTTAAGTACGATTATAGACCTGTTAACAATCTAAAATTTTATTTATAATTAACATTTTTAGGTATATTTTGTAAAAGAAGCCGCATCTCGATAAAAAGTGACTTAACAAAAAAAGGCTAAGAGGCAAAAAAGTTTTAAAAACACTGTGTGTAACTAATGGTAACACAATAATAGTTTAATTGAAACGTATACAAACATTTGGGGGGTTTAAAGGAACAAAATCCCCATACAATTTTTATGTAAATACATTAAAAAAGAAGCGGCATCTCTATAAAAACTGGCTTATCGAAAAAACACCAAGAGTCAAGAAAGGTTTAAAAACGTTGTGTTTAACTAATGCTACCACAATAATGAATTAATTGGAACGTACACAAAAGTTTGGGGGGTTTAAGGGAACAAAACGCCCATAAAATTTTTATGTGGTTGACAAATTTCACTATAATTATGTTTTAAGATCTTCCTGCCATAAGAATGATACATGTCCATTTTCAATAAAAAATATCTAATAGTTTTCGATATATTGAAAAAAATCGATTTTTATTTTGTAAATTCAAAGGGCTGAAACTTTTTTTATGAGCACATTTGTACTAAGGTAAGTTAGGTTCAATCGAACTATTTTTGACACTAGAATGTGTGTTATAATTTATGACCAATCTTTTCGGGACACCCTGTATAATAAATATACTTACAATCATAAAATGTATAAAAAAAAAAATAAAAAAATAAAAGTTTCTATTGGGATTCGAACCAACTTACCACGCGGCTGGTATTTGCGTTGTATTGGGATTCTCTCGCATTAAAACTGCGCCACAGAGACAGCTTGTCATTATGTGCGAAGATCGTCTAACTAAACAGATTAACCTTTTGACATTTTTAACTTATGTAAATTAAATTATTTTGATTTTGAATTGAAATGATTTAGAATTGAAAAAATACAACAAAACATAGAGTAAGAAGACAATATATTATGTAAATATAAATATAAATTATGTAAATAAAAGTATTACATACTACTTATATAATTTGGTAGGTTCAAGGTAGGTATCGGAGCCCGTATAACGACTATATAATAAATTTCGCAATCACTTGCGTCGTGCAAAGTGGCTATGTTCAAATATCATAACAAAATTTGATCAACTATTTATAAAACACTTACCAGTGAAAGATTCTTTAGCTTTGAATAAGCGAGATCTGCGGCACTCATACTAGGCACAGTTTGATGAGCTTTCACATTGGCATGAAACAATCATCTCTTCTATGTAAATAAGTCCAAAAATATAATATGAAAACTATTTAAAAAGGCAGTATAACCATTAACTAACTTTTTGTTTGTTGTTTCTCTTCCTACAAATTTTAAAACGCAACAAGCATACATTATAACCAAACGCAGTCCCACAGCTGCCATATTGGATAATTTTTGTCATGTCATTTGAACATCCAATCAGAACAAAGTTATAATGCGCATGCGCCCGGTCGCTAGGTTTTCCCATATAAAATTTCATCGTCATTACGCCCGTAAAGAAGTATCACTTCAAAAAAGTATAGGATTGCACTGGATTCGAACTCACGACCTCTCGATCTCTGGTCGAATTAGTCGAGGCATTGAAGCACAAAAAAAGGCCTTACTCTCGATTTTTGGGGCAGTAAGACGTATTTTAATGCAGTTTGGTGCGTTGGATTCGTGAGAATGTCAGGAAATTTTGTGAACTATTGTAATAATGAATAAGAAATCTGAAATTGCATTTGTGTATAAGAAAAATTCATTTCAAAAGTGCATTTTGAAATAGGCAATTATTATAAATTTGCAACCCGGTAAATTAGTTGGGCAACATCCCGATTAATTATTTTAATTATTTTTAATTATTTTTAATCATTTATAAGTCCATATAATAATAGTCTAAGATGTCAATAACCATTAATAATAAACAAAAAAAATTTCCTTATGTGGGAATCGAACCAAGTACTAACAGTTCCGTAGCTAAATACACATACCGCCAATCTACGCAGACACTTGCTAGACAACGGCGATATTAGGTGTAAACAAAACAAATTGGTAAGTAAAAATTGTAAAGAAAATTACTACATACTTAAATGTATTATAAAATTAATATATTCCTAAATTTTAGAAGAAACATTCGTAAATAGGTATTATTAATATCTATTAATGTTACTAAATGAAATATAAATATGTAAGATGATTCCCCAATAGGACTAGGACTAGGAGATCAGTGGGAAGACTACGAAAACGATGGAACAGCAACTTGCTGGAGGCACATTGAAGATACTTTTTGTATATTTTTAAAAATATGGGTCTGTATTGATTGGGTGCTATTGATTGAAAAAATAGTAGAGTGGTCGATATTGTCTCTTTACTGATTTGCATTAATTTATTTCTATATTAGGTATTCTTACGGTTGTGACATTTCTTTCCCTTTAACCAATTTCTAAATATATCTAGTTTTACTTAATCGTTTTCATAATTTTAAAAATACAAAATTAACATCTAATATACGTAGAAATCATAATAATCTAGGCGCCAGAGGGGTCACCGTGTCCTTTTCAATTCTGATGGACAAACTCAACGGTTTCTTATGGATTGTTGGCTGCTGACTACGAATTTCGAGGGTGGATTTCGATCCCAGTGGTCAAAAAATTGTTATAAACAATTTAATTGTTTATAAGACTCTCGCTCATAAACTAAAAGAGACAAAAAAATGTTTCAAAAAAATTTGTTCTATAATAAAAAGCGAAGAAAAAAACGTTTACTAAACTTAAATCGAACAATTAGAACTAAAGATATTGTAAAATAAGTGCACAATGCAAATTGCAAAATAAGTATTGTTCTAAGCTTTATCGATCGTAACTCGGCTTCTACGCATGCAAATGACCCTTAGAAGGTCTCATTTTAAAGCATAATTAGTAGGCTAAGTTTGTTAAATTACTTTATCTTCATTTGTTTTGAAGTTATACTCGTTTGAAGTTATAATTTTCTTTAAAAAATTGTACATTAATTTGTTTATAAGGGTTTCAAGCAAATTTGAGCTATAAACATTTATACTTTAATTAACAATAATTAATAATGATAGAAGAACTCAAAAGGAACAATAAGCTTATGAAAATGTTCGGAAGTTTATTTTTGGCCAAAATATCAATATTAATGACGCGGTATGAGGCACAAGATCGGCTCACAGTCAAGTAAGTATTTTTCGACGCTTTATCGATCGTAACGCCGTGTATATCTCGTTGCAAATGCATGAAAGAAAATGTTTGTAAAAATAGTATTAATAAATAATATCAACTTTACTTCATTTCACGTTGTAATATCCACTTACTTTTTAGTTATATTTCTGAAATATTAGTTTTTAATGTTTTTTTCTCATTTAGTACAAAAAATAGAAGACAAAGTAAATACAATGAAAGATACAGTATGATGATTTAATTATAAGAATTATATTATGATAAAATTTTATTAGGATCTTCAAATATGAAAAATTAAGATAATAGGTCTGGATCCCGCGTATGAAAAAAAAGTTGATTAATAGCAAGCTGAAAATTTGTTAAGAGCTTAAGGGTGTCTAGTCGGACAAACTTTGATATATGGGAACACTGGAACAGGGGAAATTTTAACTGTGGAACAGGTTAAAAATTTGGAATGGTGAGACCACGAAAACGGCACATGTATTTTGTCCGACAGAACAGACTTAAACTCTCCGAACAGAGATTAAACTCTCATGCAAAAATTAGACTGCTATTTATCACCAAACGGGCGTTTTAATGAGTGGAACATGTAGAATATCTCAAATGACAGGAATTATGACAGGTGATAAATAGCAGTCTGATTTTTGTAGGAGAGCATAGAAAAAAGTGTTGTGTAATTTGGTAGAATGCGATCTTATCCTTCAAAAAATATGTCACGTATTTCAGCACCTGGAAAATTGGAAGGATACTACAAATCTGGCCTCCACATAAGTGGTCTGTAGCTTCGACATGATAGGTGTGAAATTTTAAACGTTCTTGCTGTTGATTGGATAGGAAGGGTAGCGTTATCTAGCCTCCACGCTAGGTACACCATAGCCTCCATACGGTACTTCCAATATTTAATATTATTTTATTCAAGTGGACAATAAAGGTAAAACACAAACAACTTTTGTTTCTTAATTATTTATTTATATAATAATGTGACATTTTACATAGAAATATGAGTATTTAATTTCGATTAAATATATGTTTACTTGTTGAATTTATCGGCTGCACACAACAGCTGATCGGCCATTAGAGCCAACAACAAAACGCGAAATAAAATGTGTATTTTAAAACTGTTGGATAAACAGTACCTACAATCAGAAAAACTTACCTTTAAAAAGGTACTCGATTATGAAATAACAAAAATATCAAAAAACACGACTGAATATCAGCTTTTACAAACTAAACACAAACACCAAACACATCACATAACCGACCATATAAAATAAGTGAACGACAACGGAACGAACGAACACGAATACAGCATAGGGATTACGAACACTCGATACGAATCGTATCCGCCATGTTTTCCCGTAAGGCGCTATGGGAAAACATGGCGGATACGATGCGTATCGAGTGTACGTAATCCGGGCCCTGATTACAGATTCACAGATAGCGCAGGATTTGTCAAAAGTCATGTTCCACCAATCACAATGCCGACATCAGCGCCTCTGACTAAACGGAAGGAAAATAAATACGATTACATGTTTTTTATTAGAGTTAGCGGGGCATGTAGGAGAGTTTCATCTCTGCTAGGAGAGTTTAAGTGTGTTCTGTCGGACAAAATAACTGTGCCGTTTTCGTGGTCTGACCGTTCCAAATTTTTAACCTGTTCCACAATTAAAACTGCCCCTGTTCCAGTGTTCCCATATATTAAAGTTTATCCGACTAGGCATCCTTAAGGTATTAACAAATTTTCAGCTTGCTATTAATCAACTTTTTTTTCATACGCGGGATCCAGACCTATAACGTATATAGGTATACATAGAAATTATAATTTGCATCGAGAAGTTAACGCGTAAACCTTTACGCTGTGATGAGCCGATTGCGCCTCCGAGCGCGCTCTTAAAATGTCGATATCTTGGCCAAAAATAAACTTTCAAACATTTTCGTAAGCACAAAATGTTGCTTTTGAGTTCTTCTATCATTATTGTTAATTAAAGTATAAATGTTTATAGCTCAAATTTGCTTGAAACCCTTATAAACAAATTAATGTACAATTTTTTAAAGAAAATTATAGCTTCAAACGGGTATAACTCTAAAACAAGTAAAGATAAAGTAATTTAACAAACTTTGTTTGGAAGTCTATTAATTAAGCTTTAAAATGAGACATTCTAAGGCTCATTTGCATGCGCAGAAGCCGAGTTACGAGCGATAAAGCTTCGAAAAATACTTATTTTGCAATTTGCATTGTGCACTAATTTTACAATATCTTTAGTTCTAATTGTTCGATTTAAGTTTAGTAAACGTTTTTGAAGTTATACTTCTTTACGGGCGTAATGACGGTGAAATTTTATATGGGAAAACCTAGCGACCGGGCGCATGCGCATTATAACTTTGTTCTGATTGGATGTTTAAATGACATGACAAAAATTATCCAATATGGCAGCTGTGGGACTGTGGTTTGGTTATAATGTATGCTTGTTGCGTTTTAAAATTTGTAGGAAGAGCAACAACAAACAAAAAGTTAGTTAATAGTTATACTGCCTTTTTAAATAGTTTTCATATTATATTTTTGGACTTTTTTACATAGAAGAGATGATTGTTGCATGCCAATGTGAAAGCTCATCAAACTGTGACTAGTATGCCTGCCGCAGATCTCGCTTATTCAAAGCTAAAGAATCTTTCACTGGTAAGTGTTTTATAAATAGTTGATCAAATTTTGTTATGATATTTGAACATAGGCACTTTGCACGACGCAAGTGATTGCGAAATTTATTAGTCGTTATACGGGCTCCGATACCTACCTTGAACCTACCAAAATACATAAGTAGTATGTAATACTTTTATTTACATAATTTGATTACCATCAAAATGTCTATCAATATTCACCTAATATATTGTTTTCTTACTCTATGTTTTGTTGTATTTTTTCAATTCTAAATCATTTCAATTCAAAATCAAAATAATTTGATTTACATAAGTTAAAAATGTCAAAAGGTTAATCTGTTTAGTTAGACGATCTTCGCACATAATGACAAGCTGTCTCTGTGGCTAAGTTTTAATGCGAGTGAATCCCAATACAACGCAAATACCAGCCGCGTGGTAAGTTGGTTCGAATCCCAATAGAAACTTTTATTTTTTTATTTTTTTTTATACATTTTATGATTGTAAGTATATTTATTATATAATTTTATTTTCAGAAAATACGTATTTAGTTAAAAGTTTTTCCGACAATTAATGTTCAGAAATCATTTGTGGCATTTTTAATGTGTTTGTGTGTGTTTTATTTTTTTATTATTTTAATTTTTGGCACTGTTTTAATAAAAATGTTTGAGAAGTAGTAAGTATAAATTAATTTAATATTTAAATAAAATATAAATAAAAAGTATATTAATTTCGTTTATAATCATATAATCATATAATAGAAGTATAACTTCTTACGTGCGTACAAAGTACACACACATTCTTTTTTTCTTCGTTTTTTATTAAGGAACAAATTTTATTTGAAACATTTCTTTTTATCCTTTTTACTTCATGAGTCAGAACCTTATAAACAATTAAATTGTTTATAACAACTTTTTGACCACTCGGATAAAAATCCACCCTCGAAATTCGTAATCAGCAGCCAAAAATCCATAAGAAACCGTTGAGTTTGTCCATCAGAATTGAAAAGGACACGGTGACCTCTATTTGGCGCCTAGACTATAAAGACTAATGTAGTAAGCGTAAAATTTAAATAACTCTAGACTAAAATACGCTGGTGTATTTTCTATTAATTTTAAATAATATAATTTAATAAAACTAAGTTTATTCTCCGTATTTTTATATGTAAATTCTACTCCTACTCCTTCTCCTTTCTCCGCTACTGAGGTCAACAGAACACAGAACAACCACAGTAGCATTACAATAATGGATATAGGATGCGTTCAAAACAAAACAATTGATGATTGATCCCACTTAGCAGTATGCCAGATTCAAATGATGATGAATTGAAATGAATATTCGATAAATTTTGATTTAAATTTTTTTAAAATAAAAGAAATATGCCGCGAATTTGACCAAAACATAAGTGTCCTTGACAGTAGAATTTTTTTTATTCAATCAAAGGGCACGTGACCTCTACATATGTGCAGCATTGGCCGAACGTGAGCGTGCCCTGCGCGGATTAAGTGCGCAACAGTGAACACAAAATGCCGTCAGAGTCCAAACCTTTGTTGACAGCTCAAACAGAAAAGCCAAATCATTACTCGTAAGTGTATTTTTAGTGCGTGATTGTTATTGTGACGTAAACAGCAATCAATTTTGTGCATTTTGAGTTGTTTTCTTTGTTAAAATATTGTGTTGCTTTGTAGATATTTGAAAGAATTTCGGGTCGAGCAATGCCCGCTCTTCTTACAACACAAATGTACACAGCATCGACCATTCACCTGTTTTCATTGGCATTTTATGAATCAGAGGCGACGGCGTCCTGTACGTCGCAGAGATGGGACATTTAATTATAGTGCCGATAATTATTGCACAAAATATGATGAAACTACTGGGATTTGTCCCGATGGAGACGAGTAAGTACACCTTTTTTGGTTAACTCTTCTGTCATTTTTACTATGGTGGGTGTGACAGCTTTGAGGCGCAATTACAAAATTAGCTTTGTATTTGCTCTAATATCGTAAAAATTGCTCGATTTTTTCTAAAGTAATCAAACAGGTGGATGCCTAAAATTGTGGAATTATCGTTGAATAGTTAGTTTATTTTTGGCAGACGATTTGACAATAGATAACCAAACTTTTAGACATCAAAACAATGTCATAACAATTTTGGACCTATCCCAATAATGTTATTTTTCAGTAAGGTTCTGCTATTTTAGATTGTGTTTTTTTTAAATAACCGTCATCGTGCTTAAATTACAATGTTAATACTTATCAAATTTGATTTTAAATTAGACAAAACAATTAGGGTTACTAATATTTTTGTTTTTATTTGAGACATATTTTACTTATTAGATTATGATATGAACATGTTATTTAAAATTTAAAGTATTTATTAATAAATTCATTAAGTTAGACCTGTTTTGATATGGTATATGTTTATGTTGGTCACATAAATTCTTGGATTAAAAATGTCCTTTGAAGTCAGCTGATCATCCTATTCCTAATTGTCCAAATTTTGCGTTTTCTGTCACATTATTTTTAACGTTTTTTAGATTTTACCAAACATATTTTCATTCATTCATTAACCCTTAAACGCTCAACCTTTTTTAGGTTCCATGTACGCCCAAGGGTGGGTAAAAAATGTCGACCTCGAAAATAGCTAATATATTTATTGAGAGTTGTTGGCAATGGGTTAAATTTAAGAATTTTATGCTTAATAAACACAGCATCTTCTAAAATACTAATATAAACAATTTACAAACCTTACAACAAAATTACAATGTACATCAAAATTAACATACTAGTAAAATCCAGTAATTCAGATTTGTCGATTTTCTCCACATTCTTCCTTTCAGCCTCTTCATTGGCAGATAATTATGTGGATTATGTAATTATACGTCGATAATTATATGGATTATGTTCCTACCAACGAGAAATTAAATATAAACCTTTAGTAACAAGTTTTACCAAATGTGTACTTTTTATGCCTACCCATATTTAATTCAAGATATTACTTTTATTTTCAAAAATATCGGTAGAACCATTTTAACATTCGATAAAAGGCTGTCTTTTTAACAAAAAATAATTTTTGGAAAATTTTTGTAATAAATATGTTACAAGGGAATATGCATTAGGTGGACATTTTTTACCCACCCTTGGGCGTTTAAGGGTTAAGTGTTACAATCACTAGGGATTATAGCTAAAGCCACAGCATTCAAAATCATATTCTTGGGTGGGGTGGATCACTCCTCTGTCATTTATAGCTTGCTATGTCTTTGCTGCTGTATTAACTCTTTTAAATTTCTTCCTGTCCTTACAGTGAACTTTGCAGTCTTTTGCTCTTATATCTTCTTATACATCATCCAGTTAGTTATCCTTCCCATCATATCTGAGTGTGGCTATCTCTGTATATGCCCTATCTATTCTAAGCAAAGATACTTTATGTATCTGACTATGACTATATATTTTCTTCCTTTAATTCTTCTTCAATTTCAGCATTACAGTAGAACCTCGATTATCCGTCAGGGCACGGACCAAGGTTATGACGAATAATCGAAAAGACGGTTAACAGAACATTAAGAAAAATTAAAAATTCATAATACAACTCTCAAATTTCATTTGTATGGTTTATTTGACAATATAAGAGGGATTTGTGTTCGTACAATCGAATAAATTTAAAATATTCTGAAATCTTTGTTTGTTTTACTGTTGCTTCACATTTTGTGGGGGCTGAATTTCTTAATCGGCATTAGATCATTCAATCTACTTTATTGGCTTCTTCATATTGAGAATACCACTCGATTAATTATTGCATATATGCGATGCAGCTTCTCTAGATTATTTACGCAAATCTTTGTCAGTTACAAGAGGTATCTTCATCAACATAGCTACAGTCAAATTCCAAGTCTGTGTCAGCTTCTGAATCTGTTTGGTCCGCCTTTGTTGCCATTTCAACAATTTCTTTATCTGCCAGCAATGGATAGCCGTTTGTGTTCTCATCACAAATCAAATTGACTTTTTTTTTTATTTTTTTTACATCAAAATTTTTGCTTATTATGTAGTCAATACAACTTCTGTATGTACCCTGATGGTTAACAGAGGTGACGGTTAATGGTTCCACTGTATTTGTTTTAGTTCCCATTATTTTTCATTCAAATTTCAGAAGGCCATCTTCCTCTTTCTTTTTAAACTTTATTTGCATCTCATATGTAACAACCGAGGTGGAATTATGAACACTCGATACGAATCGTATCTGCCATGTTTTACCATAGCAGCTTATGGTAAAACATGTCAAATACGATTCGTATTCATAGCTTGATCTTTGTTCTCTTACTTATGCCCGTATTTATAGTCGAGTCTCAAGACTGACCTTGAATAAAATTTGTGTGTAAACTAAACCCAAATTTTATTCAAGATTGGTCTCGAAGCCATCTTGAGGCTCGACTATAAATACAGGCATTAGTCTTGCCTCTCAGCAGATTTCTATTCTTTCTATATGTTTTTTTGCCTTTCAGAATTCTTTATTATATCTTCAAATTTTCCCTATTGTTACTTCTAAGTTGCTAGGTGCTAAGGTGGATACAGTTTCAAATTTATAGTTCTGTATTATTATATATTTCCGAGTTATTGTGTCATCCTTCCCTATTATGTATTTTGTTTTGTGTTGGTTTATCTCTAGCCCTATTTTCTTCGCTTTCTTATCTGATTTTTTAACTGCTTTTATAAGTATCCTCTTTGTCTTTGTTATGATGATTAGATTATCTGCATGCTATTACAGAAAAACCTCATAATAACGGACTAATTGGGGGGACGGGGTGTCCATTTAAGCTGAAAGTTTGTTATATGTAAAAGTAGGTTCAGATTCAGATTCGTTTATTCATGTCAATAACACAAGTGTTTAACACATGTCAAATAAAATTACACAAAGATTTGGACGCAATACAAATTAAAAAGATGCACAATACGACTAAGAGTATTAATAACATTAAATACTAACATTAAAATCACATTAAATTTGATTACATTAACAATGGACATTGCTTAAAGTCATAAAATCCTAAAATTTAAATGCAAGAAATTCCTCATTACTATAAAAAACATTTTCTAACAAAATATCTTTAATTGTACTCTTAAATTGATTTAATGGAAGACACTTTAAACTATCTGGAAGTTTGTTGAAAAATTTAATAGCCCAGTAGCCTGGCCCAGTTTGACACCTCCTCAATCTCCAGTAGGCTGGCACGAGATGGTGTTTATATCGGGTGTCATGTTGGTGTATGTTCTCATGGGTTTCAAAGTGCGCCCCTCCCCTCTTGATAAACATTAGGTTCTCAAGTATATATAGAGATGGAACAGTGAGAATTCTTAGGGACCTATATGCTTGCCTACAATCATCCCTATACCAAAGACCAGCAAGAACTCTAACTGCCTTACGCTGCCAACCAAAGACTGTCAACATTTCTGCTGAATGACCCCAGACTAAAATGGCATAGGCTAGATGAGACTGAAAAATTGCATGGTACGCTGTTATTAAGACTTTATGTGAAACATTAGATGCCAGATTCCTGAGTACAAACAGATTTTTTGCTAGCTTTTTACTTAGACTGTTGATATGTTCACCCCATTGAAGCTTTGGATCTAATAATACACCCAGAAATCTGACACTGCTCATACCATCATTTACATTCTGTGTGTCTCTGAGAGAAAAAACAACTCTGTTGGTTTTTGCCGCATTGAGCAGTAATCGGTTTACGCAAAACCATTCATTGGTCACTGACTGTGCAGACATAGAACCCTCAAGCGACTCCCCAAGTGTATCAGTTGTAAAAGACACTGTGGTGTCATCGGTGAAGAGTGTGTACTTTGCATTTGTGTTAATGCTCGTAAGGTCATTAATATAAATTAGAAAGAGAATGGGTCCCAGAACAGAGCCCTGGGGAACCCCAATATTAACAACACTCTTTCCCGATAACACCTCAGAGACCCTCACAACCTGTGTTCTGTTTTCTAAGTAAGATTGAACTAGTTTTACACTGTAAGGACAGAAGTTGTATTTTTTGAGTTTTTGCAAGAGCATTCCATGATCTACACAGTCAAATGCCTTGCTCAATTCACAAAACAGAACAGTATTAAACTGCAACCTATGAAAGGAGTCTACAATATGTGAGACCAAGTCCAGTATGCCAAGTACTGTGGATTTGTCCTTTCTAAAACCGAACTGAGAGTCTGAGAAATAGTTATTATTTTCAAAAAATGTGGTTATTTGTACTGCCATAGCTTTTTCAACAATTTTAGAGATTATTGGAAGCAGCGAAACAGGTTTATAGTTTTCTGGATTCTTAATGTCCCCTTTTTTTATAAATTGGTGTAACAATTACTTTTTTAAGGACTGATGGAAATTTATTTTCTTTAAAGCATAGATTTATTAGTTTAGTGAGTGGGCTTATAATAATATTTTTAATCATTTTAATAAGGTTAACATTAAATCCATATATATCATGGCTATTTTTATTCTTTAAGCTGTTTATTATATCCCTCGTTTGATTAAAGGTAATTTCAAGAAATGAAAAGGTGTTTGTATGATTGACATAATTAATTTTATTAATAAAGTCAATATTTAATTTTGGAATGTCTTTAACTATATTAGTGGCAATTTGGGAAAAATAATCATTGAACTGGTTTGGCGTGATCTTGTGATCTTCTAATGAAGACCCTCATGGTTTTCCACATGGTTTTCTGTGGATTTTTTGAATGTAATATTATTTGGTCATTTGACCTCACTTTGGCTTTCTTAATTTCATTTTTATATTGATTTCTGAATTGTTTAAGTATATGATGGTTATTATCATTTTTATGTTGCCTATAAAATTCTTCTAAAAATTTTAGATGTTCCCGCATTGCCTGTAGGTCATTTGTAAACCATGTGATTTTTTCAGATTGGTCTGATCTTACTCTATATTTTTTTTGTGAAAAAGATTCTAAAAAACAACTTTCAAGAATATTCATAAAGTGACAGAATTTTAATTCAACATCAGTGTTATCTTCATAGATAAAATCCCAGTTTACTTCCGATACTTTGTTGAAAAATATGTTCTTACCTTTTTCAGTTATAGGCCTAATAAGCATAGTTGTCTCAGTAAAACCTGTAACCTTTTTTGAATCTCAAATTTGACAATCTGGCCTTTGTGATCTGAAAAACCAGTCTCAAAAACCTCAGCAGAGTACAGGGGCAATCCAGGATCCATGAAAATGTTATCAAGACACTTATTACCCCTTGTCGATTCATTTATAGTCTTGACTAGGTGAAAACCTTCAAGAACACCTTGAAGTTTACGGGCACTTGCATTGTCAACAAGAAAGTCCACATTGAAGTCCCCAGCAACAAGGACTTGTTTATTTGGGCTTAATGTGCCTAGAACTCCTTCAAGAGAGTCCAAAAAGATGTCAAATGGGCCAGAGGGGCTATGGTATACTGCTAAAACTAACAAGTTAAAATCTTTTAGACATATACAACAATATTCTATACCAGTGGTTCCCAACCTTTTATGTCTTGCGACCCACCTGATGTTTTTTCATATTCGCGACCCATCCCTCACCCATGATGATACGCCATTCTGTACTCTGTACGCCACTCATCTACTGCAAGAGCCACACCACGACCCATCTGAAATCTGTCCGCGACCCACTAGTGGGTCGCGACCCACCGGTTGGGAAACACTGTTCTATACAAAAATCAATTATAAAAGTGTCATTATTAACAACATTAAAACATATAGTATTTTTGACGAAGATCGCAGAACCCCCTCCTCTATTTTGTGACCTTCCGTGTAGTTGGCCAATCTGTAGCCCTCAATATGGACTGTTTGGATTTCCTCGTCTGCCAGCCAGTGTTCTGTAAGGCATAGAATGTCAACATTCTTGTCCTTGATGCATGCCTCCAAGAGACCAATCTTATTTCTCAGTGACTGCATATTGAGATGAAAAACACTAAGAGGTATTGGAGATTCACTTGAGTTTATATCTTCTTCATCTTTTGTCCCTGGTGGCTCTGGATATTCATAAAATGGTTGACTGAGATCCCAATTGGCCAAAGGGATGTATCAACAATTTCATTTGCCTGATCTGTGGGAACTCCTAGCTTGAAGGAACTTCTTTGATCATCCTTTTTAGTGTACATTTTCTGGCAAATAAACCCTGCTTTCATTCCATTCTCCATTAAATGAGCCTTAACGGCTGCTGAGTCCACTGAGGGGTGGAAGCCGGTTACAAAGAACTAAGTTTTGGGGGATGGTGATTCAGCTACCTTGAGTGTTGTGACACTTGCAGCTGTGCCTCTGATTGGTGCCGGTCTACGATTTTTAGGGGCTGCTCTCTTTCTGTTTTGGACAATGGTCCAACCTTCAGTAGTTTCACTCTCATTGGTATTTGTTAACTGATGTTTTTGAAGTTGAGATATTTTGGACTCAGAATTATTGATTTCCGAATCCGAAATCTGTTTTGTTTTTGTTTTATTTGTCATGTCGTTGACGTTGACATTATTGACTTGGACTTTTGGCGAATCCATTGCTACCAACTGTTGTTTGTTGCGTTCGATTTTCGTTTCCATCTGCTCCGTTTGATCCGGTTTCAATGCGCCGGCGCCTGAGACGTCATCGTCAGCGTGAGAGGATATGATGAAGGCAGGCGGAAGGTGCGGGGAAGAGGACGAAGGATGTTTACCTTTCTTTGAGCGTGAAGTCTCCGGTTTTTTTATGGCATTCTCATACTTTTCCTTCCACAGATTGGCATTTTCCTGTAGAATCTTGTTTTTGTCAGTTAATTCATCCACTAACCTTCTCAAATCTTTTATGTTCTCTGGTGTTACATTTTGGCTATCTTTGTCTTCTTTAACCTCGGTCTTCTGAGCTTCCGCATCACAACAGTAAATACGACTTTTGTCGACGAAATCTACTTTTCCGGCCCAATCTCTGTTCACACAGGAATTGTGGAAAAGGCTACCGCACTTAACACAGATTACCACAGTAGAACTTTTCGTTTTGCAGCATTTAAATGCCGTTTTATCGGGAGCGTCGTCTTTCGCATGTTTCACAGCTGACGCCATCTTTTTATCTAGGTATAATATTAACAGGCCATTTTTATGTTTTTTACATTCGACCAGATTTTTTTGTCTGTTATATCCAAAATCTATTTTTTTTGTGAAGTTTTTTCCTCCTTATTGCTTTCAATATCAGGTTAAACAGTGTCAAGGAGACATATACCTCATTTACTTTGATTTCCTTAGAGGTTGTTCCATTACAAGAATTTTATGAACTGCCAATGAGCACAGCAATCGTTTAGAGTTATTTGGAATATATACAACATTTAAGAAATCAGTTGAGATTTTGAGCATTACTTGATAACTTAAGCTACTAATTTAAATGAATTTTGTTTAATTTTAATTTTGGTTTGTTTTGTAACGCAACCTATGTTTTGTAAAGGTTGATGTTATATTTTTATAAAAATGGTATATCCGTAAAAATAAATAAATAAATATTTGTAACGTAGTAACTGTTCAGTTTGTTTTATAGATTTAATATGTTAAAAATCATTTTTCAGTTGCCCTTATTTACATAGGACAGCAGGTGATACAGAAAGAAGATATCACCTTAGGTATTATAAGACATGTATGTGTGTCCATGACACAGATTCTAGAGGATATTGTGTAAAGAATGGCTTACATTGTGCTTTTGCACATGGTAGCCATGATCATCGTCCTCCAGTATATGACATTAAAGAAATACAGGCATTAGAAGCCGCAGATGCAGAAGGCAGTGGCTCTGCGAATGGCCCC
This sequence comes from Diabrotica virgifera virgifera, assembly GCF_917563875.1. Taxonomy (NCBI): domain Eukaryota; kingdom Metazoa; phylum Arthropoda; class Insecta; order Coleoptera; family Chrysomelidae; genus Diabrotica; species Diabrotica virgifera. The sequence continues at coordinate 228,041,082 of NC_065450.1, read as the reverse complement.
AATGCATTAGACAAAGAAAGGAATTTAATGAATGAAGATCCTAAATGGCAAGGTGAGTAGATTGTACCTGTACAAGAAATTAACACCTTTGCTGTGTTTAGAGATATTTATAAACTTGAGTTGACTGCTTTACAAGTCATATATGTCCTTAGTGGACCTTTGCCACAGTGTGTTAATACACAGTCGATGCAGCCAACCGTTAGTATAATACAAGGTCTATTTGTCCCATGAAGCAGGCAAAGGTGTTAATAATTATTACAATTTTGTATTAATATATTTCTCTTTTTGTAATTTTTAGATACGAATTTTGTTCTTTCAAATTATAAAACAGAGCCTTGCAAAAGGCCACCTAGGTTATGCAGGCAAGGATATGCCTGTCCTCAATATCATAATAGTAAAGATAAAAGAAGAAGTCCTAGGAAATTTAAATATAGGTAAGTCACAAAAATAATTTTCGTCTTACTCTTGGAAATGTCTAATACTTATTTCTGCTTTTTAGATCAACACCTTGTCCAAATGTGAAGCATGGGGAAGAATGGGGCGAACCTGGAAACTGTGATGCAGGCGATTTATGTTCGTATTGCCATACTAGGACAGAACAACAATTTCATCCTGAGATTTATAAAAGTACAAAATGCAATGATGTGCAACAGTCAGGTTACTGCCCTAGGGGCGTTTTCTGTGCTTTTGCTCATGTTGAACGTAAGTGTAGAATCAATTTACTTCAAATCAATCGATTTAAATAGCTAAATTGAATCGGTGAGATCTAAAAGGATAATATTCCATTTTTGCCAAATTTAGTTAATTTAGTTAAGATAGCAGTTTTGTTCACTTGACCAAGCTCTACAGAGAGAGACAACATTCCTTCACATTAAATAGCTATTTAGTGTGATAAAATGTTCTCCAAGTCGGTAGAGATTGGTCAAATGAACAAAACTGCTATCTCTAAATTTGGCAAAAAATGGAATATTATCCTTTTAGATCTCATCGATTCAATTGTTATATAAATGAGTGACATCATTACTAATCTTTTTCCACATTTGTACTTTTTACTCACATTGATACTGTATCACACTGGCTGCAATAGGAGTCAAGCGCATGAAATGTATTAATGTGATCACATATTAGTAACATTCACTATGTAGTTACCTCTACAACAGGGGTGGGCAAAAGCCGGCCCGCGGGCCGGATCCGGCCCTTTTTCATACTTTATCCAGCCCGTTGAAAAACCCTGTAAGCAATTTTTTTATCTCTTATCGTCCAAAAACATTCGCGTGTGTATCTTTCTCCACCAAAAACTTACGTTCGCGATATAGTCCTCCGGCCCGCGAGACATCTTGAAAATTACATTTTGGCCCGATCTTTAAAGTATTTGCCCACCCCTGCTCTACAAGGTTGATTAATTTTTTTTTATTATTTTGAATACTTTTTTAATTTCTGTGTTTTACATTTTTTGCTTTGTTCTATTTAGGGTTTAGAGGCCATTGTAAGTCAACAAATAATACAAATGTGTATTAGACATTAAAGGTTTTTTAAACATGAAATTATAGAATATCATATTTTGAAATTGGTTTCACTTGTTTAATTGTATTCTTTTCTTTTCGTAGAAGAATTAGGTGTTTCAAGAGATACTGGGGAAAGCGGCACAAATCTAGCAGATATATTATCAAATGTTCTTCCCCAAACAACAGTGGATTTGAAACTCAAAGAAAAAAGCAGTGATAGTTCTGTAAGTTCAGTGTTTTCTTTACTTCAGTTACAAAATTTAAATAGACTTTTAAATATATATTATAGTTAATATATAACATTAACATTACATAACAAAATTAAATTTAAAAATAATTTTAACCTTCCGTGACTAACATTCGGTCTGTGAGACGGACCACTTAGAGTTTTTACGATTACATATATCCAAATGGTTCGTTATGTCTCTTCGCCGCCATCAGTAGTTGCCTGATTCAGGTGCCTGTTTTTACTGTTGAAGTTTGAGTCTTCTGTGTCAAGTGATTATGCAATTATCGGCAAATTTTGTCTCAGAGACCGATTATATATACCGATTATATATACCGAAAAAATATTTATATGTATTAACGAAAAACGTGCGAACAAGTGCTGACAATTTAGTATCTCAATTGCCAAGGAGTAAAAGGTGAAGATAGTGTTTTTATTTTATTTGGTAATTTGCTAATGTTTAAGAGGCTGAATAAATTAAAAATAGGTATCATCCTTATTTTATTTCACTCCTTCAAGGTGTAAACATAATCCTACGCTTGAAAATGTGTCAATGGAAACATTTTTTTATGTAGGTCTCTGACACCCATGTTAGCTTTAATGTTCAGAAAACCTATGTTAGTTGCGAAAGGTTAAACAAAATGTATGTAAAGGAATAGTTGATTTTTATAAAAATTCATAGGTGATCTGCAATAATTTGGCCAGGGACTGCTGTAGATGCAAGTTTCAGTAAACTTTTCTGTAATTGTTTCATTTGTTTGTAATCTATCCTCTTTTAATAACGCGATTAAATTACGAACTCCACGTAATAACTTGTTTGCTCCCATGTTTACTCATAAATTTCGGTGTTAAGGTTATGTCATTCTGCAATTTTTGTGCAATATTTGCCACATATGCCTCGGAAACCTGGATTTTGATAGCAAGTTATAAAGATTTTCATGCAATAGAAGTGCTATAATTTTGCCAATTTTTTTAGGTTACCTTTTTTTCTTCCTCATGTCTAAAACATAGATATATAATACTCTAGATTGCGCCCTGCGATCTTAAAATGGGTGACGATTGCGACAGAGATAAATGAGCCTATTTGGTCGGTAGTCTCTTTTTAATTTAAGGGGAATATCGACGACGTGAATATCCCACTTTATCGAGTAATATGTGTTGACAGTTGGAGCGGGTGGTGACGGGAAATGGTCTTTGGTCTTCGGACGTGGATAATCGTGGTTCGAATCCCATACCAACTTTACTTTTTTTATTTTTATTTAATCAATATTGCGTTTATTAGATATTTTTACATCTGAAAAATGGACCTAAGTAAATCTAGCAGATAATAAATGTATGTATAGTAAGTTAATATTGGAATACATAATTTGCGAACTGCATAGTAAAATAAAAGTCATTCTTTAATATAAATTCGTCCTTATTCGAATGATGTGAATGTTTGTTTTGCTTCTACTTTTTTAAAAAATTGTAACAATAGTTTCATAAATAAAAATAATGTCTAATTACTTATAATTGAATCGGTCATTTCAAAAACAGCAAAGTCCACAATTTTCAGAAACTAACTTTTTGAGAGGAATAGACTCCTTTAAGATAAAAGTTGTGTGCAAAAACGACACCAGTCCAGTAAAAACATTAGGAACAAAACTACAATATAACTCTGAATTTTGATGTCATCCATTTCATCCATCTTTCGACTATATAGTTAGTTTTCTTTGCTCTTCTGTAAAATTAGGAATATGTGACTCATGTTGTTTTTGAAATGACCGATTCAATTAATAAATCGATGGTACATTATGTTGATATTAATTATTGGTAATTTTTCACGAATATTTTTAACAATTACTTTATACTATTCTACAATTAACTTATTAAAAAAAATAACATTGGCTTTTATAATTTTAAAAATCTATAGGTACCAACACAGTTTTTCTTATTTGTTATATATTTCTTTGCATAGATTTACTTTAGAGATGTAATAATATCTAATAAACGCAATATTGATTAAATAAAAAATAAAAAAAGTAAAGATTGGTATGGGATTCGAACCAGGATTATCCACGTCCGAAGACAAACGACCAGTTCTTGTCGCCATCCGCTCGAACTGTCAAACCATCTAAAATACTCGACGACAGAGTAGGATAGTGACGTCGTCGATACTCCTCTTGAATTAGAAAGAGACTACCGACCAAATAGGCTCATTTATCTCTGTCGCAACCGTCACCCATTTTAAGATCGTAAGGCGCAATCTAGAGTATTATATATCTATGGTCTAAAACAAGGCAAAGTTGAATTTTTTTCCCTTCTGGAAGCCGTCGCTGCATGCACCCCGGTCGCACTGCAGCCTTTCAGCTTATTGTAAATTAATGTATGCGTTTTTATTTTTTAGAACGGTTGTAGCGAGGTAAGCGAGTCGTCATCAACATCATCAGAATTAGGCAATTCCATAAGCAATTTAAATAATAGTCTAAATGTTAGTGCAACTAGCACGACAAGTACAAGTAAAGCCCCAGGATCTCAACTTACTCATAAACATGTGCCCTTCCGGGGAGGACCTACAATAGGAATGGAATTGACAAATAAATTGTTAGCAATAGAAAAAGATCCTACTTTAGGTAAGTTATTTAAGCGAAAAAACAAATTAGATAAGTTTTTATAACAGTAGGTAAGTAGTAACAACATCACCGGATATACAGGATGTTGAATATCCCTACCTTTGACTCACTTTGCAGCAGTTTCTCTCCAGAGTGTTTTAGTGAAGTGAGGAACGTTCAACAGTTGTTCCCCTAAATGTAGATTACTCCGCGATTCGAAAACATATTCCAGTGTGCATCAGTTTACGATTTGACAGACAGAAAGAAATTGAAAATAAAAGTTGTTAAAAATTTATCAATATTTCTAAATACAGTCGAACCCGCTTAATAGAATACCGGTTTAAGGAATATAAATTTGAGGACCCAAAACGTTTCAAATAGCCACCAATGGTCGGTTATTAGAATATCCCGGTTATAGGAATATAAATTTGAGGACCCAAAACGTTTCAAATAGCCACCAATGGTCGGTTATTAGAATATCCCGGTTATAGGAATACTTTGGCTTAGTACGAAGCCTATTCCAATAAGCGAGTTTGACTGTGGCAAAATAGCATTATGTCATGTATACTTCATGTTTCAGATTCAATGGAGAGAGAACAGAGGAAACAAAATTTATGCTTTGCCGCTTATAGTAGTATAGGAAGCTCATTTTTCAGTAGAGGAAATGATACTTTAGGGAATGTAGAAAGTGTAGTTGGTAAGTATGTCTCTGATTCAGTTAAAACCTGTCAAAAATGAAACGCAGCTTTTTATATAAAAAGATATCTTACTTTTCAATGTAGTTTCCTTTGGTCCTATACACTTAATTCAACATTTCTCTAATTTTTTTATTCCTTCTGAAAAATATAATTTGTCATCAAAATAATTTTTTTTGAGAGATAATTTAATTGTTGGAGTCAAATCTCTTTCCGCCGAACGATTTCTTCAAGTTTATGAACAAGAAATAGTCACTCGGGGTTAAATCTGGGGAATGAGGTGGATGAGGGAGCAAATCTTAGCATAATTCATAGATTTTTACCATGTAAACTGCACATGTTTCCACCCTTGTATTGTCGTGGTGGAAGAGAATTTTTTTCTTGGACAAATGCGGTTATTTTTTTTTCAATTCCTCATTGATAATATTCGCCATGGATTGTTTTCCCCTTTTGAAGGTCAATGTGGATTATACCGTGTGAATTCCAAAAAATGGTCACCATGACTTTATTGGCTGATAATCGCTGATATAACTTAATTAACCTATGAAATGCCAATAGTGTCAAACTTTAATAAATGCCAGTAGTGTCAAAATTTCATAACACTGGAGAAAACTTGCCTGAGGTTGGACCAATAATTACAAACAAGCATTACAGCGTGGTAAACGTGAATGACTCCTCCTAGTTTAAAAACGCGGTATAGACAGTTAAGATTGTGTTCAGTAAACAGAGTAGACCAAAAATCATTGTAGTGTTTTGATGCAATAATGAATTCTCTGTAGATTAGAACTACAAAACTACCGTTTTATCTTCCAGGTAATGCGTTAGATGACCTAAATTTAGAAGATTCTTTAAATCTATCGGGAGCCCTAGACCGAGACCTAGACACCGACTCGCCAACCGTTTCGAATTCAATCTCAGTGGGATTGGCCTCTTCGGGTCTTCTAGGCAGTTCGGCCCCAGTCAACATTCCTGGCTCAACGCGTGCCGGTCTCGGAGGTTTCAGCCCGCAAGGAAACAGTCCCATGCAGACCTTCCTATCAGCAGCTAGGTTTTCTCAGCCCGACATTGATTTATTTAATCACTCGCAGATGCAGTTGAGTTCTAGCGCTTCGAAGATTAATAACTATTCTGGCTTCTTCGATTTTCAGTCACAGAGTATATCGCCCAATAATAGGAATCACAATAATTTTAGTAGCATGTCACCTAGTATTAATAGCAATTTGGAAGTTGTCAGGTAAGGACTACGATATACTTTTATATTATGACTAACTAAAAACTTTTATATTAGGCATAACACCTTCTTTTGCACTCTGTATGTAGAGAAAAGACGTTAAAATAAAAGTAGAGGATTGTATTTCTTTCCAATTCGAAAGCTATTTTCTTGTGACATTTTTGTAATTAACTATTTTTAATGGGAAATAAGCCGCAATATTACTAAAAAAAATTATTTTATTAACGTTTCGACATCCAAATCGGATGCCGTTGTCAAAATACAAAAAATATTGAATTAAACAAAAATGTTGTTGCTTAGTAATAGTGGAGTCACTGAAGGTTTTCACCTCCGATTTCGTTGAACCTTCATCGATTTTCATGAAAATTGGTGAGTAGTTAGAAGATACTTCAAGGAACAAAGGTGACATGATGCCAACTTGCGCTTTTACCCTAGGGGTGGATCTCTTTTCATAGTCTGTATATTAGTTTTTATTGTTGTGAGGACAGAGACAAAAAGCAAGTTTATAATTGTAATGACTTTTTAAATAGTTTTTAAAAGCAACAGGTACGTACCTTATTGTAAATGTTTCAGTATTGTAATAAAAAATTACAAATAAAATACCTATTTGGAAAATGTACCTACCTAGCTAGTAGGTAATGCCTTGATTTATTAACAAAAATCTCCATCTCCATCTAATATTGCTTTTTTAGTCTATATTTTGTCGTATTTTAATTCCACAAGAATCAAACTTATTTGATTAAACTAAGAGAATAAACAACTGTCTAACATTTTTTAAAACGATTAGATGCTATATCTTCCCACTTCATTCACATGTCTCAGTAGTTTAATTCTGCGTGGGGTGAGTTCAAAATAATCTAACAACCTGATAGACGCAGGTTTAATTCCCAATGCAAATTTTTATTTTTTATCTTTTTTTACATTTTATGATTGTAAGTATATTTATTATATTTTTTTTTTCAGAAAATATGTGTTCTGTTAAAATTTTCTCAACAAAATTGTTCAGAAATCATTTCTTTGTTTCATTTTTCAATGTGTTTGCGTGTGTGTTATTCTTTTATTTTTTAAATTGTTGGTAGGTATTGTTTTAATAAAAATTTTAAGTAATAGTAAGGAAGTAGTAAGTATTAAAATTAGTTTAATATTTAAATAAAATATAAATAAACTGTTTAAAGTATATTAATTTCGTTGAAATCATATAATAGAAGTATAACTTCTTACGTGCGTACACGTTACGAAGTACACACATATTCTTTTTTAGTAAAATTGTGGTTTATTTCCCATTAAAAATAGTTAATTTTCAATTCGAGCTCCAACAATTCTTCTACATGTGTTTCGAGAATTCACCTCTCATCATGAAGACTTGTGATAGCTCGAATTGAGAAATTAAATGTTGTTGTTGACCTCAATATGTTGAAGCAACGAGAAAGCAGCAGACTTCTCTTTGGTGGCGAATTCAGATCAAAGTTTTTATAACATAATTTTTTTAGGTTAAGAGATGAAATAACCACATATAGGTTACAGTTAAGCAATAGCGAAGAGCGATGTCAGCAAGTCAGGAATGCATGTGATATGTGGCAAAGGGAGGCAGAGGATGCTACTAGGAAGGCCCAGCAGGTCGAAAGCAAATTTAGCGAAACTATGACGCAATTCAATAGTCTTAAGCAAGAACTAGAACAACTGCAGGGTGGACCACATATTAGGAGTATCACTAAGGTATGTACCTTTTACGAGTTATTGATTTCTTTTTGCTTCACACTATTACATACTACTAAAATTTTATTTATATTAATGTTTACGTAAGTTGAAGTTTTTAATCATTGTTTGTAATCATTGGTAGCTTTTTGCGTTGTTTAAAACCCCCCCCTTATGGACCAAGAGCTAGCAACGTCGGAAAAAAATCATTTTAAGACGGCTGATTCTTTTATATATTGTTCCCTATGCTTCCTCGAACACCGTACCGGCCGTCTGGCTACTGATACAGGTTGCGTTCATTACTGCGCAGCACACTTGTACAGGTAAACATATCGAATTTAAAATTATTGTAAGACGAAAAATTTTTTTGTCATTACTTTTTAAACATTATTAGAAATATGAACTGTAATTGCCAGACCTTTCTGTGGTTTAAAAAGTAGTGACAAAAAAATTTTTCTTCCTAAAATAATTTAAATTCAATATACAGGGTGATTGATGAGTGTGATAAAGCTCAGTAGATCCGCTATAGTAATAGATAGCAATAAAAGTTAATAATAAAAATTGTGGCCAACTTTCAGCTTCACATTACGAAATTAGTTAGATTGTTCAATAGCATAGTGGCAGACCAAACTTATGTTATTTTTAAATGGAACACCCTATATTTTATTTTATATTCGAAATCCTCTTAACTTCCTTATCACAAAAATATAAAGGTTTGTTATGTTATATAGGGCTTTTACAAAGTTATAACCAATTTTTTATGAAAATCGTAACAAGTTCAGCTCCCTGTATAAATAAAAAAAGCGCAACAGCGATGGTTTATTGGTGCCATATTTTTTTGTTGATTGTGAAAATTTTTAAGAATTGTTGATATTGTTAATTTTCATTATATCGAATACAGGGTGAGTCAAAACGCAAGTATGTACATTCTTTTCTCAGAAATTTTAAATGGAACGCCCTGTATTTTATATTACTATCGAAAAATATCATTACCGTACTTTAATTTTTGTATAATATTCCCTATGCCTAAATTTGTCAGTTTTCGAGATGTTTTCATTTTTCAGAGGAAGTTATTAATTAGGGTGTTCTATTTAAAATTATGTGAAAATAATGTACTTGCGTTTTGACTCGCCCTGTATTCGATATAAAGAAAATTAGCAATATCAACCATTTTTGTAAATTTTGACAATCAACAAAAAAATATGGCACCAATAAACCATTGCTGTTGCGCTTATTTTTATTTATACAGGGAGCTGAACTTATTACGATTTTCATAGAACACTGGTTATAATTTTGTAAATACCCTGTATAACATAACAAACCTTTTTATTTTTGTGATGGGGAAGTTAAGAAGATTTCGAATATAAAATAAAATATGGGGTGTTCCAATTAAAAAAACAAAAGTTTGGTCTGCCACTATGTTATCGAACACCCTATAACATTCTAATTAATTTTGTAATGTGAAGCTTAAAGTTAGCTACAATTTTTGTTATTAACTTTTATTGCTATCTATTATTATAGCGGATATACTAAGCTTTTTCACACTAATCAATCACCCTGATTTTGTGTTTACCTGTACAGGTGTGCTGCGCAGTAATGAACGCAACCTGTATCAGCAGCCAGATGGCCGGTACGATGTTCGAGGAAGCATAGGGAACAATATATGAAAAAATGAGCCGTCTTAAAATGATTTCTTGAAAACGTTGCTAGCTCTTAGACCATAACTCGATTAAAAATTATTATTATGATATTCAAAAAGTGACCAAATCAAGTTTCAAACCCCTTCTTCAAGGTCCTGAAGAGATCTTTGTCAGTATTTTATTATAAAGCTGTTATTTTTAATTATTAACAATTAGCGCTATAGTCCAGGATTTATCGTCGCCCCCGTTAGTGAAATTATTCCGATTCGATTTTTTTACACAAACTTACTCAAAAAGGTCCTTTTAACATATCCACAGGGTGCCGGGCGGTGCCGTGGTCAAAAAATTGTTTAAACAATTTTTTTTAAACAAGTTCACAAAAATACTTTTTTACTTCGAACAAATTGTTTTTACATAATTTGGGACATTCTGAGACGATTTAAAATTTGAAAAATGCGAAAATGGCCATATAACTCGACAACAATCAATTTTAGAGAAAAATCACAAGAGACCTTTTTTGCTCAGAATAACCCAAATTATCGTATGTAATATCACAAGAGAGAAAATTTTGCCGGCAATATTTTCGACTGGTATGAAAGCATTTGTTGCCTGGCAATTTTCGCGAATTAAATTTTGACTTAAATCACTAGACGTCAGTCGAGTGATTTTGTCAAAATTTCATAAGCGAAAATTACCAAAAGGCAACGAACTTGAATGAAACCAGGAGAAAATTTTGCCGGTAAAAATTTTCTCTCGAATGATATTCGACAAGACTATTTCACGAGACAATTAATGCACCATATCAATGAAATATAATCTTTATTTATTTGTTATTACCAGACACTTTCGTGACGGATCTGTCATAATTTTGTCGCTGAGAAATCACGTCGTTACGGAGTTTTGTCAGTAGCAAACGATGCGTTGCTATGCCGTTTTATCAGTTAAAAACAGTCTAGTGAAATAGTCTAAAAAAATTCGTTTGCAATGAAAAAATGATTTTTTTGAATTTGTTTAAAAAAAATTGTTTTTCGACCACGGCACCGACGGGCACCCTGTGGATATGTTGTAAGGACCTTTTTGAGTAAGTTTGTGTAAAAAAATCGAATCGGAATAATTTCGCTAGCGGGGGCGACGATACTGCCCGGTCTAATATTATTTTATGTGCTATTGGATTAAAACCTTAAATTTTTTTAAATTTAATGTTGTTTCCAGGTATCAGAATTGAGTAAATTATCTCTTAGCGTGCTGAAAACACTACATGCACAACTCAGACAAGATCTTGAAGAAATAGAAAAAGTTTTATATAGAGAAACAGCTTCTAAATGTATGGTAAGTGATTTTTTTTATTATAATACATATTTCATACAGGTTTTTTTTTTGAGAAAAGGCTACTTTGTTTGGCTCTTTTTTTTTGGTACATACGGTTCAAGTCTACAACAATTGTAAACTTAAACCATATAGGGGAGTGCAATTAGAACGAAAACATGCATTGTTTCAGAATAATTTAAACAAGCTTGTATTTTTCTAAAACTTTTTTTGTTAGTTTATATACATGTTAAAGTAAAAAGTTCTACTCGCAGATTTGGCCGCGAATTGTTTATTAATTGTTTAATTTAAACAATAACAATTGTTTTGTATAAAAATAATTTTAAAAATATGTATCGTTGAATTCATCATTTTACTTTGATCAAATATGTTTCCATTTTTTGGTTATGCTGAATCCGAATATGGCATTACAATTTGAAAATTCTTATACACAAGCTCTTATACAGTATGTTTACGTAGCTAGAAACCACATGGAAAACTTTTTTATTATCAATTTTACGAAAAAAAGTTATTCTTCATAAAATACTCTGGATAGTCAAAAATCTAAAACTCAACCACGAGATATCAAATTTTATCAATTTTATACGAGTTATGTCAGAAGTATGAATTTCTTAAAAGAGTAAAGTACCTTTTTATTCCAGAATATCAAAAAATGCTATTATGAAAAGTTGTTTGAAATTAAAAACTATGTTTTAATATACAATTACATTATTATAATAGAAAAAAAAAAATTTAATTTTTTTTTCAAATGACGGATAACCATCATCATTTTATTACAATTATTGTAACTATTTTATTGTCAATTTTACGAAAAAAAGTTATTCTTCATAAAATGCTCTACCTGGTCTAAAATCTATGATACAACCATTAGTCCTGTCGCCAGGGGGGGTACAACGGCCTCGTTAATTCAGATGGACTTACTCAAGTTTTTTTTATGTATTTTGACCCGTAGAACACGAATTTTTTGGGTAACAGTTGATCCGGATGTCGATAAGATTGTTATAGACCAAGAACTTGAGGAATCAAATAACAGCGATTTTTGGCAAAACAAAACACTATTTTGTATTTTTTGGGCCATTTTAAATAAAAAATATTTCTACAAGTTTTTTCGTAGGATGCACAGTTTTCGAGATAAACGCGGTTGAACTTTAAAAAAATCGAAAAATTGCAATTTTTGAACCCGAATAACTTTTGATTAAAAAATAAAATAGCAAGTCTGCTTACCGCATTTAAAAGTTTAAGTCAAATTATGTCGGTTTTGATTATTTCCATTGGTAAAAATTTATTTTTTTATTGTTTAACAAAGCTATAAACACGTAGGGTTTCCCGTGCTTTTACATGTGTTTTAACGCATGTAACGTAGAAATAGTCTTGATTGCACTAGTACCTATTCTACCTACTCGTTCGATTTTAAATGAGAAATCATAGAAACATCACTCACGCACTAGTTGTTTGTAGCTTTGTTTAACAATAACACAATAAATTTTTAGCAATGCAAATAATCAAAACCGACATAATTTGACTTGAACTTTCAAAGGCGCTAAGCAGAATTGCTATTTTATTTTTTAATCAAAAGTTATTCGGGTTTAAAAATTGCAGTTTTTCGATTTTTTGAAAGTTCAACCGCGTTTATCTCGAAAACTGTGCATCCTACTAAAAAACTTGTAGAAATATTTTTTGCTTAAAATGACCCAAAAAATACAAAATATTGTTTTGTTTTGCCAAAAATCGCTGTTATTTGATTCCTCAAGTTCTTGGTCTATAACAATCTTATCGACATCCGGATCAACTGTTACCCAAAAAATTCGTGTTCTACGGGTCAAAATACATAAAAAAAACTTGGGTAAGTCCATCTGAATTAACGAGGCCGTTGTACCCCCCCTGGCGACAGGACTACATCAGATATCAAACTTTTTCAGTTTCATACGAGGTATGTAAAAATATTAATTTTTTTTAAGAGTCAAGTGCCTTTATTATTCACAATATTTTAATTAGAAGGATGTAGTTGAACACTGAAACATATTTTTTAATTCCTAACAACTTTTCTTCATAATAATTTTCGATATTGTGAAAAATAAAGGTACTTTACTCTTGAGTGAAATTCATATTTTTTGACATACCTCGTATAAAATTAATAAAATTTTATATTTGATGGTTGCATCTTAGATTATATACGATGCAGAGTATTTTATAAAGATTAACTTTTTTCGTAAGACTGATAATAAAAAAGTTATCAATAGATTCCAAGTTACACAGACATACTGTATACAGTCATCATCATTCTCTTTGCCTTATCCCTATGCGGGGTCGGCTTCCCTAATTGCATTTCTCCACACAATTCTGTCTTGGGTCATATCAATGTTAATCCCCTTTACCAACATGTCCTGCCTTATCGCCTCCCCCCAGGTCTTCTTTGGTCTTCCTCTCCTACTCCTTCCAGGAATCTGCACTTCAGCTATTCTTCGTATTGGGTGATTAACGTCTCGACGTTGAACATGACCGAACCATCTTAACCTATGCTCTCTCATTTTGGCATCAATTGGTGCCACACCTAGACTTCCCCTAATATACTCATTTCTAATTTTATCCTTCTTTGTCACTCCACTCATCCATCTAAGCATTCTCATTTCCGCCACATGCATTCGTTGTTCCTCTTTCTTTTTCACTGCCCAACATTCAGTTCCGTACATCATAGCCGGTCTTATGGCTGTTTTATAGAATTTTCCCTTCAGCTTCATTGGAATTTTTCTGTCACACAACACACCACTCGCTTCTTTCCACTTCATCCATCCAGCCCTAATTCTACTGCATGCATCTCCATCTATTTCTCCATTACTCTGTAATACCGATCCTAGGTACTTAAAACTATTGCTTTTCACAATCATTTCACCATCCAAAGATACCATTTTATTTGTAGTAGCTCCATCTTTAAATGAACATTCCAAATACTCTGTTTTTGTCCTACTAAGTTTTAAACCTTTTTCCTCCAGAGCTTGTCTCCACTGTTCCAGTTTTTGTTCTAAGTCTCTTTCACTATTTCCTACTAACACGACATCATCAGCATACATTAAGCACCATGGAATGTTACATACTGTATACAGTATAAGAGCTAAAAAATTTTTTTTGGTTGAACATTTATTATCGTTGAAGCTTATTGTTAAATGTATTTTAGATAAGTTTTACAGAAAAAAGTTTTGATCACTTTGTATAAACATTTTTTTAGCTGGTAATTTTCGGTTTTTGTATTACATTTTTGTTATCTTTCTTAATTTTCTCAAAAAGAAATAGTTTATTTCATCTCTAAAGTAAAATAATTTAGTGCATTTTAAAGACTACATCCTGAGCTTTAAAAAAACACCTATAAAACTGTAATAGATCTTTTGAACATTTAGTAATACCGTCTTAAAGTGGTGTTAATTCTGTAAAACTATAAAGTTTTCAAAAATTGCATTTTTTGAGACGTCGTATCATTTGAATTAAATTTTTGAGATTTTTTTTTTTGAATAAAACATCGTTTAGTAAGATGATTGAGAGGTAAGTCTCACTTTCAGTCCACATCGTACTTAATTATTCTTCTTTCATGTCCAATTTGTAAAATTTCATTTAATCGATTAGTTAAAGAATTACATTAAAATAACTCAACCGTGCACTTCGCTGTACGCTAGTTTACAGTGCGCCAATGTTTGTGAGAAGGGTGACTTTAGCGTTATAAATAAAAAAAATATATAAGCTACAGATTTAATTTTAGAAAAATCTTTATATAAGGTTTTTTTTGTAAAATTTTCTGAATTTTTTTAATGGCCAAGTCAGTTTTTTTCAAAAATTTATATTTTCAGAGTTGTTTAAAAAACATCTATTTTCGCAGTTCATTTGTTTAATAAAAAATGAAGCACCCACTTCTCGAGTAGAACTTTTTGATATGTTGTTTATTAAACATTTCTTAATGAAATTACAAAAAGTTTTATCTTGTTTGATTTTTTCCGAAGTGAAAATCTATATGCACTCCCCTAATATATATACAAATAAAAAGAGCCAATTTTTTGGTCCAGAAGGCATCAATACGTTATTGCTGTGAAATTCTGATTTAGCCCTTTATCCCAAACATCAGAGAATTGTTTTAATTTATATAAATGGGTCAGGGGCGGAGCAAAGGGATACATCCTTGTAGAAATGTAGTTCGTAAAAATGTATTGAAATTAATCTACTGGTAAATTGTGTTTTGTGAATTTTCCGGATTTATTATGTGACTGATATTTGTTTTTTTATCTGTCCAGGTATGTGAAGAAAAAAATAGGACAGTAACATTAAGTTGCAATCACTTCGTTTTATGCGACACATGCTCTAGTACTCAAAGCGAGTGTCCATACTGTCAGACACCCATCAACCTCAACAACATGTGAAGAAGAGGTATTTAGGCTTGCAAAGGGGCCACCCTGACCTGCTGACCTGAATCGTAGTGGCGGAGGGCGAGACGACAACTCACTTTTATTTTCAAAGAAGACAGCTCTCGCACGCGGTCCGGATGGCCATTTTTGCAATTTAACAAATTTTTAAATTGATGATTGTCTAGTAGGTTTATTCAACAAATTTTTTTCTCCTTTTTTTTATTAATCGTAAGTCTAGGCGTGATTTTTTAAATGGTTCGTGAATGTGTTTGTGCATCACTCGTATGTAAGTTCGGCTATTGTATTTTTGGCGTCTGTTCAGGCGGCCCCAACTACTTATGTACGCAAAAAGATGAAAATTATAAAATTTTGCACTTGTTTCGAAATCCATTCGAATATTTTTTCTTTCTAACACCATCTTAATTGTAGTTTTAAAATATTTGAATTGAGGGGGTCCGACGTAAAAGGGTTTAAGTGCAGTTTTGATAGTTCTGAGACAATTAGCTTCAAAGTTGTTTGAATTTTATAAATTCTAGGTGTCATTAAACTAAAATATGTCTGGTGTACAATGTTCTATAATCTATAAAATGGTAAAAGTATAAGGGTTTATTATTCCTCTTACTATGTATATCCTTCCTTTTTTCAATTATTAAAAAATTGTACTTGAATTGGTACATGGTGTTGATAAATGTTACTGGTAAAACGGTTCAAGTGCAGAGGTTACTACATATTACTAACCATTTTTGTCCCAGTTAATATCCACAGTGTAGTGTAACTACAACTGACACGTTTCATAATACTTAATTAGTCTTTAAAATTGGTCACAAGTCTAATATTTATTTACTTGAATACATTACAGAATACTAAAAATAGTTTTGTGGTAAAATGGTTCAAGCGCACTTAAATCCGTTTATTAAAAATAGTGTTTTTACAGTATATTAAAAATAGTGTTGTGGTAAAACGGTTCAAGCACACGGTTAAACCTGTTTACTACCAAAGCAAACTGCAATTGTTTTCAGTGAACTAAATGTAATGGCGACTGTAGGGCGAAATATGCTTAAATCGTTTTACCACCAAGTTCTAATACCATTTAAGTATGCGAATCTGTACTTAAAGTGAAATTTTAAAAAAGTGCACTTAAACCCTCTTACTTCTAACCCCCTCAATTGTAGTTTTAAAATATTTGAATTGAGGGGGTCCGACGTAAAAAGGTTTAAGTGCAGTTTTGATAGTTCTGAGAAAATCAGCTTCAAAGTTGTTTGAATTTTATAAATTCAAGGGTCATTAAACTAAAATATGTCTGGCGTACAATGTTCTATAAAATGATAAAAGTATAAAGGTATATATTTCCTTTTACTATATCCTTCCTTTTTTTAATTATTAAAAAAATTACTTGAATCGGTACATGGTGTTGATAAATGTTACTGGTAAAACGGTTCAAGTGCAGGTTTTAACTATTACTAATCATTTTTATCCCAGCTATTATCCACAGTGTAACTACACTTGTAGTGTAGTGTAGTGTAATCCACTACTAGTACTTGAAATGGGCAGTGCCTATTTCGGCCCAAGAAACAGGTAGGTATTTTAAAAATGTCCCAAGTCGGCGCAAAGATTAAAACTTCCTGATATAAAATGTACCAGCTCGGCTCATGGGATAGTAATAATTGTTACTATCAAATAATTTTACATTTCAATGAAAAAAAAATACATTTTTATAGAATAACTTTATTAAATAGATATATAAGTATACATAGCCCAATAAAAATAAAAACTAATTTTAAAAATTGTAATAATGTATATTATTATTTTTGAATGTATATAAGTTTATGGGCTGTATTTATACTGTTACACTTAACATGAACATCTGAATATAATGACCATTAAAATAGCCGTGAACTGTAAGGGCCATTCCATTTCAAATCACTCAATTTTGGAGCAAAAAAAATTTTGGACCTCCGATTTGTCTGAAAATTGGTATATAGCTTCTACGGGACGTAAAAATAAGATATTTAAGGTCAACAAATTTTCTTCTTTTTTTCTCAAAATGTTATTTTATGCGATTTTACAGTGATTTGGTGTTTATTTATACAAATTTGCATTTTCTATCGTAAAGTATCAATGGAAAACATAATATTTTAATAGAAGGGACTCAAAAATGTCATTATATGGCATTATAACAAGTTACTTTGATTCAAAACAAGCTTTTGATCAAATTTTATAGTGTAGAAAACGTTAAAATACCGTTTTTTACATTTTTCTCCATTCCCAAAATACATCATAATCGATTTGGCTGAAAATTTGCCCACAGATAGACAAAACATAGGACTTTAAGTGGTGAGAAGGATTCGAATTATATTACAATACCAAAAAAGTTACATGCAATATTATAGTCAAAAATATAGGCGTCTACTGTAAGTACAATTAACTCGAAAATATCGACCTCACGACAAAAATTGTTAAAAAGAAATTGTAATGATTGTAAATACGATTTATTTGGAACTATTTCAGTTCCTACCATTTTTGTCGAAAATTTAAAAATGGCGGAGATATTGAGCAAAACAGGTTCTCCTTTAAAATCAAGATGGCTGCTAACGTAACGGAGGAATTCATTCGTGATTTTAAATTTAGGCTACTATTGACTCCCTTAAAGATCAGAAAAATAAAATTTTGGGCAGCTCGGCATTCAAGGTCAAATGCTATCCCGACTGGACTAATATATACTTTTGAGTCTGATATTACTGCATGTAACTTTTTTGGTATTGTAATATACATAATTCAAATCCTTCTAACCACTTAAAGTCCTATCTTTTGGCTATTTGTGGGCAAATTTTCAGCCAAATCGATGATAATGTATTTTGGGAATGGAGGAAAATGCAAAAAACAGTATTTTAACGTTTTTTACACTATAAAATTTGATCAAAAACTTGTTTTGATTCAAAATAACTTGTTATAATGCCATATAATGACATTTTTGAGTCCTTTCTATTAAAATATTATGTCTTTCATCGATACTTTACGACAGAAAATGCAAATTTGTTTAAATAAACACCAAATCACTGTAAAATCGCATAAAATAACATTTTGAGAAAAAAAGAAGGAAGATTTTTTGGCCTTAAATATCTTATTTTTACGTCCCGCAGAAGCTATATACCAATTTTCAGACAAATCGGAGATCCAAAATTCTTTGCCTGAGTGATTTGACATGGAATGTACCGTAAACATTCGTTTAAACAACTTGTATAGTACGCAAATGTACCATCCATATGTATTTGACTACACGAGCAGTGGCGTAGCAGATACCCAAACAGTCAATATGTCTCAAACATCTAACCAAACTTTATCCTATGTATCAGTAGCGAAATCGATTCCACGGCCAACATTTCCAACCAAGAAAAACTGTTTATTAAATTCGCAAAGAACCCAAAATTTCTCTACAATATTGAAGGAAGGGGTATTGAGGGTAGGATGTTTTTCTATGTTAATAAGAAATTTTCCCTAATCTAGAATTCCAAGATAAAATTATTATCATACCTACTAATGGGGTACTAATACCTACTTGTTAATCTTCGAGCCGACCTGGGGGTTTTTAAAATGTACCTAGGGCATCATAAAGGACTAAAGGATTATAGAGAACCGAGATGGGAATACCCCCTTGAAATTAATCCTGTATTAACATGAGGTTTTTACAGAATGCTAAAAATAGTTTTGTGGTAAAATGTTTCAAGTGCACTTAAACCCGTTTACGACTACTTGTTTTTACAAAATATTAAACATAATTTTGTGGTAAAACGGTTCAAGCGCGCTTAAACCCGTTTACTACCAATGCAAAATGCAATTGTTTTCATTAAAATAAATGTAATGGCGATAGATGGCGACTGTAGGGCGAAATATGCTTGGATCCGTTTACCACGAATCTGTACTTCGAGCATATTTTTAGAAAAGCGCACTTAAACCCTTTTACTTCTAACCCCCTCAATTGTACGAGACTCGAATTGAATCAAAACAAAACCGTCTATTTTTATTTGAATATGCTTTAAACATTGTAAAAAGGGAACTTCAAAATGATTTTCATTTGTAACAACTAGATTGCAAGAAGACACTATGATTTCAACGAAAATTTTGTTTTCGTTTGTAAATTTGCAAAGTCTGTTCGTTCGTTCGTACGTTGCCGACCCTGCAATACTTGAAGTCGATCTACCGTTGGAGGCGCATGTAGTTTTGTCTCCTGTGTTGTCAATTTAATTTTTGAGTGTATTATTCGGTTCGGCTGACACAATTAAACGTCACCAGGAGATAATTTTTAGTACTGACTGTTTATTAATTATTGGCGCCCTCTATTTTCCAGTATGCAAAACAAAAGACACGCTACGTGCCTACAATTACAGTGAATATAAAATAATATGTATGTATACACCGTTCTTAGGCGTCAACGCCCTTCGGTAGGGATCTATGGAGGAGTATCACCAAGCCGGAAGCCCTTATCCCTTCCCGTACCGCTCCTCCATAGGCCGATCAGACGCCAGTTTATTCCAGACCAAGCCGTAGACTCTATTGAGTTTTATACTACGGCGTTGGCCTTTTATAAATTTCATGACCTAGCTGAGGCTCGAACCAGCGACCGCAAATCGTAAATCCACTAAACTTGTCGATCGACTGAGCCCCAGCTAACTGGACCGTCAAGACCGACGGTCTTGACTATCTTGATAAAATAATATCTGCTTTAAAAAACGCAACTGTTTAAAAATTCCCTAATATGTTTCCACCTCAGAAATTGTTATCAAAATACGAATTCATTTTGAGATTTCTGAGGTGGAAATCAAAATAGCTGAAGAATATTATAAAATGTCAAATATAATTTAATTAAAATTGTGGTTTATCCTCATTAAATATAGTATGTAGTTAATAAAATTCACTAGAGTTAATTATCAATATAACATACTGTCTTCTTGCTTTTGATGTTTATTATTTATGACTCTTGAAATGTTTAAACATGTAGGTAAACCATTATAATGTAATGGTAGCTATACATATTCAACTCTTCAAGACTTTCAAAATATGGTTTGCTATTATTTTACACATTATATGGTGTAAAGTTGAAGCAACACACCATTTTTATCTATTAATATGTTGGATTTGAATCGTTTCTTTAACACGTTCGGTGCCCATCTTGAACAAACACCACATGGCTGCATGGCTGGTACCATGTACTTAATTGTAGTAACGAAATACGGTCAACTGCTGTTCTCATTCTCTTTTGTAAAATACTCCGCGATTCCAAAACATATTCCGGTGTCCATCACTTTACGATTTGACAGACAAAAACGAAATTTAGATAAAAGTAGACAATACTTAAAACGCGTTTTCCCCAAAACGGCTTTTTTCAAAAGCTGTAGACATTGTAACTCAAACACTACTTAATCGGACCACCTGGAATTTTGTAGATATTTTCTTTAGACATTTCTTGAGGTAACGTTGTTAAAATATTTTTCGTTTTATGCTTATTTTTTGTTTAACAATAATAAATATGTTGATTTTCACCATTTTTTGCAAAAAATTCGTTGTTTTGACTTCTATCAAAAAGTTAAAAGTCGATAAAACTAAAGAAACTTAACAGCGCTACTTTCTAGAAACTAATAAGCTAATACGATCTTTTTGAATTTTTTGTTTACCATGATCCAATGATGAGTTCTGTTGTCCACCGCATAATTCATTGTGTTTTGAGGTGTCTTTAAAAATTTGCCACTGTTGGCTTATTTTTCAATATTTTTCCTTGAATTTCTTCTGAATAATCTATGAATCGTACTGATTATGCTTATTTAATTTAAAAAATAAAATATTTCTACCATACTTTAAAAAAATGTGCCTCCCCCCCCTACGGATAGTTATGACACGATTTTGATATTCAACCCTTGTGAGTATTTACCATTTTCTTTACCTAACGATTGAAAATATGATACTTGTTTTTTTTAACACTGACATGACTCAAAAAGATAAAGTGTTCCATAAAAGAAGTACGCCCACTTAGCATGATATCTGGGAAGCAACTGAAATATGACAATATTGTGCAGAACTTTTCGTGTAACAATAACGACACTTTTGCCATCTGTCGGCCGTAGGTATAAACTAACACAAAAAATATATAGAATATTTAATATGTTTACTAGCATAGTCCTTTTTTTGAGATATGACAGTGTGGAAATAATGGAGGCCATATGGGATCTGTATGTGAGGATATGGTAGAAGATAACTTTCAGAGATGAAAAGAATTTTTCACTGCTTGTGAAAATTGAAGAAATAGAATATTTTACTTTATTTAAAAAAATTTTTGTTTCTAAATATGTTTTAAATCTGTTTGAAGTGCCCTTTAGCTTTCATTACGGAAAAAGTCTTAACTAAAATATTCTCTTGTATTTTAGGAATTTTGGTATTATGCCACTTTGTATTTTTTCTACTTTATTTCTTTATTATCTGCAGTTTGATTCTGCAGTAGTTACGATAACCTAGTAGAATTTCACAGCATAAATGTAAATAACTGTTTGTAAATACCTCTGTTAGCTTTATTCATTATGTGGATGTTTGTTGTACAAAAAGAAAAAAGTGCAAATATCAAAACAATGAAAAAGCAATAATGTAAGTTGACGTTGTAACTGATAAAGTAGTTGGGCTGTCCTAATAGAAATGCATTTTTAATAGACTTTTTTGAAAATTCTCAGTATACACTTTGTTTTTTTTTATTTGTATTCATCCATATTAAAGTAAAGAATGACTTGCACACCATCGGCGGATAAATATTATTTTTGAAAATGATTGTATGTACTTCAACACTTGGATTTTGGTCTTATGGGGACACGGAAGCAAAATTTATTTATTTATTTATTTATTTTCAACGGGCTGCTGGCCAATATGATTACAAGTTTATAATATAATAATGCAATAATTAATGCGTTAAGCGAGTTTTTTTATTGTGCTACTTATTGTGCTATTGTGCTAGTTATTCTCGATTTCATGAAGCTAAAAGTAATACATGCGTGATTTATTAATTTCAAGTCTTAATCCGTGAAATAAGGTATTGGTATATATAATAATCTATTAATTACCAAAATCGCAGAGTTATCTTAAAGATAGTTCCAGTTATTTTCCAAAAAAGGAATATCGGTTTTTGTGTCGAATGGTATATCAAGGATAATGTAAATAATCTTCGGGACCTAATTTAAAAGGTTCATTAAACTTTACAGGGCATAGTCCCTGTATTTATTGGCACTCGAAAATATGGAACATTTATTAGTGATTTATTACTAAAAAAAGTACTACGTCACTGGATTTAGAGTGCCTCCGACAGCTGTGACCAAAATTTGATAAAAATGTTTAATGAACAACTTTAAAAGGCATCTTAAAAGATTATTAAATTTCACGAATAAAACTGTATTTTTAAATCATTTTAACTAATATTTTATTGACATATTCGCCTGAATATTTGCTAAACCTGCTGAAAACGGATCGAGACCCGTATGAATTTGAGTGAAGTCAACGCGATAAATAACTTCGATAAGATGCTGGTTAAATGATTAAAACGTGTGAAGAGATATCGACTTTATTATCTAAGACACTAAAACTAAACAGCAAAATATAGGATAAGTCCGTACACTTGAACTGTCCAAAAGTTTTGATAAAAACACGCCACGACACTTGACACTTTGAAGAGATTATGATGCACGCTAAGGGATTGTTTCACCCATATGACCTGTCCGTGGGGTTTTAACGCGTATGCTATAACGAACCTTTTTGTGCGAATGTGTGCCTTTGCCGACTGCCGGTATGCGACTCTCCTTTTCGTATGATATGTGAATATATTGGTATAAACTAACCACGTTGCCACGTCATAAAAAAAGGCAAAATAAGGGAATTAAGGGGGCATCAACACCTGCTCATTGTGTTCCATTTGACAAGTTGTAAAATTAATTGTGATTATTGTCACTCAATGTTTATTTAATTTTCAATTTGCATAACAACGAATGACATCTGTCGCGCTATTTGACGGGAAATTATCAAAAAAATGATCGACATTATTATCACAAGAGAGAGAGAGAGAGAGAGAGAGAGAGAGAGAGAGAATAAATTGAAAATAATGCTACAATTTTTCGAAAACTGGTTGCCTGGCAATAGACACGAAAGCCCGCAGGGTTCGAGTGAATTGGAGCATTATTTCCTTATTTATTCTTACTGTCGTGTGATATTCGTAAGATTATTTTTTAATACTTACACACAAAATTCAAGTCTTTGTGAATAAACATTCAGTGACATTTTTCACAATTAATGTTTTTCAACTTGTCAAAGTGGACAGCACAGTTTAGTAAAAATTCAGACGAAGATATCAATAAAATATTAGTTAAAATTATTATTTATAAAAAATACAGTTTTATTCGTGATATAATCTTACCCGTGATTTGTATTGTCCACGTGACAATTTGACATTAGATCCATAAAAGTTTATTATAGTTCATTTTCTTAAATGTTACAATAATCTGATTGGACCGAATTATACACGTGATGAAAAATAGTACTATTGTAAATTAAAATGATTAAAAATATTAAATATATATCTCTTAAGTTAGTAGGATAAAATTATTATATTCTAAATAAAAAAAATTATAATATATAAATTCTAATATTAACAATAATATATATGAGTGAAAAATAATATATATATTTAAAATTAAAAACAAATATAAGTAAATAAATATTGATAAATAAATAATTTAATTTTTATATAAAATAGGTTGAAATGAGATTAACAATAAATCCTTCTAAAACAAAACTATATTTAACCATAGAATCCAAGATCACTCACCAACTATAAACATATGCGACAATATTATTAAACCCTCCCAAACTGTTAAGTATTTGGGAATAGAAATAGATAACAAATTGAAGTTCAACCACCACACAGCAGTTATAAAAAAGGAAAATTATAACTAGAGCAAAACACTTAAGAAGTTTAACATACAAGAATGAGGGAATTACGATTGAAACAACAGCCAATATTTATAAAATGATTGCAGGCCCATGCTGGAGTATGGTTCTACAATTTTCTATAATTCTAAAGGTCCTGCCAAAAATAATATAAAGGTGGCTGAAACAACTACCCTTCGACAAATTACTAGAATGCGTCATCCTGATAATCCACTTCATAATCCATCCAACAGAATGCTGTACGAGAAAACTGGAATTGAACCTATTAATGAGAGACTCAATAAACTGTTTAAATATCTCTTTATTAATGACAATAACAAAAATTTGATTGAGCCCCACATTGTGAAGATACCAGAGGACAGTGCCCGTAGATATCCAGGAAGAACTCTCTTTGAAGAAATCTGCTACACATCAAGACAATAAACAACTCTATTCAAATCATCATCTCTATTGTAACTAATTGTCAGTGATATTGTGATTACCGCCACATACAAATTTTTTTTTTTTTAATTATTGTATTGTATTAATATTAACAAAAAACATATATTGTAATAATGTATATTAATTGTGTAAATTGGCTGAAAGACTTCGGTCGATGGCCTTTTGGTACATTGTATCAATAAAGTATGTCTCTCTCTCTAGGTTGAAATTTTTATTTTTGTAGGTTTCTATTGGTTAAAATTTCAATGAATGAAATAATCAGTTGTATTTACTAAAATAAAAAACAATTTTGAAATTTGTATTACAAAAACAATCCTTTGCTATTATATGGAAAATAAATAATCAAAACTTTATTGTAGGATATCGTTTATAAATTTTAGAAAGTTTGATGTAAAATCGAGATGAATTGACATTGTGGTGTAGCTAGACTATCTATACTAAATTTAAAATCAAGATGCAGTAGAAATAAACAAACCAAGACATGTTAAATGCTACTAGAGCACTCCCGAATTATAATTTACAATCTATATAAATTGTAAATCCCAAATCATGATTAAAAAAGTTTATACATTGTAAATTATGATTCGGGAGTGCTCCTAGTAGCATTTAAGGTGTCTTGGTTTGTTTATTTCTACTGCATCTTGATTGTAAATTTAGTATAGCTAATACATAGTTGATTCTTGAAATATTAGCAAAAACTCTCATTACTTTATACTAGAATGATTGGTTTGCTCGTTCATGATTTTGATTTAATTTTGCTACTGCCCTTATAACAAACGTAATGCAAGTGTTGTAATGTGTATTATTTGTAAAACCATCAGTATTTTTAACAATTGACAGAACTGGAAGCTTATGACATAGAATACACCTTTTTTCCTACTATTTTTGTCAGTAGTTGTTAAAGAAATATTTTAATAATAATGTAAAACTTAGTCAGTAATATCCAAAATTGTGAAAAATAATTCATAAATGTTAAAAAAATGGCAGTAACAGTTTTAGCTGTTATATTTAATATTTTCTTATAAAAACCTGGAAAAATTTATGAATATATTTTATTTGTCAACATGTACTATTTCTTACATAGGATTTAGTTTATTTTCTTTTTAATACAGATTTGTATTGATATATAGTCCCTTATAAGAACATGTCAGTTTTTTTGGGATAAATAATAAATGTTATTATTAATAATAACTGCTATTATTTATTTAGAACCCTCTTGGAATGTCTGTATAATAAGTATCTGCACATTTTATACGATATTTTTTGTCCTGCTATGCAGTACCCAAACAATCTTTATGTTGAATATGTGGTATTAAAGAGAACAAGTTTACTGATCGAAACTAAACACATATAACCCTTTTAACTCCTATAAACTTCCACTACCACTAAACTTCCATTTCTACTAAACTCTCACCTCCAGAAGCAGGAAAACCGCATTTGACCCTATTATTATTAGGAGAGAAAAAGTTAACAGGTCTACATAATCTCATAATTGACCAAAAAACCGCTATTTTGGCACTGTCAGTCTACGGTTTCTCAGAAACTAGAGCTAATTAGGCAAACTTGAAGCCTAAATTCGTTTTCAGCACACCGAAAATCTTAGGAAATGCATACTCTATGTTCTAGAGAGAATATGAAGTATAAAAATAAAAAAATATATATACCTACTTGTCAAAATATTCACGATACTAATTTTGTGTCTATGGAAATGTATATGGACTTTGGTACTTTTCAAGATAGTTTTTGGAATATTAGCCTAATTAGTTGAAGTTTTATGCAGCTAGTTCTACTGTGACGATATTCATAGTAATAATTTTATTGATGACATTTAACGGTTTTTGTATGAAAAATATAAGCATTTATATCATGCATTTATACTTGGCACGATGCTACAATTGGCCCCTTATTTAATTTTTTTTTATTTAAATCGACTTATTGATTTAAGTATTTTTGAAATATGTGCAGTTACTTATCATACATATATTTACATAAAATTTCCTCTCTCAAATATGTACTTAAGAATTTAAAATCAAAAAAGATGTGAAATTAAAAAATGAGACGAAAAGTTTATATTGAAATTCAAGGTAGGTACTTTATGTGACGTATTTATGTGAGATCTTGTTGTCAATGTGAATTAATTGACGATTTCGATCTTTCTTGCATGTTTTCATTCCACACAAGTTATAGACGGAGAGGCAGCGCCAAAAAATCTCTCTGAATTTACTAAAGCTAGTTTTTTCACAGTTGATTCTGTAGAGAAACATATTGCGGTCGGTCAGGCGAAACGTAGAACAGATGGTACTGACAGCTTGTCAAAGTTGCTTACCTGCGGAGTTAATTAAATTCATTTACTAAGGCTGAAAATCAGTACACACATTCTAAATTGAATATAAATAAAATTATTATAGTCGGTCAGCTGTATGACGGGACAGAGCCGGTCGGTCGGCCCCAATGAATGTACAGGGTTATTCACTATATTTTGAGCCCCTTGTAAACTGCTTTATTTACAGAATTAGAAAAAAATGTAAAATACAAAAGTTACTCGATTTTTAATTATGCTTTTTGAAGTTATACTTCTTTACCGGCGATATGAGGGTGAATTTTTATATGTTAAAACCTATGATCCCGGCGCATGCGCATTATAACTTTGTTCTGATTGGATGTTCAAATGACATGTCAAAAATTATTCAATATGGCGGCTGTGGCACAGCTGTAGTTAGATTATTTATGGTTGTTGCGTTTTTAAATTTGTGTGAAAAGAAACAACAAACAAAAGTTAGTTAATAGTTATACTGCCTTTTTAAATAGTTTTCATATACCTATATTTTTGGACTATTTTGGACAAGGAAAACTCATTCTAATTTGGTAAGTGGTTTTTATTATAATCATATTGTAATTATACATTTGGATTAGGTTGAAATACAGTAGAGCGTCGATTATCCGAACTAATTGGGGGACATAGGTGTTCGGAAAACCGATTTGTTCGGATAATCGAACTACAATATATTGATACATATTTATAGTCATACATATTTATCCACAAGTGAATAAAAGCCATATTTATATACCTACATATTTATTTATATCTTGATAATGACAACTAGCAACTAAACAAAAAAGTGCAGTCTTTGCAACAACATAATTATTTTTGGATACAATATTCAAGATATTTTAAGCGTCAATTACTAACGCTTGCTCGGTATTCGAGTGCGGGACGCGGGAGTCGATAGTTCGAATAAGCGGTCGTTCGGTTGATCGACGTTCGGATAATCGACGCTCTACTGTACATTTATTTTCTCAAGAATGGGGATTTTAGAGAGAAACCCCAAATTAGGTCCGATTTTTATTTTTAAATTATGATTTTTTGGCGTAGATTTATTTATCTAGTAGGTAAGTAATGCTTTGATTTACATACTTAATTTGATTACCAACAAAAGTTCTACCAATCTTCATCTAATATATTGTTTTCTTACTGTTTTGTTATATTTTAATATTTTCTTCCACAAAATTGAAACTACATAATTTAATTATATTCAAAACAACTGTCAAACAGTAAAACGTTCAGTTAACCTATTTTTCCACATGACAAATAATGTGGAATTGGACGAGTGAGTCTAGGCTTCGATTACGAATCAAAGCGCTCCGAAATTCACGGGTTCGATTCCCGATGCAAGTTTTTATTTTTTTATGCATTTTATGATTGTAAGTATATTTGTTATATAATTTTTTTTTTTTCAGAAAATGCGTATTTAAAATTTTTACCAACAATTATTATCGTTCAGAAATCATTTTTTCTTTGTGGCATTTTTCAATGTGTTTGTGTGCGTTTTATTCTTTTATTTTTTTAAATTTTTGGTATTGTCTCAAAAATCACATAATATGTAGTAGAAGTATAACTTCTTACGTGCGTACAAAGTACACACACATTCTTTTTTGACATATATATCGTTCATCCATCTGGGCCTGATGACGTAATCGACTATTTTTTAAATGAGAATAGGGGTCGTGTTCTAGCTCATTTGACAGGTTATTCAATTCTCTATGCAGTAATATAAACATTAAGATCCTTATTTATACAGGGTGTCCAAAAAAATTTTTGAATTATTAATTGAACAATTAATTTAATTAAAAATTTTTTTTGGACACCCTGTATAAACAATCATGTTAATGTTTATATTACTGAATAGGGAATTAAATAACCTTTCAAATGAGCTAGCACACGACCCCTATTCTCATTTAAAAAAATAGTCGATTACGTCATCACGCCCTGATGGATGACGTCACTAGTACGATATATATGTCAAAAAATCATAATTTAAAAATTGAATAAGTTTTGTATTTTACATTTTTTTTCTAATTCTGTAAATAAAGCAGTTAAGAGGGGGGGTCAAAATATAGTGAATAACCCTGTACATTCATTGAGGCCGACCGACCGGCTCTGTCCCGTCATACAGCTGACCGACTATAATAACTTTTATTTATATTCAATTTAGAATGTGTGTACTGAGTTTCAGCCTTAGTAAATGGATTTAATTACCTCCGCAGGTAATCAACTTCGACAAGCTGTCAGTACCACCTGTTCTAGGTTTCGCTTGACCGACCGCAGTATGTTTCTCTACACAATCACGGTAATCAACTGTGAAAAAAGTAACTTTATGACTTTAGTAAATTCAGAGAGATTTTTCAGCGCTGCCTCTTGGACTATTAGGCAGAATGTTATATACTGTGGAACTTTAACTGATTTTACTTGAAACATATTTTTGTTTGAAAATCAGCCCATTCTGAATGTACGTTTACAATGCTTAATGTGTTTTCGATTAACTGTCATCTTTTTGATGTAAAATATCTAATTGTGCAATTGTGAATCTTACTGTGCAACCTATACGCATGCGCCTTGATCTGTCTGTTCTTCCACCTGTTTCCTCCATCGATTCTTTGGTATATCTGTTTCATGATCTGGTCCGCTCTTAATATATCTGTGGTCCTAATATTTTTCATGTCATCTTTCTTTTGTTATTATTAGAATTAGTTAAACCAAAACCTTTGTATTTGGGTTTATCTCTAAATATTGTTATATTTCTTCAATGACTAATTTGAATTCTCTAGCTTCTAGATCGTTTTTATTTGTTGTGGTCTACACTCATGGCGCAAAATTAACCGCCCATCTTAAAAATGGGTCATTTTGATTTCTCGAATTTCCTAAACCTCGATAAAAGTGATTTTTTAATATGTTATATCCTCATTCTCTAACAATATCGCTGTAATAATATTGTGGCTAAACAGATAAATTTTCATTGTTACCGGGTGCACGAATCAAACTGTGTTTTTTTCTCAAAGTTCGCATAACCCTATGGAATATTCTAGCAATTGTAAAATACTGAAATTAAAACCCAACTATTGTCTCATGTTTTCTCAACATTCTGTTTTTTGATTCATGCGCTTATGTTGGACCATAAAAAAGTTAGGTACTTTAACAACTAGCCATGTTTTTCATTAATACAGGATGTTTTTAAATAAGTATGGCAAACTTCAGGGGTATTTCTGCATGAAAAAATAGTGACAGTTTGCTTTATAAACGTATGTCCGCAAATGCTTCGTTTCCGAGACAGGGAGTGTTGAAATTTTTCTTACAAACTGACGATTTACTTATTGCTTTAAAACCGGTTGAGATATGCAAATGAAATTTGGTGGGTTTTAAGAGATAGTTATTGCACATTTGTTGACATACAATTAAGAATTTAGTATTCACCGTTGGCGCGCATACGGGTAATATGACTTGCCATTGCGCAATGGTACTTCATTTTATATTAATCCACGAGGAAAAATTTCCTGTAGTTGGTTGTATACCATTGCAAAAACATAAAATCCTTTATAAAAGGTATATTTGTTAAAATCCCTATACAGGGCTACATCAAAGACAGAACTAGTTTTCGATCGGTTGACCGATCATCATCAGTGCAGTCTTAGAATCTACTTTGGTGGTTAGCATGTATATTCTAAGATTGCACTGATGATGATCGGTCAACCGATCGAAAACTAGTTCTGTCTTTGATGTAGCCCTGTATAGGGATTTTAACAAATATACCTTTTATAAAGGATTTTATGTCATTTTATATTGTTTTTAAGTTTTTGGGCCATTTTTGAAGCAAAAACAAGAAAATTTGAATCTCTGACATATTACACGTGGAGAGGGATACAACTTGCTCCAATTGTTTACGCAGGGAAAGATTCAAGGAAAAAGAAGCACAGGGAGAGGCAGAATATCGTGGCTGCGCAACCTGAGGGAATGGTACGGATGCACATCAAATGAACTTTTCAGAGCAGCCGTCTCTAAAGTCCGAATAGCTATGAAGATTGTCGACGTTCGCCGCGAGGATGGCGCTTGAACTCTTGAAGGAGATATTAACATTAAAAATATGCTTTTTCTCATGAGGATTTTTCAGTGCGTCACAGTTTTTCGATTTCTTTCTAACGCATTAAATTGCATGTGATAGAAAAAAACGCACGTCAGTGATTACATTTCGTCGGTGACATTTATAACATTTATTCTAGAACTATAATTGGAAGAAAATTCACAAGCTTTTAGATTTTTTTTTTCAGTTGAGGAAAGACAGATGGACGGAGTCAGATCTGGTGAAAAAGAAGGGTATTCCAGCAAGTATTTCCCAAAATTTAGAAATAGACAAAAAACAAATTACTTTTGGACAACTTTTATACTGTAGTCAACTTATTAAAATAATAGTTGTTAATAAGTTTCTTGTTTAGATTTTTAAAGACTATGTGTCAAAACCATGTTTATTTTTCGAGAAAACCTAGAAAGAGTAAATTCGAGAATTTACTATCTTTATTTAACATCGAAGCTTGGATAAGCGTAGATTTTATGGTCAGATTAGCAGTGTCCTAAATACACAAACCTCAAAGCTAAAACAAAACACATCGTATCAATAATATAAAAAATCAAAAAGTATATCTATTATTCCCCATTGACCAAAAATTTGTACCACGTGAATTTTTAGGCGGTTTCTTCAATAGACAAACATAGATACGATGGTTATTCGTAAATAAATGTCTCCTATGTTGCTGAAAAAGAGTGCGAGGTGCTGAAAGAAATCTGGTAATACTACCTTACACATCAACTCTCGCTCTCTTCTCTGCCTTGCTGCATTGCTCAGTTTCGATCTAGCACACTTCGAAGATGGAGGTTATGATCGCTTTTACTGCCTGTGCTGTCATATGTTTTTTAAATGCAAAATGAATTTCACCGATTGACATTCATCGTCAGTTAGGGTACACCCATATTGGAACCTTATTTCTCCCGATCCGATGTAGACCGATTTTTCGACCCGTCGTGAATGCCTATATTCATCCAGGAGGATTTTGTTTTTAAAATTAACATTTTGATGTGAAAAATAAACTGCTCGTCAAAAGTTAGGGATACAGAAAATTCTGCTGAATTTTTATAGTAGATTTTTTCGTGAACAGATTAACGGATTCCGCTATTTTTTTTGTTATTTTAGACTTTTCTTTAGTATTTACACAGTTATGCAAAGGTTTACTCAAACTTTTTTTTTGTATTTATACCGGGTGGAAGAAAAGAAATGTTTTTCTTATGTTAAGTTTGAGATGCCCTGTAGGGAGGACGAGGTACAAATGGGAGTATACAGGGTGTTTCATTAATAATTGTCCATGTAGTAACTGGAGAAACATTAGCACAAAATACGAAGATTTAACCTAAAACACTTAAATAAAATGTGGTTCCTTACTGAGTTACAGGGTGTTTTCTTAAAATTTAAAAATTATTTTTGCTCGGCATTTTAAAACTATTCGACATATCCTTTTCATACTTGGCAGAAAGTATAGGTACTATACAAGCTACTAAATTATGTCAAACAAACGTTTGTGGCTATTACCAGAGGCGTACGACAGGGGAAAGTGAATGGTTGTCCCTTTCCAAATTCTACGCCACTGGCAAAATCTCTATTTTAGTTCAATTTTTGGATTCTCTAATACTTTCTATGAAAATAATATACTCTTCATTCGTAACGATAAAGTCATTAGTTTTCGAGATATTTGAAGTTAAAAATGAAAGACACGGTTATTTTGATTAATGTATTGTGTCACTTCATTTTTATTTTAAAATATATCGAAAACTAATCATTTATCGTTACGAATGAAGAGTATATTATTTACATAAAAAGTATTGCAAAATCAAAAAATTACACTAAAATGACAATTTTGTCAGTGGCGTAGAATTTGGGAAGGGTCAACCAGACACTATCCCCTGTCGTACGCCTCTGGTAGTAGCTAGAAACGTTTATTTATCTTAATTTAGTAGGGTGTACAGTACCTACACTTTCTGCCAGGTATGAAAACCATACGCCAAACAGTTTTAAAGTACTGGGTACAAATATTTTTTAAATTTTAATTATATGAATCATATAAAAAATTAAACAAAATAACTGTGCCGTTTCATATTTAACTTCAAATATCTCGGAAACTAATGACTTTATCGTTACCAATGAGGAGTATGTTATTTACGTAGAAAGTATTGGAGAATCTAAAAGTGGCACTAAAATAGTAATTCGTCCAGTGGTGTAGAATTTGTGAAGGGTCAACCATTCACCATCCCCTGTCGTACGCCTCTGGTAGTAGCTAAAAACGTTTGTTTATCATAATTTCGTAGGGTGTTTAGTAGTCGCACTTTATGCCAAGTATGAAAAGGATACGTCGAATAGTTTTAAAATGCTGAGCCAAAATAGTTTTTAATATTTTAGATAAAACACCCTGTAACTCAGTAAGGAACCACATTTTATTTAAGTGTTTTAGGTTAAATCTTCGTATTTTGTGCTAAGGTTTCTCCAGTTACTATATGGACAATTATTAATGAAACACCCTGTATATCAAAATCGTATTGTAGTCTTATATTTTGTGAACATTTTGTTTTTTGAATGTCCCTGATATCTTTAGAAATAAAAAAAAATAGAGGGTTTTGTAACTTAACATGTGTTTTAACCGAAACAAAAGTTTGAGACACCTTGTAGGGAGAAAAAGGCACAAAGGTGAGTATACCTCGATATTTTGTTGTAGTCTCATATTTTGTGAATATTTTACTTTTTTAATTTCTCTGATATCTTTAATAACAAAGAAACTAGATGATATTACTCTTTAATATGTGTTTTAACTGACGACATGCGTCACATCACACATTGTCATGTGAAACATAGAAAAACATATTAAAGAGTAATACCGTCTAGTTTCTTTGTTATGAAATATATCAGAGAAATAAAAAAAATAAAATATTCACAAAATATGAGACTACAACATAATATCGGGGTATACTCACCTTTGTGCCTTTTTCTCCCTACAAGGTGTCTCAAACTTTTGTTTTGGTTAAAACGCATGTTAAATTACAAAACAGTATATTTTCTTTGTTTCTAAAGATATCAGGGACATTCAAACAGCATGTTCACAAAACATACGACTACAATATTATTCTGATGTATACTCACATTTGTACCTCATTTTCCCTACAGGGTGTCTCAAACTTAACACAAGAAAAACATTTTTTTCTTCCACCCGGTATAAGTACAAAAAATAAGTTTGAGTAAACCTTTGCACAACTGTGTAAATACTAAAGAAAAGGCTAAAATAAAAAAAAATAGCGGAATCCGTCTGTTCGCGAAAAAATTAACTATGAAAATCAGCAGAATTTTCTATATCCCTAACTTTTGACGAGCAGTTTAATTGTTTTTATAACACTTTTTCATATTGTGTCCTATAAATAATAAAAATGTGATATAAAAAGTTCTTTGTTATAAAAGTGTAATTATCTCAATTATTAGACAAGAGAACCAAAATGACTATCTACAGAACTTTGATTAGACCCGTAGTAACCTATGGTTGTGAATCCTGGGTAATGGCGAAAAAAGATGAAGCCCAACTCGGGACATTCGAGAGAAAAATACTGAGAAAAGTATATGAACCGGTGCAAGAGGAAGACGGCATATGGAGAATCAGGAGAAGCGACGAGGTTAATGAACTGAATGAAGGGTATGACATTGTAAGATTTGTGAAAAGTCAAAGACTGTCACGGCTGGGACATGTTCAGCGACAAGAAGACACGAAAACGACAAAGAAGATGTTACAGTGAAAGGCTGAAAAAAGGTAGGCCCAGGACGAGATGGTTGGATGACGTGGAATACGACCTGAAAACCATGAATATAGAAAATGGAGGAGAAAGGCCCAAGAGAGATCTGAATGGAAGGACATAGCCAGATAGGCAAAGACCCATCCAGGTTTATGATGCCAAAAGAAGAATTATCTGCTATTTCGATCTCGCCGGAATGAAACCAAACACGTTTGACAGGAGAAGCTACTCAGTCCGAGGTCGCCCGATATCGGATCGGGCTTCCCACCGCAGTATAGGCACTAAGCTTTAATACCGTGAGTTTGTTTTCAATCCGACGTCGGATCGGGAGAAATACGGATCCAATGTAGGTGCAGCCTTAATCGAAGTTTATGGGTAAAAGTTCATGTCTATTCAGCATGTTCGCAAATGGTCTAGAGAATTCAGTGAAGGCCGGCCGGAAATTCACGATGAATCTGAAGGTCTTCCGCTATAATCTTCATCCTGAATTTTTTTTCGTCGCGAACATGTTGAACATCAGATATGCATTTTTACCCAAAAACTTTGAATAACTGACGATGAATGTGAATAGGTGAAATCCATTTTGCATTTAAAAAACGTATCACAGCATGAATTTCATATTGGCAGTAATAGTGACCGGAACCTCCATCTTCAAAGGCTGCTAGACCGACACTGAGCAATGCAGCAAGGTGAAGGTGGTGGGGTGAGAAAGAGGCAGACTTGATATGTAAAGCAGTGTTGCCAGATATCTCCCAGCATGTCACAGTCTTTCTCAGCGGTATAGAGAACCTTTTTTATGAATGACTCTCGTATTTTATGAAGTACACCAATTTTTTGAATCAAAATCGACTTTCTCAGAAGATGAAACAAATGAGTACTTTTGCATTATCAAAATATATGTGCCAAAAAGTATTTGCACAAGACTTGAGTAGTTTTGCAAAGTCCATTATAATGGATTTTGTCATTAACTGTTATTATTTGACAACATTGATTTTGAACAAGCCGATTAACTGTCATACATTCTTTTTGGCATTTCTTTTCTGCAGAATATACAAAGTGAACCAAAAGTATGGAAACTAATTATCAGTAGTAATT
This sequence comes from Diabrotica virgifera virgifera, assembly GCF_917563875.1. Classification (NCBI taxonomy): domain Eukaryota; kingdom Metazoa; phylum Arthropoda; class Insecta; order Coleoptera; family Chrysomelidae; genus Diabrotica; species Diabrotica virgifera. The sequence goes on along the minus strand of NC_065450.1, from coordinate 228,005,135 downwards.
ACACGAGAGCTTTAAAATTATCTACTTGTATTCCGAGTGACAGTTTTAATTTCACGACCCGAAGGGGAGTTAATTTTTAAGATATCTAAATTAGTCGAAAAAATATTTGTCCTACAAAAAGCAAGGTTTTGTCAAAAAGTCCCCCTTTTCAACATGGATGATAAACGAGGCGGTGAAAAATAATTACTAACCACTTGATTTTTTTTCTGTGGTTAGTTAATACTTATGTAATTTAACACCCTCGTTATCCTACAAATTGCATGGTCCGTTATTCCGTTCCTCCAATTAAATACATATTTGAAATTCACGAAATTAAAATTCAATTTATATTCTGCTATTATAGCTGATAGAAGAACAAGTGTCCGAGAATATTGATATAAAGAGAGGGGTAAGACAGGGTTATGTTCTGTCGCCGCTACTGTTTAACGTGTACAGTGAAGCCATAGTGCAGGATGCGATAGCGAAACTAAGTGATGGAATCTCTATAAACGGAAGAATAGTAAATAACATAAGATTTGCTGATGACACCGTTATAATGGCAGACACCCTGGAATCGCTACAAGAATTGTTAAATAGAATTAACGATTATTGCATTCGATATGGACTCAAAATAAACAAGAAAAAAACTAAATTTATGATTGTGTCAAAAACACAACATGGAAATGAAAGGTTAATAATAGAGCAAACCCAAATAGAAAAATTAAAGACATACAAATATCTGGGAACCTGGATTGATGACAAAAATGACCAAAGCAAAGAAATTAAAGTCCGAATTGAAACTCCAAGGCAAGCATTTATAAAAATGAAGACACTGCTTACAAACAAAGACCTTCAGTTGCCTCTCAGATTGAGGGCTCTAAGATGCTACATATTTTCTATATTACTATACGGAATGGAAGCTTGCACATTGAAGAGACAACACCTAAGGAAAATAGAAGCGTTCGAAATATGGTGTTACAGAAGAATATTGAAAGTTCAGTGGGTTCAAAGGATTACCAATGTTGAAGTGCTACGACGTTTAAATAAGGAGTTAGAAATTATGAACAGTATAAAAACAAGAAAACTGGAATATTTGGGTCACATTACCAGAGGAGAAAAATATGATTTGCTGAGAGTTATTATGCAAGGAAGGATCCAAGGAAGAAGACGCATCTCCTGGCTAAGGAACCTTAGAGAATGGTTTAACTGTAGTTCATTACAACTGTTCAGAGCAGCAGCCATTATGATATCCAACCTCCGATAGGAGATGGAACTTTAAGAAGAAGAAGATTAGAGCTGAGTTACACTGGTACAAATTCGCATGCGCATAGCGTTGTTTACAGTATGTTAGCAACGAATACAGGCGTATAGGCCTTTTCATCACATGATAATTCTTGTCGGAGTAGCGATACATACTTTCCTAACAATAAAACACTGAAAACGTTTGTTTTCTATACTTCCACAAAATTTATTACAACTATCTGACTACAGCTGTTTCGGCAGAGTGCCTTTCTCAAGTGATATAGTTTACAATGTGTTTGCCTTTTTAAGTCTTCAACTGAAGAGGTTGAGGAGTGGGGAGCTGTTTGTCTCGAGTTGGTCATTCAGAATTATATCTGTATTTTTCAGTTTCTTAATTTCCATAGATTCTAAAAAAGGAATCTATGGAAAATAGAACCTTTTTTAGAATCTATGGAAATTAATAAACTGAAAAATACAGATATAATTCTGAATGACCAACTCGAGACAAACAGCTCTCCACTCCTCAACCTCTTCAGTTAAAGACTTAAAAAGGCAAACACATTGTAGACTATATCACTTGAGAAAGGCACTCTGCCGAAACAGCTGTAGTCAGATAGTTGTAATAAATTTTGTGGAAGTATAGAAAACAAACGTTTTCAGTGTTTTATTGTTAGATAAAATGAACTTCCATCAAGTAACGGTCGAATCCATCAATTACATACTTTTCTTGTAGTACATTGTTTTATTAGGATAAAAAATACACATCACATATCACATGATACCTTTATCCTACAGTTACTAATAAAAAAATGGTCTTATAGCATTAACAACTTTTGAACGTAGGACCAGGACAACGTACCACACAATTTTTAGGACAAAGTGGGGGTTAAATTATACAGGGTGTCCAAAAACTCTACCGACAAACGAAGACCGTAGATTCTTCAGATAATTTTAAGACAATTTAGCTCAATTCACCTAGTCCGACAACGCTTCCTAAGGGAGCTAGAGCTCTTTGAAAATGGCGTCTTATTAGTTTTTCTTAAATACCTCCAGAACGCTTCAATTTAGAAAAACGAAAATCGTCCGTATATTTATCTTCCAGAGATAAATCTATTAAATCCATTGCGAATTTCTAGTACCGATCATAGGCGTCCGTTTTGGATAGGGCAACGGTTATTTTATCACATAACTTTTTTGTCTTGAATTTTTAAGCATTTTTGACACTGAATTATCAAATTGTGAGGTATTCTAGTACTGAAAGGTACTCTTGCTTTAAATCAGCGGGACACAAGGTTTTCTAGAAAAATCGATTTGAAAATTTTTCGTTTTTTTAATTTAATTACCATTTGAAAAATATTTTCGAAAAAAACGGTGTATTTTACCACCTTAAAGCAAGAGGAACATTTAGTACTAGAATACCTCATAACTTAATAATCCAGAGTCAAAAATGCTTAAAAATTAAAGACAAAAATGTTATGCGATAAAATATCCATTGACCTACCCAAAACGGACGCATATGACCCGTACTAGAAATTCGAAATTAATGAAATTGATTCATCTCTGAAATCTAAATAAACGTACCAGTTTTCGGATTTCTAAATAGTTTTTTTTGTAATTTTTTTTGGAAATTCAAAAAAGAAAAATTTTTAAATCGATTTTTCTAGAAAATGGTGTATCCTATCGACTTAAAACAAGAGTACCTTTTAGTTGTAGAATACCTCACAATTTAATAATCCAGAGTCAAAAATGCTTAAAAATTAAAGATAAAAAAGTTACGAGATAAAATAACTGTTTCCCTACCCAAAACGGACGCCTATGACCGGTACTAGAAATTCGCAATGCATGTAATCGATTTATCTCTGGAAGATAAATATGTGTACCAATTTTCGTTTTTCTCAATAGAAGCGTTCTGGAGGTATCGAAGAAAAACTAATTACAAGACGCCATCTTCAAAGAGCTCTAGCTCCCTTAGGAAGCATTTTCGGACTAGGTGAATGGGGTTAAAATATCTTAAAATTATTTGAGGATAACTCGGGAATCTCTTGTCTTCGTTTGTCGGTAGAGTTTCTGGACACCCTGTAAAAATATTAACTAACCGACAAAAAAATCAGGTGGTTAGTAATCATTTTTCATGACTTCGTTAATGATACATGTTGGAAAGGGAGAGACTGTTTGATAAAACCTTGTATTTTGTAGGACACTTAATTTTTCGTCTAATTTAGATAATTATCTTGAAAACTAACGAAAAAAAATCCAGTTAATAATAAATTTTTGAGAATCGTCAAATCAAAATATTTCACCCCTGCTACCCCTGTTATAGCTACCACAAACAAAAATTGTTGTAAGCACAACAGTTGGGCGTCTCATCAAAATGAAGATACTCACGAAAAATTAGCTTGTTAGTAATAAATGTTGGAAATGGGCTAAGAGAAAGCAAATTAATATGGATAATACATACGTAGTTATTGTATAGGTAGGTTTTTACGATTCCTTATTTAAAAAAATAGTTTACAGTCCCTACCACATATCAAGATATTTTCATTATACTTACATTATATTATTATTAATGTGATTATTAGTTTTTAAGTTTACTGTTCAAATCATGCACATTTTATTTTTATAACTGTAAAAATCTCAAACTCTATAAGTCCCAAAAAACAGTTTAAATATTATATTCAACACGACTGATTCATCGATGATTTGTTTGTTATGTGATGATTTTTATTTGTTAGTGATGTCTCTTAAGAGTTGTCTATTAAAAATAACTAGAGTTTAGCATATTTTCGTACTATGTATATGATTATAATTTACTAAGTAAATAAATAAGAGCAATTAACAAGTATTTTATTTCTACAAATATTCTCCTTTTAATCCGTCATCATCATCAGTGGCGTTACAGCTCTTTATGAGCCAAAGACTTCTTCAGAACAATCATCCATTCTCCCTGTCTCTGGCAACTCTTCTCCGTGCTCTAATTCCAATAGATTTTAAATCGTTCGTTGTCTTGGTTCCTCTTGCTTGTTGTCCTATCGGCCCTCTTCACTCAAAAGCTTTTCTGACTATGGCATCTTCCTTTCGCCTGATTACATGCCCTATCCATATAAAGTCTGTTTTAGACTATACTATAAAATGATGTAAGAAAATGGTATAGTAAATAAATTTTGTCACAATGTAAAACAGAAAACAAAATCTGTTAACAGAAAATGTTATACAAATTAGAACATGTCCTATTTGATACCAATTATTAGTACACAGGCATGCGCAGTTAGGTTATTTTCGTTATACTCACATTGGTTTTTTAAGGTTACCTTTTCTTTTAAGAAATGTTGCAATGGAAGCAGCAGATAAGAATAGAGTTTTCTTATCCATCATATAATATTTATATCTTTGTAATATACAATATATAACTAGGTTAAATGTAGAGAAAAATGAGATTAAAGCATTATTAAAAGAAAAAGAAGAAGGACATTAAGGTTAACAATACATGAACCACCATAAAAATATAAAAAAGTACTTTTTTAGCATGTAATGCGCAGAATCACATAACATATTCTAATACGACAATACCACATCTAAAATGTGACAATATAATACATGCTAATACCATTGATTATAATCCGTGTCTATAATCAATGCTAATACACAAAACTTTTTGTAATAATATTGTACACAATCATTTCATGTAAATTTTTGTTATTCCATTTTCTGTTAACAAAAAAAGGTATAGTCTAAAACAATCTTTAAGGTGTGCTACCTTAATGAATTTTACAACGTGAGGTTCTCCAAAACTTCTATACAACTCTTGTAACACCTGCTCCACAAACCTTGTTCTCTTATCCTTCCATATATTCTTCTTAGAAATATTCGCTCAAAACTTTTCAGCAGTTGTTGGCCATTCTGTGAAAGTGGCTAAGTTTCTTAACCCTATGTTAGCACTGGTTTTATTAGTGCTTTCTAGACAGTCAATTTAATTTTTCTAGATATTTTTGAGGCCATCTGTCTTCTTAAGACATAGTAACCCTTATTGGCGAGCACTATTCTTCAATTTCTTCACTGACCTTGTTACCTTCAGTTAGCAGCGAGCATGAGTGTATGAAGGTGTCGACACCTTCCAGTTCTAGGTCGTCAATTATTATTCTTGTAGGTGTTGAGTTGCTTGACCTAGTGCAACACATATATTTGGTCTTTTGAACATTTATATTTAGTCTCATTCTTTGACCGAAATGCTTCGGTAAAAAATTCTGTGGACCTATGATGTATGTCATCTGCGCATCCGACAATTTGTTAAAGATAGTACCATTCGTATTAATCTGGGACTCTCGAATTATTTTTTCTAATGCCAGGTTAAATAAGAGACGATAGTTCATCACCCTGTCTTAGTCAATTTTTGCAAGAAGGGTCTTGAGAAATCGTTTTGGATTTTTACCGTGCTATCTGCTCATGTGAGTGTAAGTTTAGTTAATTGGACAAGATGAAGCGGTATTTGAAATTCTACCATAGCAAGTAGAAGTTTACCTCTGTTAACTGAGTCGTATGCGGCTTTGAAGTCCACGAATATGTGGTGGGTGTCGACGCCAAACTCTAGGGTTTTTTCAAGAATCTACCTCACCGTAAATATCTGCAGTACACCCAACTTCTAGTCTATGGGTGTTTTTTTCTGTTGCCAGATTGTAGTTATCAGTTTATGCATGTGTTTCAAGAGGGTGTCGCCGCAGTTTTTGAAAAGTTCGGCAGGGAGATTTATTATTTTTCAGTGTTAAGATGGCTTCTCTAATTTCTTCTTTTCTTTGGTGGGGAATGGCTGCCGATCATCTTCATTCATTTGAAACCTTTTAATCCGTCACTTTAGTAATAATTGTTGAATCAAAGCTTTTTTTGTGAGAGTAGAAATCTAAAGACAGTAGGTAACACGTGAATCGTACCTAGCGCTAGTTGGATTCAGACATCTGAATCCAAAACCAAAAGACAAAACCATTTTGGGGGTTTTGTCCCCGGGTACCCAGGTTCCCCGTGTCCCCACTCTCGACTTACTTTCCCATGTAACTCAGAAAATATCAACCGCATGAAAAAAATTGCTTAAAAGAAATTGTAGGAATATTTTGAACAATTTTAGTTGAAAATGGTGTAGATATTGAACAAAAACAATTGCTATAAAATCAATCAGGTCTTATGCTCGCGCCATTACCACATACGTACTACCTTAAATATTAACGTTAGCAAAAAAATGAAACAGATCAAAATTGTGTAAAATTTAATTCTCTCTATTTTTGTATAGGAACATTTTTGTTGCAAAACTAATAATAAACGAAATAATTCAATAACTATGCTCTAACTGTCAATATTTTCCGCCATAACTAGGAAAATATCGACCGCACGAAAAAATTGTAATAATAGAAATTATAGAAAATCATATTTTTATCAATTTTGGTTCATACACTATTTGTCGAAAAGTTGAAAATGGCGTAGATATTGAGCAAAAATGATTCTAGTTTAAAATCAAGATGACGGCTAACGCAACGGCGCAATTCAGTCGAGATTTTAAATTTACACTACAAAATTTGGGGCAGCTCCTAATGCAAGGTTAGGCCTGTTATTCGTCTAACCCGAGTGGACTACATGTATATTTCAAGTTCCATATTAGGTATGTTGTCAGTTAATTTTTAATTAGAAGAATTCCATCATGAACTAAGCCGAACCTGTAGTGTACAAATAATTATCAATTTTTATTAATAATACTCATTAATTCTAATAATAATTAGTCCAGAAAGCCACAGCGCATCCGCTAGGAAAAATATTCTAATTCGGATTTTTTGCACGATCTTACTCAAAACGGACTCCTTTTAACAAATTTGCATGTTGCCAGGACAAAAAGGTGGTCAAAAATTTTTTAAACGTTTTTTTTTTGTTTTTTTCCTAAAATTATTTTTTTTGCATGGAAAAAAGTTTTTTAGGTTTTTTGGATCATTCCAAACAGAAAAGGTCTTTAGTGACTTTTCTCTAAAAATGATAGTTTTTGACATATAAGCGATTAAAAATTGAAAAATTTCGAAATCGGCCATTTTTAACCCTCAAAAATTATGTGAAAAACTGAAAATTTGAATGTTGCCAAGGTAGGTAGATATTCTTTAAACATCGATTGATGAAATCCCGAAGAGTTTTTTGCAATACAATATTCAAAACTCCTTTGTTTTTTAATTGCTAATCAAGCGTGCGCGACACTATTTTCCACCGACAGTATGGTGCAAATGAAAGAAATAAATTCGTTATTTCGTAAACCGGTGACTTTAAGGAAAAATACCGAAACAGGTCGATTTTTATTTTTAAGTTATGATACTGTAGCATATTATATGATATACTAGTAACGTCATTCGTCTGGGCGTGATGACATAATCGATGATTTTTTAAATGAGAATAGGGGTCGTGTTGTAGCCCATTTGAAAGGTTCTTCAATTCTCTATTCAGTAATGTAAACATTTACATAATTGTTTATACAGGGTGCCCTTTTACTTCTTTTTGAAGTTATACTTCTTTACCGGCGATAGAAGATAAATTTTTATATGGGAAAACCTAGCGACCGGGCGCATGCGCATTATAACTTTGTTCTGATTGGATGTTCAAATGACATGTCAAAAATTATTCAATATGGTGGCTGTGGCACAGCTGTAGTTAGATTATTTATGGTTGTTGCGTTTTAAAATTTGTGTGAAAAGAAACAACAAACAAAAGTTAGTTAATAGTTATACTGCCTTTTTAAATAGTTTTCATATACCTATATTTTTGGACTATTTTGGACAAGGAAAACTCATTCTAATTTGGTAAGTACCTAGTTTTTATTATAATCATATTGTAATTATACATTTGGATTAGGTTGAAATACATACATTTATTTTCTCAAGAATGCGGATTTTAGAGAGAAATCCCAAATTAGGTTCGATTTTTATTTTTAAATTATGATTTTTTGGCGTAGATTTATTTATCTAGTAGGTATGTAATGCTTTGATTTACATACTTAATTTGATTACCAACAAAAGTTCTACCAATCTTCATCTAATATATTGTTTTCTTACTGTTTTGTTATATTTTTATATTTTCTTCCACAAAATTTAAACTACATAATTTTCAAAACAATTGTTAAACAGTAAAACGTTCAGTTACCCTATTTTTCCACATGATAAATAATGTGCGATTGGACGAGTGAGTCTACGCTTCGATTACGAGTCAAAGCGGCACGAAATTCAAGGGTTCAATTCCCGATGCAAGTTTTATTTTTTTATGCATATTATGATTGTAAGTATATTTGTTATATAATTTTTTTTCAGCAAATGCGTATTTAAAATTTTTGCCAACAATTATTATCGTCCAGAAATCATTTTTTCTTTGTGGCATTTTTCAATGTGTTTGTGTGCGTTTTATTCTTTTATTTTTTTAAATTTTTGGTATAGTCTTAAAAATCACATAATATGTAGTAGAAGTATAACTTCTTACGTGCGTACAAAGTACACACACATTCTTGTTTGTCAAATAGTTTAATTTAATAAAAAAATTTTGGACACCCGCCTGCATAAATATTGTGGCTTATTTCCCATTTGAATATACTTGATTGTGCATAAATATTTATATAAATGTTTATATTATTGAACAGAAAATTAAAGAACCTTTCAAATGAGCTAGCACACGACCAATATTCTCATTTAAAAAATCATCGATTACGTCATCACGTCCAGATGGATGACGTCACTAGTATGCCATATATGCCACAATATTATAACTTAAAAATAAAAATCGACCTGTTTCGGGATTTTTCCTTAAAGTCGCCGGTTTTACTAATAACGAATTTATTTCTTTCATTTGCACCATACTGTCGGTGGAAAATAGTGTCGCGCACGTTTGATTAGCAATTAAAAAACAAAGGAGTTTTGAATATTGTATTGCAAAAAACTCTTCGGGATTTCATCAATCGATGTTTAGAGAATATCTTCCTACATTGGCAACATTCAAATTTTCAGTTTTTCACATAGTTTGTGAGGGTTAAAAATGGCCGATTTCGCAATTTTTCAATTTTTAATCGCTTATATGTCAAAAACTATCATTTTTAGAGAAAAGTCACTAAAGATCTTTTCTGTTTGGAATGATCCAAAAAACCTAAAAAAACTTTTTTTATGCAAAAAAAATAATTTTAGGAAAAAAAACAAAATAAAAACGTTCAAAAAATTTTTGACCACCTTTTGGTCCTGGCAACATGCAAATTTGTTAAAAGGAGTCCTTTTTGAGTAAGATTGTGCAAAAAATCCGAATTAGAATATTTTTCCTAGCGGATGCGCAGTGGCTTTCCGGACTAAATATGTGTGATAAATTACAAACTTAAATAAAATAGAAGCATCGATAACACAAACATTTAGTTTAGTCTACGTCATTTAATTGTTTTTTATTTAATAAAATAACAGTCATGTGACCCTGTTTCTGTTTTAATTATTATTGTAATCAAATGTGTAATTTATAAATAGTCTACTAAAGATAAAAACATATTGTCTATTGTTCTTTAATTTATTTATTATTTTATACTTTAAACCGTATTTTAAATAAAAATATCGATTTTTTTTATTCATCTTACTTTAATTCGACCCTGTATTGTATTTATTACTGGGCCAAATAACAATGGCGGATTATACTTGTCCAATCAAACTGTCGAGATTCGAATGACATCATCAGAAGCGGAATGCTGATTGGCCCTGTGAAACCTTTTGTCTGTAAACAAAAAAGGTGAAGTTTCCATCTGTTTTGACGTTTCAAGGCTTTTTATATTTTTATCGTATTTATTAAAGTTTTTCTTCGGATTTGTAGTCGTAAATAGTGAAGTATTTTTAAAAAATTCGAAATTCGACATAGATAAAGTTTCAAAATGGGTGAACACAGTTTCGAGTCGAATTTCGTATCAATGAAACATTCAGTGCAGTTTTTAGATATTCAAGATCAGTATTATTGCAATGCTGATCTGTTATGTACCTTTAAATTTAATGACTATGTCCCACAGGAGGGTGATAGGGTTGCTATTTTTAAGCTAGGATGGAGTTTCGTTAAGGACTATATACTTTTTGAGTGGGCCCCTGTAGATACAAAGTCTGAAGATAATATTTATACTGTAACATTCAATAAACATGTGTTGCCCAAGAAGAATTTTGATGAGATATACCAAATATGTTATCTTAGTGGAGAAAATGAGTTACATGGGGCTAGCTCACCCTTCCAGGTAGGTTTATATGCTAAAATCATGAATATTTATATTGGCGCACATCAATGAGTGTCAATAATTTTCTTAGAAAAAAAAACTATTGTAATTTCTAAATTTAGTACATAATACATGATACACTAAACCATTTAATATTCGGGATTTTACATTACATTTACCATCTTAGTAAACATTGCATAATGTTTATTTTGAACTCACATTTGAATTGTGTTGATGACATTAATTAAATTTTTAATTGTTTAGTCATCTTTACAATATGATAGGAATTAATTATGAATAACATCATATGTATGGGATGATCATAAATGGTGAAATACTTAATAATATAAGTATGCAAATGACACTGTCATAATATTTACTTCTAATACATAATATGACAAACAAACTGGAGCAGCTGAACGTAAAATATACCATTATATGGTATTAAAATGAACTTAAAAATAAAAACAAAATTCATAGTCATTACAAATCATCCAAAAGATAAAGAGGCACTCCATATTAACATGTTAAACGCCACACGAATCATATACGATTCACTCTTATTTGACTTACGTGCGAATCACAATTGCTTCACATTGACTGTTATACTGTAAGGGTCATAGCTCAGTTGGCCCAGAAAATATTTAATATTATATACATTTAGGGCCGGTTGTTCGAACGCTAATCAACATTAATCACTATCAAATATTTAATTACTGTCACCACTGTCAATGTCAACTTTGGTTGGGTTGCTGAAAACATAGTTAATTATAATTATTTATTTATTTATTTATTTATTTATTTATTTATTATTCATTTACGGACCGAAGTCCATTAGTACATGATACAATTAAAATTTTTTACAATTAAAATGTCACACAAATTAGAAAAATAAGATCTAGTAGTTACAAAATTGGTAAACATAACAAACAATAATAAAGAATAAACTTACTTGCTCTCATTCAACAATTGAGAGCTAGAACATTTTGAAATTGACAAATACAACTTATCCTAGAACAAAGACAATAACAGTAGTTGACAAATCAGTCTTGAAATTAGAACATTAAGTTAAGTATAACTTTACATTATAAGATTAGTTAGTCAATTACAATTATTAACATAATTGATTAACTAATTTCATAATTGTCATCAATAATTATGTTTTCGGCAATCCAACGAAAGTTGACATTGACAGTTGTGACAGTAATTAAGTATTTGATAGTGATCAATGCTGATTAGCGTTCGAACAACCGGCCCTAAGGCATTCAATGTGTTAATAATATCCAGACAGAAAGGTATCCAGACAGAAAGGTCTATCCAAAGAGAAAACCCAATCGATGGTAATATCCAGGAACCCAATTAGATGTAAGTTAGTAGTGGACGACCATATAATCGAACAGGTAATGGATTGCAGATACTTAGGTGTGGAAATATCTAGTGACAGGCATCTGTGGCAAGAATCAAAACACCAGGCAATGAAAGCAGCGAGAATATCTGGTTTCCTGAGGGATATAATCTGGCGGAATAAATATATGAGCACCGAAAGCAAAGTCCGCATTTATAAGACATGTGTTAGACCCGTACTGACATACGCAGCTGAGACAAGGGCCGAGACAACAAAGACCAAACAGATAATGAGAACAACAGAGATGAAAACCCTAAGATCCATAAGAGGTATCACACTCAGAGATAGAGTACGAAACGAAGACACATTGAGAGAGCTAGGCGTTCAGGACGTAGTGAGATGGACAAGAGCGCGACGACGCATGTGGAGGGACCACGTAGATCGGATGGACCCTGAACGTATGGCGCATTGGGCGAAAACACAGAAGCCCAACACCAAGCGACCCATAGGAAGACCCAAAAAACGATGGTACGAGAGTTGGAGCTCCGGATCGCAACAAAGACTGTAACAGAAGAAACAGGACATAGTCCTATTACAAGAAGAAGAAGAAGAAGACAGAAAGGGTAGTCAGATACAAATATTTAGGAACTTTGGAGACAATATTTTCTTAAACAGTTACGAAGAATCAAAAAAACATGCTGAAATTATTATTACGACAATGGTGTAGATTGTGAGGGAAAAAAGGAAGTATATACTGGGTGGTGAATCTTAAAACGGGCCATAGGAAACTCAATGTAAAATTCTAAACTGTTGAATTCCTGCTTCCCTAATTATTTTACATCAAAAGTCATGAGAGAATATTTGTAGAGGATTAAAATCTGTATTTAAAACAGAAGTTAAAATTGTTCTACGTAAATGCATTCCAAAATTTTAAAAAATATAATACATTTGCCACAGTAGGTATGTGTGTAAAAGTTAAGCGACACGTTACTATTTAACTGACTATAACTGACTCAGCACACTGTTAACTGAATGAAACATCTTTATTATTAATACTTTCTCCTCAACTGAGGGTATCTTATTTCAAAAATTTTTGAACGAGCTTACTACACTAGGATCATACAGTTTTTGGACAAAAATAATGCACTGTGTTCAGAACAGCATGGCTTTCGATCCGGAAGATCAACAGAGGGGGCTACTGAAGTATTTATGGAATCTGTCTATAGGCACCTTGATGATGGTCTTCTTGTAGTGGGTATCTTCTTTGATCTTTCCAGAGCATTCGACAGTCTTAAATTTGAATTTGTCCTTAACAAATTGTATGTCCACGGAATAAGAGGTAACATGTTAAATTTATTGAACTCATATCTTCTGGAGAGGAAATTCTATGTTGAATTAAACAAGGAAAGGTCAGACATCTTCAGTGTAGATGTAGGAGTGCCGCAGGGATCTGTGTTGGGACCACTGCTATTTCTTATTTTTGTCAATGACCTACCCGATCATATTACTCATGACCACATTGTAATGTACGCAGATGACTCATCTGTGATTGTATCAGCACATACATACGTAGAGCTTCAAAATAGAGTGTCAAGGGTTATCAGATTATTCCAAACATGGTGTACACAAAACTTGCTACAACTGAATATTGATAAAACATCGTATATACATTTTAGATGCAAACGAAATATGCCAGTTGTGTCTATTCCTGAAATTGTAAATATTCCAAACATAAAATTTTTAGGTGTATTCTTGGACCAGTTTATGAGTTGGGATGTTCACGTTGAATATGTTAATAAGAAACTAAATTGTTCATTCTATGCTTTAGTACAGTTGAAGAGAACACTCAGTATTAAAACTCTCATTAATGTATATTATTCTTTGGTTTATTGTCACCTTACTTATAATGTTACGTTATGGGGTAATTCCACAAAATCAGACACAGTGTTTATTAAACAGAAGAGAATTATTAGACTTATCTTCAATATTCCTTTTGGGCATACTTGTAAGCAAGTTTTCATTAATAACAATATCTTACCGTTGCCTTCCATATATATCTTGAAATCCATATTGTATATTAAGCATAATTTACATTCATTCAAGAGAAATTCTGATTTACATGCATACTCAACTAGGAATGCCAATCAGTTTGTTACTGTTGGTCACAAACTATCCAAATTTGAGAAGTCCACAGATTATGTGGGGGTCAGGCTATATAATCATCTTCCAAATGAAGTTAGATCTTTGCATCCGGTGAAATTCAAAAGAGTTGTGAAAAGTATACTATGTAAACATGCATTCTACAGTGTAGAAGAATACTTAGCAACTAGATTGCTGTTATGAGTTCTGTCTAATATTAATAATTTTCATATTTATCAATGTACATTATGTTAAATCTAAAATTTAAGTGTATGTATAGGTATTTGATTATGTGTCTGTGACTATATTGTGTTGTATATCTGACGTGTATATCCATCTTTATGATGGCAGCTGTAAAGCTATACCAATAAAGTATTCTATTCTATTCTATTCTTATCAACTTTATTGGTTTTTAAACAAAAAATGATAAAATAAAAATATTGACAGTCCAAATATGGTTAATATAAAACTTCATTGTGACTCATCATAGGACTGTGTGTGGCCTAATTTTGGCTTAATAATCTGAAATTGTCCTATATTTTTTCAAAATTTTGAAATATGTTGAATTCGTAGAACAATTCTGACAGTTGTTTTCAATACAGATTTCAATCCTCTACAAATAGTTTCTCATGTCTTTTGATGTAAAATAATTAGGGAAGCAGGAATCCAACAGTTTAGAATTTTACATTGTGTTTCCTATGGCCCGTTTTCCAATTCACCACCCTGTATATATCCCTACAGCACACCTCTGGTAACAGAGGAAAACTATCTTTTAGCACTAGTTAAAGAATCCATACATCCATCATTTACATGTGTAAACTGTTTGTCAAGTTTGAACAAAAATTATTGGAATGTGTTAAAACAATGGGTTAAATCCTTTTAGAATTTTTGTAAGAAAACACTCTGTATCTCGGTAGGGATTAATATATTATTTAAGTGTTTTGGGTTAACTCTTCATATTTTGTGCTAACGTTTCTCCAGTTACTATATGGACAATTCTTAATAAAACATGCTGTATAAATGATAAAATTGTTGTTTTAATATTAATTACACAATACAAACGATTAATGTTTCAGTTATCTAGCGAAAAACCAAAACCAATTGAAATATCGACATCAGTATTCACAGTTGAAGACAGTCTGTACCAAAGTTTATCAAAACATAAAGTAATATCTACAGTTCACTGTGATCATGAAGACGAAATTAAAAAACTGAAAGAAGAAAATCAAATATTGAAAGAAGCTCTTAAAGTGGCTTTGGCACATAACGAGTCTCCCCAATCAACTAGTAAAAACTATGACAAAGATATAGCAGATTTAAAACAAATTACAGGTTTGTAGTGTAACACAAATAAAATTTATCTTTATAAGACAAGTATAATGAGTTTTCTATTCCAGTCCAACGTGAAATATCTGTTCAACACTGAGGTTAGTCCAATCTCTGATATTCTTCAGCCAAGATTTCTTCTTTCTTCCCAAACCTTTTTTCCCCTCTACTCTTCCTTGCATGATGGTGTGTAGCAGAGAGTATTTATCGTTACGAAGTACGTGGCCCAGATACGATGTTTTCCTTATTTTAATTGTGTTCATAAGCTTCCTGCCATGTCCAATTCTTCTTAACACTTCTTCGTTTGAGACTTTTGCAGTCCAAGGAATTTTCAGAATACGCCTACATAGCCACGTTTCGAATGCCTCCAATTTTGTTACGGATTGTGCTTTTAGAGTCCAAGCTTCTACCGCATGTAGTAGTTGCGACCAAACATAACATTCGACGAACATCAATCTAATGGCCATATTCAATTTTTTATGTGTAAACATTGACTTGTATTTTATAAATCCTTTTCGAGTTATTTCTATTCTGACCTTTATCTCCTCATCTTGATCTAATTGTTAGTTTATAATTCTCTGAGGTATTTATACTTGTCGACCCTCTCTAGTGGTCTACCTTCCAATGTCAGATGTATGTTGTCAACAGGTTTTTTTGAGATCACTATGTATTTGGTTTTATTTACAGTAGGAAAAATGAAAGAATACCCATGAACGAACATATAAAACACGCTGTATTTTCCTGTCACCGTGTCACACAAAAAATTGGCCAGCGCAAGTACATATAATAATTATTGTTACATGTACTTGCGCTGGACAATTTTCTTTGTGACACGGTGACAGGAAAATACAGCGTGTTTTATATGTTCGTTCATGGGTATTCTTTCATTTTTCCGACTGTATATTTATTGTTAGTCCCATCTTTTGGCTTTCTCTGTTAATGATTTCTAGGAGAATTTGTAAATCATCTATATTCTCTGTCATGTTTGCAGTATCGTCTGCAAATCTTATGTTATTAAAGATGCTCTCTCCAATCCTCACACCTTCCCATAGTCATCATCATCACTGGCTCGACAACCCTTTCTGGGTCTTGGCCTGTTCCAGGATTCTTCTCCATTCTGATCTGTTTCATACTTTTTTTCTCCAGTTTTTTATTTTTAAGGTTATACCTAACCTTACCTTCCCATAGTGCCTCCTGAAATATTAGTTGGGAGTACACTTAAATAATTGTGGCGACAGCACACATTCCTGTCTAACTCCTCTTTGAAGTTCCACTCGGTTTGTCTCACTATCTTCCACCAGTATGACCGCTTTTTGATTGTAATATAGATTTTTGATTAAATTAATATCCTTTGGAATCTAGCTATATTAGTATGATAGAATTGATCGAAAAGATGGTATAACCCAGACATCCAAAGTGAAAGCTATCTTTCTACACCAAATTGTTCTATATGATTCACATAATGTTCAGAAAAAAGTCACACCATTTTGAGCGTCGGGTTTGGGGGGGAGAGGGGGGAGAAATCGGTAAATTCGTTCCAAAGTTACGGAGGTAGTATAGTATAATTGGTCCAAAAAAAAGGCCTAACCCAGACATCCAAAATAAAAGTTTTCCTCCTACACCAAATTGTTCTATATGGTCCACAGATGGTTCAGTAAAAAGTTACACCATTTTGAGCGTCCGGTTTGGGGGGGGGGGAGATGGGGGAGAAGTCGGTAAATTAGTAGTTTTTTTTTACGTTTTTCGTCAATATTTCTAAAACTATACTTTAGCGTAAATAATGTTCTATACATAAATGTTCTTCATAAAATTTATAACAAAAAAGGTCCTTTACATAATTGTTATAAAATCAACGGTTCCAGAGTTACAGAGGGTGAAAAGTGGAGGTTTTTGATACTTTTTATATTTTTTGGGCCATTGATGATAATTTTGGGTGGTAAGGTTGACATTTCTTCAAGGGCTTATCACTAACATACCATCTGCCACTGAAATAGCAAATTTGATTTATAAAACACAATCCTGTTAAAAGAAAATCAGTAGGGAATTGCCCAAAAAATATAAAAAGCATCGAAAACCTCCACTTTTCACCCTCCGTAACTCTGGAACTGTTGATTTTATAACAATTATGTGTAAGACCTTTTTTGTTTTAAATTTTATGTAGAACATTTTTGTATAAAACATTGTTTACGCTAAAGCATAGTTTTAGAAATATTGACGAAAAACGTAATGGTGTAACTTTTTACTGAACAATATGTGGACCATATAGAACAATTTGGTGTTGGAGGAAAACTTTTACTTTGGATTTTTAGGTTAGGCCTTTTTTGGACCAATTATACTATACTACCTTAGTAACTTTGAAACCGTTCATTTTAGAAGGATTATGTTGCCAATTTCTCCCCCCCCCCCAAACCCGGCGCTGAAAATGGTGTGACTTTTTTCTGAACATTATGTGGACCATATAGAATAATTTGGTGTTGGAGGATAACTTTCACTTTGGATGTCTGTGTTTGGGTCTAGTTATACCATACTATATGTGTTTTAATGGATTTATGAGTTTACCATGTTGAATTCTGTCAAACGCTTTTTGATTGTTGATGATGTTGATTTGTACGATTATTATGGTCATTTTTTAATTTTTAGGTGAGTTAAAGAGTTGTTTAGAGATGCAACGACAAGAATTCGATGTACTCAAAACGAAAATAACAGATAGCAAAGAAGAGTACAAAAAACTTTATTTAGAGAAATATAAAATCCACAAAAAATACGAACATCTAAAGACTAAGATCGAAAGGGAAGCCAAACCCAATAATTTTCGTCTTGAGTTTGATATTTCCGACTTAGACTCTATGCCACCTTTTCCTCTTTCTAATTCTAATGATCTTAATAAATAATTCGGACATGGAGCTGAAGCTCTGTATACTCTGTATATATTTATGTATGATGTAGCATCACATTACAGTATTTTTGTTATTCGAAAATAGGTTTTACCTTGTACAGCCGTTGTGTGGTATAGTTTTTGTGACGATAGATATATCTAATTATCTAGATAAGAACAAACGAATTAGTGCAATATAGAACAGGTCAGAAATCACTAGGCTGTTCAATAAGTTTTGCGGCTTGATAAGAAAAATACAATTTTTAGGTTTCCTCTTCCTCATCACAAAGACGGCACCGTGGGGGCCATCAAGGGCGGATCCAGGGAGGGGGCCATGAGGGCCATAGCCCCATCCGAGAATTTAAAAAAATATAAATTTAAATATTTGCAGTTAAAATGTTTTTAGGTTTAAACACATATATGTATAAAACAGAGGATAATCATGTCTTTTGAACAAAAGCAGTAACGGAAGCTTCAAGAATGACATAGGATGTTTTATAAATTAAAATGTTGATAATTTTACAGAGTGCCGATTGTTAGAACGATCTTGGCAGCCATTAAAATCGTATCAATTTTCACATTCTGTACACATACAGAATAAAAAAAAGAAGCGTTACTTGGGTCACCAGCACTGAGAACAAAAAAGTGGGTTGGTACTTTCGCACATTCAAAAGGCATTGTTTTGCAAGTACATACTGCGTTTTATTTTTCTAATGAAAAATATGGCCAGAATAAAGGGATGACAGCCCAAAGCCTTGTCACTAAACCTTTATCATCTTTTGCCAAACTCATGGGCAAAGACGGAGGCATACAAACCCATGAAAAAACATCATACCACAAGGAGTTCATTCAGGTTGGGTTGGATTTTCTATAAAGTTATCGCAACCTGCAAAAGTCATTAACCAGATAGACTCTCAGAGGTCTAAAGAGATACAAGAAAATTGAGAAAGACTACGACCAACAGTAATCTATAGAGTTCTTAGGTCAACAAAATATTCCTCTAAGAGGTCATCGTGATAATGGCCTTCTGCTTCTGGACGAAGATGCTAGACCTAGCAATGAGGGGAATTGTTAAGGTTTAAAATCGCATCAGGAGATAAGACTCTTAAACAACACCTATCCACAGCATCTTCCTGAGCAACATACATTAGTAGCACCATTCAAAATAAATTGATAACATGTTGTGAAGAAATAATTGAACAACTAATGAATCAGGTTCAAAGCGCAAATTATTACTCTGTCATATTTGACGAAACGAGTGACGTGTCCCACATGGAACAGCTTTCTCTAAATTTGAGATACATACACAATAACAACATTCGTGAAGACTTTGTCAAGTTCATTGACGCCTATGAGAACATAAAAATAATTAGTGAAAATCAAGAAAGAGGGGAAAAAGAAGGCCTGACAGGAAAAGCATTGGAAAAAATAGTATTAAACTTATTGAAAGAACTGCACTTGGATCCGAAGAAATGTGTAGGAATCGGTACTGACTTTAATAATACTTTATTTATTAGTGTTACGTTTTGAATGTCTTTATGCTGAAAGTGTGTGAAAAGTGTCTTAAAACTAACCAATAACAATAATTTTTAAAAATTACCACCACACCCCCTGGTACTTCTCCCCAAAAAAAGGTCATGGCCCCTCCCGAAAATCGGTCCTGAATCCGCCCTTGGGGGCCATCCGCTGATCCAAGCAGATATACACTGACAGGCACGAAAAACGGGCACTCCACAAAATGGGAAATTTTTGATGTCTCGAATTTCCTAAACCTGTTTTCTGATTTAAGTGATTTTTTAAATATCTTATATTCTTGAACAATATCGCTGTAATAATATTGTTGCTAGGCAAGGTAAATTATCATTGTATACAGGGTGTACCAATCAAACTGTGTTTTTTTCTCAAGTTCAAAACACTCTGTGGAATATTCTAGCAAATTAAAACCCAACTATAGCCTCAGGTTTTCTTAACATTTTGTTTTTTGATTCAATCGCTTATGTTGAATAATAAAAAAGTTAGATACTTTAACAACTAGCCATGTTCTTCATCAATCAGGGTGTTTCTAAATAAGTGCGACAAATTTTAAGGGGTAATTCTGAAAAAATAATGATCATTAGCTTTATAAACATTTGTCCGCAAATGCTTCGTTTCCGAGATACGGGATGTTGAATTTTTTCTTACAAACTGACGATTTATTTATTGCTCTACAACCGGTTGAGATACGCAAATGAAATTTGGTAGGTTTTAAGAGGTAGTTATTACGCACTTTTTGACATACAATTCAGAATTTTATATTCACCATAGGCGTGCATACTTGTCAGATGACGAGTCATATTACCCGTATGCACGCCAATGGTGAATATAAAATTCTTAATAATTGTATTTCAAAAAATAAGGAATAACTACCTCTTAAAACCTACCAAATTTCATTTGCATATCTCAACCGGTTTTAGAGCAATAAATAAATCGTCAATTTGTAAGAAAAAATTCAACATCCCGTATTTCGAAACGAAGCATTTGCTGACATTTGTTTATAAAGCAAACAGTCATTGTTTTGTCAAGAAGAATTACCGCTTAAAGTTTGTCGCACTTATTTTGAAACACCCTGTATTGATGAAGAACATGGCTAGTTGTTAAAGTACCTAACTTTTTTATTATCGAACATAAGCAAGTGAATCAAAAAACAGAATGTTAAGAAATCCTGAGTCTATGGTTGGGTTTTAATTTCAGTATTTTATAAATGCTAGAATATTCCACACAGTAGTGGGTTGAACTTTGAGAAAAAACACAGTTTGATTGGTACACCCGGTATACGATGACAGTTTATCTGTCTAGAAACAATATTATTACAGCGATATTGTTAAAGAATGAGACTATAACATATTAAAAAAATAACTTAAATCGGACAACAGGTTTAGTAAATTCGAGACATAAAAAATTTGGGGGTGCCCGTTTTTCGTGTCGGTCAGTGTAGATGTCTTCTGACTTTACAGCATCTACGGTTCGGAAGGAAAAGTTGAGCTGTAAGGCGTCGTTTAAACACAACGACAAGTCACAGCAACTAGTTGTGATGATAAGTTGAAACGCTGTTTAGACGCTGCGATTCAATGCGATACCACCTTCAACCCAACTCCAACTTTGATAAGTTGTGCGATGCACCGTTTACACACAATGATAAGTTGCAACAACTCGATTGACCTTGATAAGTTGTTTGATTTATCGCTGTGTTTAAACGACCCTTAAGATGAGTAGGTAATAAACGGATATGATCATTGTTTCAAACATCTGCAAAAGTTGTTTGAATTGAACACGGGCGCCCATATAAAAATTTTCAGGGGGGGGGGCAGACGTGAAGATGTTGCACATTATATTTTGTATACTTTGGGCGCCCATGGAATGGAATAAGACCTGAAGATATATGTTCAATATTTTGGTAAGCTGTACAAGGGCGAGTGTTTTTTACATTTTGACTTCAAATTTCCTCAAAATGTAGTTACAATAGAATTGACGATTTAATGATAACGGGACTATCGGGGAATTACCTGAGAGAGTTATTATAAATAACAAATGAGATAACGATTTACGATTAGGTAATAAAGATTTTTGATGAATTTGAATTGATATATTTACTTTAATTAACAAAATATTTTATCATCATCATAATGGTTTTCAGTGTATTGTATTTATTATACAGGGGAATCCCAATATAAACAGTTAATATTAACACTAACAAATACAAAACTCGTTTCATAATAGAGTGCATGGATAAAATTATCGAATATTTGAAAAAGATTGAATTTCTACTCATTTTCTCCTCGTTTTTTTAGTGCTTACATATTCCTTGGACTTCTACTATTCTCCTTATCATAGGCATATTTCAGTGCGTCACAGTTTTTCGATTTCTTTCTAACGCATTAAGTTGGAAGTGACAGAAAAAAGGTACGTCCGTGATTAAAATTATTTATAATATTTATTGTAGTCGTTGATAGATAGCGCTAGAATCGGACAAAAAATTATTTATGTATTATCTATAATCTATACGACTATAATCTGTACAATTTATAAAACTATACAAATCAAAGAACATACCTTTTTATAAATGAAATAAACACAATTGATTTGTTTTTATACCAAATTAAGATTACGATTTTGACAACTGTCAGTTTTAAATAAAATATGCTATGATATGATTCTCTACATTATTAAAATCATATATTACATCATTAATGACACACTGAAAGACTGAGAAAAATTTTAAATTATAGTATAGATATGTAATAGGTAAATCGGTAAACCTAAATATTTTTTTCGATTATAGCGCCATCTATCAACAACTGGAATAACTGTTATACCTACATGCGTATGTATCTCGGACGTGCCTTTTTTTTCTGTCACTTGCGTCACAATGAAAAAAGCTCCTGAGAAGAGCCATACCTAGAAGTTAGAATACGTTGTTAGATCGAATCGAAGTTTTTACATTTTACATGAAACAAGATTGGTTTTTCTAACGCGCCGTTTTAGCTCATCTCATATTGTGTTCTATCGGATTTAAGTCCGGGCTGCGTATTTACGTTTCCGTGTTCATTTCAAGACAGGGTAGTTTTGAAATAGGCACGGAAACGGCAGAGCATATTTGCTTTCAAACACGACGTGTGCATTTCAAGAGGTTTAATTTTGAAATGCGCACTGGTTTGTAAAAGAACTTCGCGCGTAAAGTTATCACAAATACGTGTTAAATTGTTACGGTTTTTTTTATTCTATTCAAACTGTTTATCACAAATAGCTCCAATCTCAGAATAACAAATTATCATTCGTTGGATCTTTTTTTTTCTTTATAAATTTTAAAAAAACTAAAAGTAGTACAAAAATATCCTGTCTTAAAGTAAACTATTATGATACGTATACATCAGCACTTTTTTTCGCTTTTGTATTTTCTCTAGGCGATCTACCTGTTATATAGAGTGTCCCAAAAGTAGTGGAACGGTCGAATATTTCGCGAACTAAACATCGGATCGAAAAACTGAAAAATACGTGTTCAATCATTTTCAAAAATCTATCCAACGACAACAAACACCAATCCCCACTACACCCTCTGGAGGTGGGGTGGGGGCTAACTTTAAAATCTTAAATGGAAATCTCCAGTTTTTCTTGCACATTTGGATTCGTTACGTAAAAGTAGGCAACTTTTATTCAAGACGTTTTTTCGAACTGTGGATAGATGGCGCTATAATTGGGAAAAACGATTTATCCTGATACCGTAGGTAAATTATAGAAACGGTCTAATATCTCACGAAATACACTTCCAAATGAGAAACCAAAAAACAGATTTTTAATCTTTTTTGAAAACCTATCGAATAACAACAAACATGACCCTCCAACCCACCCCCTGGATGTGGGGTGGGGGTAACTTTAAAATCTTAAATAGCAACCCCCACTTTTTATTGCAGATTCGAATTCGTCATAAAAAATTAAGCAACATTTATTCGAAACATTTTTTAAAATTTCTGATAGATGGCGCTAATAAATCGAATTTTTCCAATTACGGCGCCATCTATTAACAATTCCAAAAAATGTTTCGAATAAATGTTACTTAATTTTTATAGCGCCATCTATCCACAGTTCGAAAAAATGTCTTGAATAAAAGTTGCTTACTTTTAAAAACAGGGGGTTTCCATTTGAGATTTTAAAGTTACCCCCCACCCCACCTCCAGGTGGTGTAGTGGGGGTTGGTGTTTGGTGTCATTGGATAGATTTTTGAAAATGATTGAACACGTATTTTTCAGTTTTTCGATCCGATGTTTAGTTCGCGAAATATGCGACCGTTCCACTACTTTTGGGACACCCTGTATATTCAAGTTTTTCATTTCTACGGAAATAAATCTACAGTTTATATATATCTGTAAAAATATCTGGAAAAATCTATATAAAACAAAGAAAAACCTACTGATTGTTCTTTTTTTTTGTCTCCATCAGTGCCTTGTTCATTCCTGGATATACATACAAACAAGAGCAATCAGTAGACTTCTCTATAGATTTTGTATGTAGATTTATTTCCAAATGAAAAACTTATACGAAATGAAAATATAACAGGCAGATCGTCTAGAGAAAATTGAAACAAACTGTGGGGTAAAAATGGTAAATGCTGAAAAGCATTTGACAAAAGAGAAAAAAATTGCTGATATATACGTATCATAATAGTTTACTACAGATTTAGTAAACTTACAGTTTACTAAGACAAAATATTTTGGTACTGCTTTTGAGTTTTTTTGAAAATTTATAAAGAAAAAAAAGATCCAACAAATGATACTTTGTTATTTTGCAGATAGGAGCTATTTGTAAAAAACACTTCAAATAGAATAAAAAACCGTGACAATTTAACATAACATAACGCGTATTGGTGATAACTTTGCGCACGAAGTTCTTTTACAAACCAGTGCGCATTTCAAAATTAAACGTCTTGAAATGCACACGTGTTTGAAAGCAAATATGCTTCGCCGTTTCCGTGCCTATTTCAAAACTACCCTGTCTTGAAATGAACACGGAAACGTAAATACGCATCCGGGCTATATGGTGGCCAATCCAAAGTTTGAATCTGAAGTTTATGTAATCAGTTACTAGGCCACTGGGATCGCGCTTATCATCCGATAAGTCGGGCTCTGGCCTTCTCCAGCATCCCTTTCTTTGGATACCTGGAACCTCCAGTTATCCACCCTGAATATCTCTTTAGCATCAGCATCGGTTCTCACTTTGTCTATTCACCTCTTTCTTGGTCTTCCTGCTGACCAGTATCCCACCATAGTTTAACTAAGCGTTGTAGTGTATTATCCATTCTTATAAGGTGACCTGTCCAGTGCAATCTTTGTATTTTTGCATAATTTGCTATAGACACATCAGTTTACTTCAATAATTTTCTAGTAACAGCAAATATTCGATAATTTTGTCCTCAAGTATATATTTATTTTAACCTGTCATATATTTTATGGTTAAAACTTATTCCACAATAGACAATATGTTTGAGAATAGGATCTTCTCGTTTTCTATGAATGTAGATAATGATAATAGCAATCGGCTTAATGAGTTATATTTTTGTTCTTGTGATCTCTATTTTGTATAGGTAGTTAATAATATTTTTGTATTGTCAGGATCAGAATATGAAATTTTGTAGATAGGAAGTTTTTCCATTTATTTATTTATTTCGTAGTTGTATATATTTCTGAATAAAATATGTGTATTACTTTGGTAAAATTGTCTTACTCCTCCTTTCGTTCTCCCAACAATATAATTAATTTTATATTCGATTGAAATATCAACAATACATACATAAAAAATGTTTTGGCTTACAAAAGAATTCAAGCCAAGAAAAGTTGGATGACCAAGGAAATTCTGGACATGTTTACAAATCTAGAAACTCAATCATTTTAATTGGTAAACTTTCGTTTTTTAATTTATACAGATAAAATTTGGTGGAAAAAACTGACAAAAGAACAGAATTTCTAATAAAACTCAAGAAATCGGAAAGTAAGATTTGATGGACGAAACGTGCTTAAAATATGTATTTAAAGGGCAACGCTTATTTTACATTGTGGTGGTAAAAATAGATTAGTTGAAAACGCCGCTCTCATTTTCAAATCGGGGACTAAAAACTGGTGATTATCATGATGATATGAACCACCAGAATTATATGCGCTATGAGCTTCGCTGGTACCGCCACCTACCTAGCGGATTACTAGTATAGCTTTCGCTGGAATGAGAAAATTGTTGCCTATCCTCTGGGAGTTTCGCTGGTATCGCCATCTAGCGGATGACTTACTGTTTCGGTCGGAAATTTAAAGAGGAAAGGAGAAAAGCAAATAATAATTGTTTCAAACTTATTATTTAATTCTTATCGTGTAATATTTACAACGCAAGAATTGTAATCGATGGTTAATATCAGTAAGTATAGAATTTATGATTCATTATGATTATTTTTTTAAGATTTTATTTATTATTTTGACTATAGTTTATTTTTTAACCAGGAGGAGTAAACTAAAAAGACAGATTCACACCCAAGAAAGTCACTAGAATAATAACCAAATACATTTCATACGTCGCTAAAGAGTTCCAAAAACAACTGCTTTTTATATAAAATCAGACTAACAATCTAAAAATTAAAGGAATAACAGAAAACACAAAAGTCGCGGATATAACTTAATTAACCTATGAAATGTCACTAGTGGCAAAATTTGATAAATGTCATTAGTGTAAAAATTTTATAACAGTGGAGTAAACTTGCCTGCGGTTGGACCCGTTACAAACAAGCAATTACAGCGCGGTAAATTTGAATCACTCCTCTTGGTTAAAAAAACAGACCATAGTTTCCTTCTTTTCTACTTCGGATACTTTCATAATTATCGTGTAGATGCCGCTAAATGAATAGATTAATTTTATTATTATAGAATGTAAAAAACGAAATTTTAATATTTAAAATGTAACTATATTTAAGGTAAAAATATAAATATGCCACAGCTTTGGCCAACTAATATTTTTTCTATTAATGTTTTTAATGTAAATGTTTTAAATTAATCACTTTTTTTATGTCAATTTCCAGAAAAAGTTCAGTGAATTGTCACTACTGGCGCTCACGAACTTTTAAAAATCTCTACCTACGAACTCACGGCGGATAAAATGGTTGAAAGAAACTTCTTGCCAATTTACCTTCCAATGCAGTTTTAGTAATACACTATTGTTTTCGAGAGTGCTAGATATCATGTGCGCTTTTGCAGATTTAACCCTTTCGCACAATTCAGTATATCGCACTATGAGCAATACTATCGTAAGTCAAAAAAAAAGAATGTGTGTGTACTTTGTACGCACGTAAGAAGTTATACTTCTATTATATGATTTAAACGAAATTAATATACTTTTTATTTATATTTTGTTTAAATATTAAACTAATTTATACTTACTTCTCAAACATTTTTATTAGAACAGTGCCAAAAATTAAAATAATAAAACACACACAAACACATTAAACAAGCCACAAATGATGTCTGAACATTAATTGTCGAAAAATTTTTTAACTAAATACGTATTTTCTGAAAATACAATTATATAATAAATATACTTACAATCATAAAATGTATTAAAAAAAAAACAAAAAAGAAAGTTTCTATTGGGACTCGAACCAGCGCTGATAAGAGCGGTTGGTATTGGAATTCATTCGCCTTCTCCGCTTAGCCACGGACACTATGTGTCATTATTTACGAAGATCGACTAACTAAACGGATTAAACTTGTGATATTTTGAAAATTGATCAAATTATTTTAATTTTGAATTGAAATGATTTAGAATTGAAAAAATACAACAAAACAGAGTAAAAAAACAATATATTAGGTCATTAGGTGAATATTGATAGAAATTTTGATGGTAATCAAATTATATAAATAAAAGTATTACATACTATGTATTTTGGCAGATCAAATAGGTAGGTTTATACCCATGATACATTAACAATTATTACGTACCTGTTGCTTTTAAAAACTATTTAAAAGTCACTACAATATTATAAACTTTTTTGTTTCTGTCCTCACAACAATAAAACTAATATATTATACATTTGTTTACCTTTACCTCCAAACCACAGCTGCCATATCGGATAATTTTTGACATGTCATTTGAACATCCAATCAGAACAAAGTTATAATGCGCATGCGCCGGGCTGATAGGTTTTAACATATAAAAAAATCACCCTCTATCGCCGGTAAAGAAGTATAACTTCAAAAATTATTTTTTGAGATAATCATAAAAATGTTTCATTAACACTTTATACGAGTGCAAAACTATTTTAACTAAAAATTTAATTTTCATGGTATAATTCCCAAGTTAGGATACTATAATATTAGCGTATAAGGCTTATCGTTTTTGTGCAAGACTATCACATTAGAAAAAAATATGATAGTCTTACATCTAATTGCCGTACGCGGCAATAAATTTGGGTAAATATCTTATATCAAAATGTGATAGCATTACACCCACAAAAATGCAAGTTTAGTTTCATATTAGCAGTGACTAAGATCAGTTTGTGTGCAAAATCATACCTATGATATTAAAGCGTTAACAACTAAAATAGGAAACAATTTACAACCAATATTAATAATGAGAAGGTAACTTGGAGTAATATTAAAGTGCTGCAGTGTAGAAAAGATTCCCCACATTCTATATTTTATAAAACAAGCTTTGAATCAGACACGTTTAAAGAAATCTTAATTAACTGATCCAACAGACGAATATCTGAATACATCATAAAAGATCTAGTTCTTGACAATGTCTACAATGAACCCCTGTGTAAGTAAGCAGAAAAAAGATGGTTACTATTTCTGTGTAAGAAAAATTTAATAAAAAAAGACTACCACGACTTTTACTAATCACTCCCAGTTTCCACCAATGCAAGTAATGACTCCAATGTTGAATAACTCATGAAGCAAAGGCTTAGGTTATAAGTGAAACACAACTTGTATATTCTTAATCTTATATTAATGGTTTTATTTAATAAATTATGTTTTGTTAGGAAAATAATGACTTTTATTATCATGAAATTAGGATCGTGTATGCCAAAATGTGTATTATTACTACGGTGCAAGACTACCTTAACTTCAAATGTATCATGATCAGGGTATTGGTATTATTTTAAAAACACTAACTAAAATGGGTCAATCTAAATGTGTTGTTTTAATTCACAATACCATTCTATCATTAATAGGGTTGATGTAAAAAAAAAAGATAAAATGTGAGCCAAACTAAAACATTCATTATCTTCACATTTACTTTTATGTCTGGATCCTGCGTATAAAAAAAAATTGATTAATAGCAAGCTGAAAATTTGTTAATAGCTTAAGGGTGTCTAGTCGGACAAACTTTCATATATGGGAACACTGGAACAGGTTAAAAATTTGGAACGGTCAGACCACGAAAACGGCACATGTATTTTGTCTGACAGAACAGACTTAAACTCTCATGCAAAAATCAACTGCCATTTATCACCAAATGGACGTTATAATGAGTGGAACATGTCAAATGACAGGAGATAAATAGCAGTCTGATTTTTGCATGAGAGTTTCAAGTCTATTCTGTCGGACAAAATACATGTGCCGTTTTCGTGGTGTGACCGTTCCAAATTTTTAACTTGTTCCGCAATTAAAACTGCCCGTTTCAGTGTTCCCATATATCAAAGTTTATCCAACTAGACACCCTTAAGCTATTAACAAATTTTCAGCTTGCTATTAATCAACTTTTTTTTCACACGCAGGATCCAGACCTATTTTTTTGAGTTGTGATACTATTGCACTCAGTGCGATATGTGTTATTAGGATTCTTTCGGACATGCATAACGAAAATTGTATGGGTTTCTTTTTAGTAATGGAAAATGTGTATAAAATATTCAGAAATGGGTTCATTTATCAGCAGACCATAATTTGTTGCAATATTACTTATCTCAAATTAAGTGGTGACCCACCAAAGGTGTATAGCCACTTCAACATTGTCTTCTTCATATAGACTTATTAATTATTTCAAACAAATTTAAAGCAACTCTGAAATCTTTCCAAATATATAGTAGCGGGAATAAAGAAAGAAAACAGTATACATCCACATAAATTTATTCTAAATCAGGTTACAGATGCTATTAAAAAAATTATTATCTAACACTTAAAGTAAAACGTAATACTAAAATCTTATCTATTCTGATAGTTGTATTATAATAAAAGAAAGTAATATTAAGTAAAAAATGTCAAAAAACATGAACACATTTTTATTCATTAAATGAAAATGAAAAACCTACTCAAACAAAGGAAACAGAAGAAGTGGAATTGATATCTTTTATATAAAACCATGCTCTGTCTCAACATGAAACGACAAGAAAACATAAATAAGTTTTTCACTTGACACACACAGCTGGAATATATATTTATCAATGTATGAAAGAACTGAAAAAATCTACAATGAATATGAAGCAACAGAGTTGCTTGAAGGAAACAGAAAGAAAGAATTTAAGCTCTTTCTCCTCTGATTCGGCGAGCCAACTGGATATCTTTGGGCATAATGGTTACCCTCTTTGCGTGAATGGCGCACAAGTTTGTGTCTTCAAAGAGACCTACTAAGTAGGCTTCGCTGGCTTCCTGAAATCAAAAGAAAATAGATTAAAATCTATGTTGATACAAAATCGGTATAAGTTTTTAACAATCGCTACTATTAATCCTCAAAAATTCATCACAAACAACATTGATGTAATTGAAAGAATTACACATTTTGATGCGAGCTCTTGTCTATTGCAATTTACTATTTTACTACTTTAAATTTAAGTTTACTTGACATTTCAACTTCCACGTTTAAAATCGTTCTCAAAATTTCCAAAACAGAAATTGAAAAGTCAAATAAATGTAAGGTTAAAGTAAAATTGTGGCTTATTTTAACAAAAATAGTAACTTACTAATGTGATCATTAAACATTTTATTTACACAAGTAAAATACTACTCAAACATAAAATGTATTTTATCAAATTTTATTCTGTTATAAAAAATGTAGCTTATAAAAAAAAACAAAATTTTTTTTCAAATCGATCGAAAACTATTATGATATGCAAAATTTTTAGAAAAGCAAAACCTATAATTTTGTGCTCTACAAAATTTTGCTTATATCTAATAGTTTTCGATTAATTTGAAAAAAAAAAGGGAATTTTTTGTCGAAACACAAAAATCCCCCTTCAAACTCAATTTTGTTTTCAAAACTAAGCATTTACATGTTCACTACCAAGTGAGTATTTAAGTTTTGTTCTCATAGACCATAGCTATTTAAATTGCCATTATGTGCATTGGGATCCCTGGCTCACAGGTGACACTGGTCTATGCGAAAAATCGATGTTGTTCATATATTAGTCGCTTCTACAGCATACTATAAGTACAATAATAAAGGGCATTTTAAAGGGGTAATGATTATTATTAATTAGTGTGGTACTTAGGGGTGATTAAGTTTTTTGCAGCTAGTCGACTTTTTCAAGCACTACAAAAAAGGTTATATGAGTCTTCCACTAAAAACACATTAGATTCTGCATATTTTATGTTGAAACTTTCAATTTTGGCATTTGACGAAGAACAATTAACTTTCAATAAGCTACTTCTCTGCTTATATTGACATTACAGACACCATAAACACACCATTCTCGTTTTGTTATAAGCTACGTTTTTGATAAAATACATAAATTTTGTGTAATTCTACATAGTAAAAGCACTTTACGGCACAGGGTCAACTCTGAAGTTAATGGTAAGTAGAACCCATAGCAAAATATTGGTGGAAATCAGTTCAGACTCAGGAAATTATACAATTATGCCGTATTTTACCTTCATTGACTGGACTAAAACCTTGTTCTTGCAAAGAAAAGAAAGTCAACAAGAGAAAATAGATTCAATAAACTCATCTTCAATACTCTGGACTCTGGGGGATACCAAGAGAGGAAATACACAATACCAACAATCAGGACAAAGCAAAAAAAAAAACATTCCAAAGTAGTCGACATTTCAAAAACAAAGTAATTGGGAAAATCTAGTAGATACACCACATAAAATGATGATTTCATTAGAAATATTGTGAAATATTAAACAGGTACCAAAGTTTTTATATAGCTGTATTACCTGTAAAGCACCAATAGCGGCAGACTGGAAACGGAGATCAGTTTTGAAGTCCTGGGCAATTTCTCTTACTAATCGTTGGAAAGGCAACTTTCTGATCAACAACTCAGTGGATTTTTGGTATCTTCTGATTTCTCTCAGAGCTACTGTACCAGGACGGTAACGATGTGGCTTCTTCACACCTCCGGTTGAGGGTGCTGATTTTCTTGCAGCTTTGGTGGCAAGCTGTTTACGGGGAGCTTTTCCTCCTGTTGATTTACGTGCAGTCTGCTTCGTACGAGCCATGGCTTATGAAATTAACTGAAAAAAACATGGAAACACATTATTAAACAATTAATATCTTCAAGCTGGGAGGGCATCTTCGAAGAATCTTTAGGAGAGTGTAAGGATGGGATGATCATACATGGTGAAATCCTTAATAATATAAGATATGCAATTGTCATATTTACTTCAACTCTACAAAGTCCAACAAACATACTGGAATGGCTGAACGAAAAGTGTACAAATATGGTATTAAAATGAATTAAAACACAATTCATGGTCATTACAGAACATCCAAAAAACAACAAGGTACTCCATATTAACACACTCGCCGCCAAGTGTAACATTAATGTACACTCTGTATTGACAAGCTTGTAACATTAATGTACACTTGCAGTGTTTCACTATGATATTAAAAGCTGTATAGAAATAGCTAGGGCAAAACTTGTGAGAATGAAACATCTATTATGTAGTAGGACCTAAGAATGAATCTAAGGATAAGGTTGTTGCGCTGCTACATTTTTTACTTTTCTCTACAGATCTGAGGCCTGGACATTGAAGCAATTATGAGATTAAGAAATTGAAATTGGAAGCTTTTGAGCATTGTTATCAAATATCATGGGTAGACAAGATTAGCAATATTGAAGTCCTTGATAGGGTTAATAAGAGGGAAGAAATTATACAGACAATAAATTAATGAGGAAGCTTGAATATTTCGGTCATACAGTAAGAGGTCCTCGACGGAAAAATACAGGAATAAAGAGACCAACGTTCATATGGTATTCATTGATCTTGAGAAAACATAATATGATCGAGTTCCTCTAGAGATTCTGTGGTGGGCACTCAATAAAAAAGGAGTCCCTGGCGAATATGTAAAAATTGTGAGAGATATGTATGAGGGAGAAACGACTAGTGTTAGGAAAGGTGTGGGAGAGACTGATATTCAGGTGAAAGTAGGATTGCACCAAGGCTCGGTGCTTAGTCCTTATTTATTCTCATTAGTTTTGGACCAGATAACAGCAAACTACAGGGTAGCATTCCATGGTGCCTAATGCATGCTGATGATGTAGTGTTAATAGGAAATAGTGAAGACTTAGAACAAAAACTGGAACAGTGGAGACAAGCTCTAGAGGAAAAAGGTTTAAAACATAGTAGGACAAAAACAGAGTATTTGGAATGTTCATTTAAAGATGTAGTTACTACAAATAAAATGGTATCTTTGGATGGTGAAATGATTGTGAAAAGCAATAGTTTTAAGTACCTAGGATCGGTATTACAGAGCAATGGAGAAATAGATGGAGATGCATGTAGTAGAATTAGGGCTGGATGGATGAAGTGGAAAGAAGCGAGTGGTGTGTTGTGTGACAGAAAAATTCCAATAAGACCGGCTATGATGTACGGAACTGAATGTTGGGCAGTGAAAAAGAAAGAGGAACAACGAATGCATGTGACAGAAATGAGAATGCTTATGGAGTGACAAAGAAGGATAAAATTAGAAATGAGTATATCGCTGCCTCAGTGCAACACTGTACTATCTCAAAATCAACCATTTTGAGAAAAACGGGTTTAAAGTTTTTCATGTCCTAAGATTGACTCCTCAGCAAAAATTATTGTTTATTTTCGTTTTTCAGTTAGTTGTTAGTTTACGTAAATTAGTCTTGTACAATTTTAAAAAGCACTAATGTATATATATTTTAAAACATTTTTTATTTATTGGTTTAAATGAAAGGAATTTGAGTTGTTACAATATTGAACTGAACGTTTCAACAACTTTTAAAACTGTTACATTTATTTGTAGATGTTACTGTTTTGTTTTGGAAATTAAATGACATTAAATTAAATTTTTTCCACAATGTTATAAAATAGTTTTGTTACACTTTAGCTCTGAAATAATATAATATATGTATAAAAAAATATTGAATGATTGTTGTGTAAGTGCTGTTGGGAAAGTTTTTGGTAAAACGCCATTTTCTAATGGAGAATAAATAATATTTATTGACACTGCCATCTTAAAAAAACTACATTTATTTTTAGGCTGTATTCAGTACATGTGACATAAAACAGAAAGAACTGACTTAATTATCTTCATCATTTTCTTTGGTCTTCAACCTATGGAAAAAGTTACAAGGCGTTGGTATTAATTTTGCATCGCATAAACTTAGGTATATTAAATCCGCTTTTTTCTGAAGTGGAATCCCTGGTGGAGCTCGATATGCTTGTTTGAGTTGGTGCTTGTTGAAGTTCGGCTCGTTGGAGTTCGGGGGCTGTTGTTTTGCTTTTCTAGGTTTCTTTTGGACACCTCTAGAAGTAATTGAAGAGCAAGAATGTCCTCTAGACATAACAATAAGGGACCATTTTTTCTTTTTTTTTTATTTTATCGTCTAGGTTAAAAAACATCATTTCGTTTTGCTCACAAGAATACTTATAAAAAACAGTCGATGGAGTTGATTTCCTTACTTGAAATGATTTAACGTTCGCCCATACTACTTTCTCTCCTGATATAGTCCTGGAAATTTTTACCCGGAAAAGAATTTTCTATCGCAGTCCAGTCTTATACATCTGAGGTGTCCATTTCTTTTACCTGAAATTGTCTTTTTTCTTTATTTGCCACTTGAACTACAGCGACTAGTTGGGTAGGGACATAAAGAGGGTTCTTGTTAATAGCCTTTTTTAATTGTCGTTCAATCAAAGAATGCATGCTATCCCCCTCGTTTTGAGTATGACCAACAATTAAGTATTTATGAGTAATTGAAGGAATATCTAAAGTTTGTACTGCATATAGATACATTGATAGGAAAACGTGGTTTTTATTTTGGCCACTGCAGTTGTCAGAATACAAAATAACAGATTTTCCATTATCATTTTCTTTTAAAAAATCAAAAAGGAATGAAGCGATTTCTAAAGCTCCACGTTTTGCACACCCTTCATGCCAAAATAGCAATGGCCTTGCTTAGATGTGGCGTCAAAAACCATAAAATGGCGGCCGGTGTTTAGTTTTCTTTTATAGTAAAATGTTGAAATTTGCCCCTTTGGAAGTTGAAATACAGCTTCAAGATCAAAGCAATCAACAACTAACAATGTTCGAGTTATGATCTCTACTATTGTTTATGTCTTGCTGTTTATCTGCACGAGCCGTACAGAGAACTGCCTGCACGGCAGTACCACCTATAACATTTGATTATATTACTGTATTGCTCTGAGTTTTATACAATTGTTCTGGAGCAACACCGTAACATTTTTAGGTATTATTCTATTGCCCTGTAATGTAAGGTCTTTAAGCACAGAACCATAGTAACATATGATGGAATTATAAATTTAAAAAAAATATTTTAAAATAGTACAGTGTTGATCAGAAAAAAACAATCATTCATTCATAGGACTTTATTCTTATCTCAAAACATACAAATTTTGAGATGTTACAGTATAGCACTGATACAGCGATATTAGGGGAAGTCTAGGTGTGGCACCAATTGATGCCAAAATGAGAGAGCATAGGTTAAGGTGGTTTGGTCATGTTCAACTTCGAGACATTGATCACCCAATACGAAGAATAGCTGAAGTGCAGATTCCTGGAAGGAGTTTGAGAGGAAGACCGAAGAAGACCTGGGGGGACGATAAGACAGGACATGTTGGTAAAGGGGATTAACATTGATATGACCCAAGATAGAATTGTGTGAAGAAATGCAGTTATGGAAGCCTACCCCACATAGGGATAAGGCAAAGAGAATGATGATCGTAAGAGCTTCTCGTTATAGTCTGCTGCGTTTGGTTATGGAGGGCAAAATAAAAGGTAAAAAAGATTTAACAAGAAGACGAACCTCCTGATTACGAAATCAGGAAATGGTTTAGTCTGAACTCTACCCAACTATATAGAGCTGCTTAAGTAAAATAAGT
Organism: Diabrotica virgifera virgifera; assembly: GCF_917563875.1. NCBI lineage: Eukaryota > Metazoa > Arthropoda > Insecta > Coleoptera > Chrysomelidae > Diabrotica > Diabrotica virgifera. The sequence goes on along the minus strand of NC_065450.1, from coordinate 227,969,190 downwards.
CTTGTCATGTTGATACCCAACCGTTGATAGTCGATGAAATTTTAAGAAGAATCTTTAAAAGCCTCCAAAGGGCAGGTGAGGTCTGTCAGGCCTCACTCGTATGGAAATACAGTGTCCACTGGATGATTAATAATTCAAATACTTAAAATATACATTAACGTTTTAAATATACATATAAAATTTAGAAATTGTGGATTATGTACATTAATAAAACATAAATTAGAAACTAACGGCTTATAAAAGAATTAATTGAAGTAAACCTTTAGTTGGTCTTATTTCCCGGTATATGAATTTATGTTCAATGACGCTTTGTATTCTTTATAAATCCTAAAATAAAAGTTCTTTATACTGCTTTTTGTGTTATCAGAAGAAATCCTGTTTTTATACCGCCAAAACAATCATGAATATCACAAAATTGGCGCCAATCTTACAACACCTAATGATTTTTGTTCTATAAACCCTTAAAATAGTATTTGATACAGCAGCATCAAATATTTCCTATCCTACTTTACAATTTATTTGATAAACTTAAGATTTCCACAATCTAATTTTCTCTAAACATATGACCCCAACCCAACAGACATCAACATGGCGGCTAAATATAGCCTACACAACAAAAACCCTGGCCGAGTTTCCCAAAAATATCCCTTATTTTCTAATCCCACAATCTAAAACCTTTTTAAAACACTAGCAGACGAACTAAATATAAATTTATACATAGTTTTAAATGGATATTTTTGATTTTACTTACATTTCCTCAAATAAAACGTTCACAAAATTTATCGATACCTACAACCTCGGTGTGAAAGTCAAAGTGAAGTAACGCTAACGCGGGCAGAGTTGCCAGATGTGATTTTATAAATCCCCACTTAGAAACTGAAATTCCTCAAATTGGAGCTCAAATCCCCCATTACCGATTTTTAATAAATTAGTAGTCATACCTATTATGTAAAGAACAGTAAACGCAAATTATACCTACTACTTATCAACAGAGTGCCCTGGAAATAATTCATAGGTCCTATTGTGCGATTATATGAGAGAGTTATATACAGAGTATATTATATACAGTTGATGAATAATAGGTCATTTCAAAAACAACACTCCTAATTTTACAGGAGAGTAAAAATACTAACTAGTTGATGGATGAAATGGATGACATCAAAATTCAGAGTTATATTGTAGTTTTGTTCCTAATGTTTTTAATGGACTGGTGTTGTTTTTGCCCATAACGTGCGTTTTATCTTAAAGGTAATGGAGTCTATCTTATCTATTCCTCTCAAAAAGTTTGTTTCTGAAAATTGTGGACTTATGCGCTTTTTGAAATGACCGATTCAGTTCTATGTACATTCACAAATATACTTTGCCATGACCCCTTAAAATCCCACATAATTTTCCCGGAGCCATTTCTGCTTAGAAATATTCCCTAGACTCTAGACTCTAGTTCAAATTCCCAAAATTGTGGGAAAATATCCCAATCTGGCAACTCTGAACGCGGGCTAACGCTTGGTCGAGTGATTTCATTGGTCATTACCTCTTGGAATTGTGGCTTCTGATTGGTGGGAATACTATAGATTGTGATTGGTTGGAAATGGAGTTGTAGCGACGGTGGGGTCCTTGAAAAGGCCTAGGATTTCCAAAAAATTGTGCCAGAAATTTTCTTTAAAAAGGTCCCTATTGAATTTTCAATTACTTATGAATTTTTTGTATTAACTTTTTTCATACTCTAATGTGCATATTTCTAGAATAAAAAGACATTTTCGTTATAACTGTTGAAAATCTTTTGTTTGAAAGCAATTTTCACAACACAATAGGAAAATTACAACTTTGGTATACACAAGTGATAGTTCGGGTAACTGTTTTTTTAAAAGGTCTGTAAACTAAAACTGAGAAAAATAGAAAAATAAGTGATTGGGAAATGAATATTTTTTAAAATAAAGATATATTCGTAAACATCATATTGTGCCTTTAATCAATTTCGAGATTGTAATCTAGAAAAAGGAAATGTTAGATAAAAGACTTTTCAGATACCTATAAAAATAGTTGGCAAGTCAAATTTAATGAAACAGATCTGGTTAAACCAAGTTTGAAATTATGTATGTATGTAAAACATTTTAAGTAAATAATATTCTGATATACGTACATGGTACATACATAAAAAATGTGTAAATTTGATAAATAGTTAGTAGAAAATTATTAATTTTCAATTTTCCAAAATTTCAAGCTACAGCGCCATCTATGCAAAGCTTTAAGAACGACTCTAAAAGCAAATAGAAAACTGTTAAGTGAGAATTATGTTTTAGTTAATCTCCTTAAGATGGCAAAGCTAAGTAGAATGAACTAAGAAAATTTAAAAAGTCAATGCATTGTTTCCGAAAAATTCGAACAAGTTTATATTTTTCTAAAACTTTGTAGTTAGTTTATATATACGTTAAAGTTAAAAGTTTTACTCACAGATTTAGCCCTAATTGTTTAAACAATAGCAATTGTTTTGTATAAATAATTTTAAAAATATCGTTGAGTTCACTATTTTACTTTGCAGTGGCGTGCTGGAACTTTTCAAGCGGCCCGGTGATTTTATAGAAAAGCGGCCTCCCATCCTCATTTTACCTTCTATTATCAGGATGGTTTATTCGGTATTTAAAAAAAAACAAAAAAAAAAAACAAAAATATAAATTATTTTTGAATCAAACATAAAACTTTGAATTCAATGATTTTTTTCTTAATTTGCTATATTTTTTCATTTAAATAAATCTTACAAATAATAATTGACATGTATGACAATATTGTATGCAGTAAGGCAGAAACCATAATTTCCTAAATCAATATAATATGAATTTGATGTAATATAATTAAGGTACAAGTAAAATAAAATTGAGAATTTTTCAATTGTGTATTAAGTTGCATTTTAGTAAATCAATTATACAAGAGAGTACAAATACAAGTACAGTGCAAATACTTTAATTTAACAATAGATATTTAAAATGTTAATACAACGCAATAATCTAAATATTATTTTGCAATTATTTTATAAAATAATTACTTAACTCTCGATCAATAATTTGCGTATTAAAATAGATTTTTGAGCAAATCCGTCGATTATTTCATCATTTTTAAGCTCCTACAAAGCTTCTTTTTCTATAGCCATTAGCACAAAAGTGATCTTGTGAAAGTACTTCTTAACCGATTTTTTATGTATTTCAATGTTGAAAAGCTTTTTTCGCAAGATACTTGTGTCACTGAAAGAGTTAATAAATGCTTTATATTATACTATTTAATATAATACTTTATATTATACTATATTATTTGGATAAGCACGCACTGATATAAGTTGTACAGTGGAACCCCGATAAGTCGGCCTCCGATAACCCGGAAGTCCGGTTAACCCGGACCGATTTTCATCAGACAAAACAAACATTTTTTCAGCTTGACTGAGTTTTTACCAAGAAATTAACAATACTGTATACAACTGTACGTAATTTAGATGTACTATGCATATGTATATCAGGTTTTTGCAATTATAATGGAGTTTATCTGTAAGTATACTGTATTTTATTAATTTTTACCATATTCTCCGGCTAACCCGGATTTTCGATAACTCGGGTCGGCCGCGGTCCCGATTAATCAGACTTATCGAGGTTTCACTGTACTTATGCAAAACAGCGTAACAGCAAACTATACAATCTTTGCACTTTTTAGTACCACACGGAGGTGAGGTTTTCACGATATCAACATTGTCATTTGTTACTTCATGTTCATTATCACTTGGATTAATAATATCATCCTTCATATTTTCTGTAAGCTGAACATATTCATTATTAACTCCATCTTGTATAATCTCAGTATTTTGCAAAATCCTATTTTAATACAATCCATTTATCAGCAAAATCCATGAGTTCTTCTCTAATTGCAGTCGCAGATATGGTAGGATAAAACTTTCTTAATTGTTCAGTAAATGATTTAGATTTAAATGCCATCAAAGGTATACCATTTTTTTATTGTATCAAAATTTCTAGGATGTAGAGTGCTTATATAATCATAAAACGATTTGATTTGTCTTGATCAAATCGTTTTTAGATACTTTCAATAATTCGGTCAAAAATGAGCAAGATGTTTTTCCATTTTTCAATTCTGCAGAGTACATACATGTTTGAAGGAAATTGGAAAACCATAAATATACTTGTATGTATAAAAATAAATAATATTGTCTGTAGCAATCTATTTATGTATATAGACTATTGGGACCGTGCAAGTTCGGCAAAGCGACCTCTATTTCTACGCTCTGTACTTTTATTCGCACTTTTAATTATATTGGCCAATTATATTAGTCCTGGTTGCTGGATAATTGTAAAGACCATAGTCCAAAAAAATAATAAGAAGAAAAAATAAGATGCAGGTTATGTTTAGCAAACGTAAACAATTGTATGTAGTAAATAAAATCAGTTATTAAAATGCAGTACTGCAAGCAAAATACAATTAATTAAATTTACCTTTATATAATAATTGCATATCATATCAATATTGTGGAGCAATACATAATTTTTCTGCGTCAATGACAGAAGGTACGAAATATACGTCAATTTGACAATTTCAATTGACAATATGAAATATTTAAGATAGTTGCAATATTTCTCCGCGACTCGCGCACGGTCGTTTCTCGTTTCCCTTTCCAAGTACTTGCACACCGCGAATAATTTCACAATAAAAAAAATTTGTTTTTTTAAATGTTTTATTAATATTATTAGCAAAATTAACATCCGATTAGAAATTAAAAAAATATTTTTTTGTTACATCTCAATATTTTTGTGAAAACCTATTTGACCGGCCTCAAGAGGCCGCGGCCTCTCGGTGATTGCACCGATTCATTTATATGGCCAGCACGCCACTGTTACTTTGATCAAAAATGTTTTTGAAGTTATACTTCTTTACGATCGAGGGTGAAATTTTATAATTCCCTGGCGCATGCGCAGACAGACAGTAGGTATGTAGTTCGTTGCCACTCTTTCAAATTATGTATTTATCGTATCAGCGCAAATAAGTCATTAAAAGAATATATTAGTGTTTTTAGTAAATATATTTATTATAATTTTTGTGTCTTCGGATTTGTCTTCCTCAGGAATAAGATATTTTATAATAATAGTAAGTATATTTACTTTAAATTTTAAAGTATTTTTATACTTCACTTGGTCTATTAAATTTGTCAGTATGTATGAGCAATCTTGTAACCTCTCAAAGCAAAGAGAGTATAGCTCAGTGGTAGAGCGTTCGATCAGAGATCGAGAGGTCCCCGGTTCAAATCCGTGTGTTACCAAACTTTTTTTTATTTTTAGTATTGTTTTAATAAAATTTTTTGGAAAGTAGTAAGTAAAAATTAGTTTAATCTTTAAATACAAATAACCTGTTGAAAGTATATTTATTTCGTTGAAATCATATAATAGAAGTATAACTTCTTACGTGCATATACAAAGTATACACACATTCTTTTTTTATTTTGTTTTTGATTATGCTGAGTCCGAATTTGATATTACAATTTGAAAATTAAAAAAAAATTCAGCTCTTATATACAGTATCTATGTCTGCATACTGTGTAACTAAGAATCATATGGGAAACTTTTTTATTATCAATTTTATGAAAAAAGTTATTAGGCTATTGATTATATTCAAAATAAGGTAGCTAAAAGGAACTACAACGTTAACGGGGTTTTATTATTTCATATGGTCAGTGGACATCTCTATATGAAAAAACCGCGGAGTGCTACCATTTAAAGGGGTGCGTTTTTGAGAAATGGGTGAATTAGTCCCTGGGCACATGTTACATAAGAGTGAGTTCTATGCACTTTTGGTACAAACATATCTACATAAAAATTGTTCCTGGTTAAATTTCCTATCTAAATATCACATTTTAAAGTCAATGATACTTTATGTTACAAAAATATATTCAAAAGAAAAAGCACAAAGAAACCCAAAAGAAAGAAATTTTGTTTTTTGTCCCATTTTGTCCACGAGGATATAGGTATAGACATTGCTTTACAGAAAAAAAATCTACATATTTCTTCTTTAAAATGTTGTTTAGTAAAGCTAATTAGGATTTATAGTTTTCGAAATATGATTTTTCAAAGTTCGCCACTCACAGCAATTTTGGGCAGTTTTCCTTGTTATTTCGCAAATATTGTTCTGTGACTTTTTTCTACGTAACTTTAGGCATATGTAATGGTACATGTAAGAGGAATAGAAATCAATTACCTTTAAAATGTTCTACTGTATAATGTTGTACGACTTCTTTTAAAGAGGGTATCTTTTTCAAGATTTTTACTTTTAACGATTTTTTATAATATAATACAAAAATAAAATAATATTATTATATAATATATTATATAATATTATATTATATATAGTATATATAATATAATATTATATTATATAATACGTAATATAAAAAAATATTATTTTTTAAATTTTTTACGATTATTTTTTAAATTTCTCATTATAACTTATTTTTTCTTGTACATGAATATACTATATTATATTGCTCAATAAAGAGGGCTTACTTTCTGTTCTTTAAGATGGTGTATCATCTATATTTAAATAATGAAAACCAAGTGATTCTTTGATATTTTTTTACCTGCATTATTTAAAATTATTTCTTTTACAAAAATTACATAAACATTAATCTTAGAAAACATCACTTTAGTTAAAATTATTTAAAGGTTGACATTTAAAAAATTTTCAAAATCAAAGTCCATCTCTTCGTTAGCATTAGCTTCAATATCTTCCTCTGACAGTTATCTTAGAGTTCCCACAATTAGTACCCATGCACATGCACCCTTTGCAGAATATTGAACAACTAATTCCTATCTTCCTACAACCGCAGTTTTTTGTACATCCTTTGGTACATTTACATGCTATTTTTTCAAGCAAAGCTTGTGGTGCAGGAGCTTTGACAGTAAATATGTATTGGAATTATTCCATATTTTGAAGTTTGCCCGGGCGAGTCAAGTGGATCCAAAGTATTACCTATAAAAAATAAGATTCAATCATAACACACAATCACATAAAAAAGTTATAATGAGAAATTGAAAAAATAATCCTAAAATCAAAAATCGTTGCAAGTACTTATTACATTTTGAAAAAGCATATCTTATTCAAAAATAATTATAGAATTTTTTATAATACAGCACTTTAAAGTAAACAGAATAAACTTTCTTTTTTATTATATAAAATATACCTAAATGTAGAAAAAAAAAGTTATAATGGAAAATTTTAAAAATAATCGTAAAAAATATAAAAACTCGTTAAAAGTATAAAATCTTGAAAAAGATAACCTCTTTAAAAGAAGTCGTACAATATTCTACAGTAGAACATTTTAAAGGTAATTGATTTCTATTCATCTTACTTGTACCATTGCATATGTCTAAAGTTACGTAGAAAAAAGTTACAGAACAATATTTGCGAAATAACAAGGAAAATTGCCCAAAATTGCTGTGAGTGGCGAACTTTGAAAAATCATATTTCGAAAACTGTAAATCCTAATGACCTCTACCAAACATTATTTTAAAGAGAAAATATGTAAGTTTTTTTTCTATGAAGCAATATCTATACCTATATCCCCGTGGACAAAAGTTATGGGACAAAAAACAAAATTTGTTTCTTTTGGGTTTCGTTGTGCTTTTTCTTTTGAATATATTTTTGTAAAAAAAGTATCTGTGACTTTAAAAGTTATATTTACATAGGAAATTTAACCAGGAACAATTTTTATGTAGACGTATTTGTACCAAAAGTGAATAGAACTCACCCTAATGTAACCTGTGCCCAGGGACTAATTCACCCATGTCTCAAAAACGCACCCCTTTAAATGGTAGCACTCCGCGGTTTTTTCATATATAGAGACTCATTGACCATATGAAATAATAAAACCCCGTTAACGTTGTAGTTCCTTTCTATAGTACATAATCAATAGCCTATATTCTTAATATCGTTGATTGATAATTTCAATTTGAAATACTAATATATCGTTAATCAATCAACGATAATATGCTCTGCGTGGTCTAAAATATAAAACTCAACCATCAGATAGGTATCACATTTTATCAATTTCATACGAGGTATGTCAAAAATACGAATTTCGTTCAAGAATAAAGTACCTTTATATTTAAGAATATCATAAAAATTGTTGTTATGAACAGTTGTTTGGAATAAACTTTGTTTTTATATGCAATTAGGTACATAATTCTATTTAAAAAACAATTCTCTCAAATTATGGATATCCAACATCATTTTATTATCAATTTTACGAATAAAAGTTATTCTTCATAAAATGCTCTACCTGGTCTAAAATATAAGAAGCAAGCATCAGATGTCAATTTTTTTCAATTTTATACGTAGTAGGTATTATGTCAAAAAATATGAATTTCTTTTAAGAGTAAGTACCATTATAGTTCACAATATTTCAATTAGAAGGATGTACCTATTTGAATATTGAAACATAGTTTTTAATTCCAAACAACTTTTCTTAATAACAATGTTCGATATTGTAAAATACAAAGGTACTTTACTCTTGAGCGAAATTTCCCTTATTTCCCCCCTCCCCGCAGATCCGATTTTAATAAAATAATTTTCACCCCCCGAGAAGGGGTGATATCCACCCTCAGGGTAAAAGGGCAAAGTGGTACCATGTCACTTTTGCTTCTTGAGGTATCCTTTAACATTCTAACCACTCACCAATTTTCGTGAAAATCGATGGAGGTTCATCGAAATTCGAAATCGAAGAAATAGTTGATTTTTACCTTCAGTGAACTATACAAAAGAAATTGCAATTCAATGATCTCAATGCGAGTATTTTGCGAGCTCACAAATTATCAAACGATAAGTATGTAGTCGCCAAATAATTAATTTAATTCATTTTAAGTACAATTTTCTCTTACGAAAAAAGAGGTCGGTCACGACGGCTCAGTTGGAAGAGGCGCAGTCGATCGACAAGTTTAGTGGATTTACGATCGACGGTTCGAGCCCGAGCCTCAGCCAGGTCATGAAATTAATAAAAGGCCAACTCCGTAGTATAAAATTCTACAGTCTGGAATAAACTGGTGTCTGATCGGCCTATGGAGGAGCGGTACGGCAAGGGATAAGGGCTTGCGGCTTGGTGATTCTCCTCCATAGATCCCTACCGAAGGGCGTTGGCGCCTAATAAAGGTGTATATTTATTCTCTTAAGCCGGGAAGATGGGGTGGTTTTCTTGCGAAGGAGTTGTAGCTCAATAATCGAAATCTCCCAGAACAAAAGGGAACAATTATCCAAAAGAAATCAGAGAACTGATATTAGAAAAAAGAAAGTTAAGAAAAAAATGGCAGCAATACAGAGCTCCACGAGACAAAACTAGTCTAAATAATGCTACACAAAAACTAAAAAGGGAGATACAGAATATAAAAAATTCAACGATTGATTCTTTTTTAAGTAATTTAACAGCTGACCAGAACACAGATTATTCGTTATGGAAGGCAACAAAAAGAATGAAGAGACCAATTATTCATTCTCCTCCTATCAAGTTGGAAAACGGCAACTGGGCTAGAAGTAACGAACAGAAAGCAGAAAGATTTGCAGATCATTTAGAAAGCACGTTCAAATCCAACGGCAATGATGGTGAAGAACTGAGATGGGAAGAACCATTCCAAACGGAAGAAATAATAACGTTGACATCAGTTAGAGAAGTATCAACAGAGATAAAAGAGAATATAAATCCTAAGAAAGCTCCAGGATATGATCTCATAACAGGAGAACTATTAAAAAATCTCCCAAGAAAAGCCATAGTTAAGCTGACAAACCTAATAAATGCTGCTTTTAGATTGAGATATGTTCCGAGACTCTGGAAAGTAGCCGAAGTCATTATGATCACTAAACCAGGTAAACCTCCTAATGAGGTGACATCGTATCGACCAATATCACTCCTTCCGGTGATATCAAAGTTATTTGAAAAACTCCTATTGAAAAGATTAAAACCAATAATAGAAAGAAAAAATCTTATACCAAATCATCAATTTGTTTTCAGAAATAAACATTCCACTATAGATCAAGTTCACCGAATAACAAATATAATAGAAAAAACATTAGAAGAAAAGAAAGTCTGCTCTACAATCTTCTTGGACGTAGCACATGATAAAGTCTGGCATGAGGGTTTAAACTATAAACTAAGAACGTTCATGCCTAAACAGTATTCGGAAATCCTAGAATCATACATTGCGAATAGATATTTTAGAGTTAAACAAGAAGAAGTGTACACCGATTTAAGTGAGATCAAAGCTGGCGTGCCACAAGGTAGCGTATTAGGTCCGGTCCTGTACCTATTGTATACGTGTGACATTCCAGAACTAGAACAGAACTATTGCCACCTTCGCTGATGATACAGCTATACTAGCGATAGGAGACACTAGTGAAGAAGCGACTGATAAGTTGCAACTCTCAGTAAAAACAATACATACCTGGACCAGAAAATGGAGAATAAAATTAAATGAGTCTAAATCTGCACACATTAACTTCACAAATAAAAAAATAGAAAATTTCCCAGTTAGAATAAATGATACCCAAGTTCCTTATGAAACATCAGCAAAATACTTGGGCATCACCCTAGACGCGAGGCTGCGCTGGAAAGTCCATGTCAAAAAGAAAAGAGGGGAGCTAGATATGAGGTATAAGAAATTGTATTGAATGATTGGAAAAAATTCAAAATTATCCATTCATAATAAATTATCCATTTACAAACAAGTACTGAGGCCAGTATTGGTATATGGGTGCCAACTCTGGGGCTGTAGCAAAGCTAGTAACCTATATATTATCCAGAGCTTTCAAAACAAAGTACTGAGGAACATTGTTGATGCTCCTTGGTATATCCGTAACAGCAACCTCCACCAGGACCTGGGTATGGAAACTGTGACCGAAGTATCAAGAGAACAGCAGCAAGTCACGAGCAGAGGCTGCATAGTCATGTAAATGTCGAGGCAATCCAGCTTCTTGACAACACTGAACTAAAGAGAAGACTCATGAGGACAAAACCATTTGAGTTAGTGGAAATGTGTAACAGTTTAGTGTAAAAAGCAGAGCATAGTGCTGTGATGTTATTGCATGTTAATTGTAGTGCATTAGTTGATAGATATGTATAATAAGAGTAAGCCATAGGGTATGCCCTTAGATTTAAGTATTTGTTGTTATTAAGTTAGGTCAGAGAATAACTGATAATTGGTCATTTGTGACCAGATAGCAGTATGCAAACATCGTACAGGTGTTATAAAAAAAATAAATAATCGAAATGCGCGTGATTTAAGAGTTTATTCTTAGAATCCATGCGCTATACGAATTATATCCGCGATGTTATTACGAATTATATATTTTAATATTTCTCAGCATTTTTCTCTTAAGTTGAATCAATTACAGGGTTGATTGGGGGTGAGCTCAAAAATCGAAACTATATCACTTCGAAAGCTCATAAATAGCTTGTACTTCTGCAGCAAAGATCGATTTAATAACCCTATTTTTAAGTAGTGGGGGGGGGGGGGGGCTAAAATATTAAATTCCTGCTCAGTGTAACGACTCAAAATTTTTTAATTTGCGGAATATGAAAGCTTATAAATCAACGTTATTTGTTTTTTAATTTTCGCAAGAGGAGCGGGGGGGCAGCTTAACAGGGGTAACAATTATGTTTCTTTCTGTATCAATGAAATTCGCACTGTACGATGTACGACTCATGGCCGTACTTACTTAAGAAAGTATGACTTTTTAAGTTTCTCCGTTTCCCGGTTTGAAAATAAAATTCAACGGCGTGAAAATAGAACCCAAAAAATAAAACAATATGCAAAAATACACGTAAACAAAGAACTAGCGATTATCATAAATTAAAATGCTTTTTCACGAAGTACAAGAACTAAAAATAGATTCATACTAGGCCCAAGAGCGGCACTAGAGATGGGGTCGTTATTCCGTAATGGTTATATGGTTAGAATCGAGTCTCTTTTATGGCCACTAAAATCTTAAATCTCATGTTTTAGTTACATGCAATTAAATTTGAAATGGCCTTTTCATTAGGTTGAAGCTGTGTTACAAGAGGTTATGGATGTGAGATGAAGCTACATTTCGCAATAAAGAGAGAGTACAGCTGTTATTTTTTCGATTTTAATTATATATTTAAGTAAAACTTAAAAACGATAGTAGTATAAACAAGAATTTAAAAATATTTACGCATAAATATACAACCTTTATAGTTAATTACAGCGAAAATTTTTTGCTCAATTAGAAATCCAATGAAATCAATTAATTTGTGGTCATCTGATTGAATACAACCAATAAAACCAACATTATACTGAAAACAGATCCCATGGGCTGTTTTCACTCAATCATGTAGCTATGGATACCTACATTTCGTTTCATTTCGATTTTGACATTTCAAATATTCAATATTTCAAAATGTCACGATTTGGTTGTAATACTGATGAGAATATTAATGAAATTATCGAATCAAATATACCAAAGAATACTGTTTACAGTAAAAAATTTTCTATCCGAATAACCCTCGAACATTGATAGATGCTCAAAATTTTTTTAACAACTTTCTCAAGCTTGTTGCTTACAGGCAACAGACCTCCGCCTACGGCGTCGGTCTGTTTCCAAGCAACAAGCTTTCGAAATCTGTTATAAAATTTTTTCGAACAATTATCAATGTCCTTGGGTTATTACTACTGAAAATCGTTGTATATTATTGTATACAGTGAGCACGTAAAGGTTGGTATAAATTCATTTTCTCGAGAATGGACAATTTTGGAAAAAAATACCGAAACAGGTCAATTTTTATTTTTAAATTACGACTTTCTGGCATATGTATCATACTAGTGACGTCACCCATTTGGGCGTGATGACGTCATCGATGATTTTTTTAAATAAGAATAGGGGTCGTGTGATAGCTCGTTTGGAAGGTAATTCAATTCTCTATTCAGTAGTATAAACATTAACATAATTATTTATACAGGGTGTCGAAAACAATTTTTTTTGAATTAAATTTATTGACATGAAAAGAAGAATATGTGTAATTTATTTAATCCAAAATATATTTTACTGCTCTCAGAAAATAGAAAAAATGTTTATTTGAAAAAACCTATTGCTTTTCGCTTAACGACGTTCTACACCTTCGTTGCGGGGTATGCCTCTCAGAGGAAAGGGGGGAAACTTATATGCAAGCGAAAGTTGGTAACAATACATTTATAGCAGAATACTCAAATCATATGTTTCAGTATTGAATACTTTATAAAAATAAATTATAATAAATTACGGAAATTACGCAATAAATTACGGAATTAATTATAATAAATAAATTAAAAATAAATGGTGCGGTAAACAATCCTCATTTTTTAATATGTTATTCCTTACAAAAAAACCTTTAATTTAAGCACAAATAATTAAAAATCGTAAATTTGGATCAAAAGTTATTAACTTTTTAAGAATTTCCATAAGAGCCCATGTTAAAACTTAACTTTGACCCTTAATAATAATTAAACGGCACGGTAAAACAATTTTTAAAAAATCAAATCTTAGTTTTTTGAAGTAAACTATAACATACTAAAATTTCATGCAAATCTTTAATTCTTTGCCGAAGGTGTAGAACGTCGTTAAATTAAATGCTCAAATTGTCAAGAGGCAGGTGGGTGGCTGCTTTAATATTGAATTTGCAAAAAACAGTATTCTTTATTTGTCAAATAAACAATCATTTTTTCCTGTTTTCTGACAGCAGTAAAATGTATTTTGAATTAAATAAATTACACAGATTCTTCTTTTTATGCCAATAAATTTAATTAAAAAGATTTTTTTTGGCATCCTGTATAAATAATTATGTTAATGTTTATACTCCTGAATAGAGAATTGAATTACCTTTCAAACGAGCTATCACACGACCCCTATTCTTATTTAAAAAAAATCATCAATGACGTCATCACGCCATCACGGGTGACGTCACTAGTATGATATATATGGCAAAACGTCGTAATTTAAAAATAAAAATCGACCTGTTTCGGGATTTTTCCCCAAAATTGTCCATTCTCTAGAAAATGAATTTATTCCAACCTTTACGTGCTCACTGTATAAAAACAAAATAATATTGTTACGATACCTACTCTTTTTCATACGTCTACTAACTATTCGATTCTTTTTCTGATCAGTCAGGAAGATACGTCCAGTTTTGATTTTTTGGAAAGTGTTTTCTTTCTTTCTTTCTTTCTTTCTTTCTTTCTTTCTTTCTTTCTTTCTTTCTTTCTTTCTTTCTTTCTTTCTTTCTTTCTCCCGCATCGTTTGGAAATGCATCATTCACATTCTTTTCTTTTAGCAGTCGTTACATTTGAACTTCTTTTAGACTAAGAGCCGCTATAGGTGAAATTTCTTAATCATTTTAGGCACTATGGGATCCTATAACTTAAATAGTAGAACCTAAAAGAAAACGTTTGAACACTGTGCCGTCACTTTTCAGTGGCACATGCGTCTACAGTGGCGCATCAAACTTTCCACTTATGGACGGGATAAATAAATTAAAAGTTACCCTCCCTTACTAACAGAATTATTTTTTTTTAGTTTTTTAAGTTCTATGTGATTAACACATAGGATTCAGCGTATTTTTAACCCACCACCCCTCCCCCATGTCCCCACCACCCCCTCCCCCATGTCCCCACCATCAAAAACTTCATTTTTCGTTTTTATTTTTTTTTTTGGTGGGATGCAATCAATTTTAAAATTTCAAAAAATTCACACGCATAGCTGAGGCTTTTATAAAACATGCCTATTTTTATAGACCCATAGGTAGAGTGTACATAACGTCAAAAAATTAAAAGAATTTTTTTTTCAAAAAGCGTATAACTTTTTTTGAGGAATAGCTGCAAGTCTAATTTTTTCTTAGTCTTGTGTGTTTTATCAAACACTATATTTTTAATTTTTTTCAGATTTTTCCGTAAGGCTCCCCAAGTTCAAAAATCCGAAAAACTGTTTTTGGGGGGTTTTGGGGGATTTTCCCTATTTTATAGACTTCATAATATATCAAATCAATTTTGTTTTTATAGGTTATATGTAACTTAATAGGGTCTTGTTATTCTTACCACTATTGTCTATATTTAGAATTTAATTTCCATTTTTAAAAATTACAATTACAGGCATTATAAAAGTACAGGCTGAATGATGACGGCTCTATAAATACGAGTATCGAGCCTATTGTATTGGGATTATTTTTATGATGACCCAGTATAAAACTTGCAATGCATATGTGCAACTTTGTAGTTTACCTACCTACATCTTATTTATGAATCTTGCTAATATAAAAAATAAGTCTTTGAGTTATTACGTGTAGGCAGGCCCTGGCGGTTAGCCTTTACAGGTGTTGAAATATGGGCTTTGGAAAGCAGGTGAAACTAGTAAGGAAATTTACAACAGTATTGTACATTGTATTTCAATAAATTTTGTTTTCAAATTTTTTGAGGAATAGGAATTCTTCGTTTTTATTTATAAGTAATAATAATAATAGTCTCCCGTTTTATACCGCTGTGGCTTTGGGAGTACAGTAGGGTAGTCTGCTATATCTAGGGCCTACGGTATACAAGGAAGGTAACAGGGCCAGTGTTACGCTTCCACCGCCTATTATTACCCCTGGTTTTACCCAAGGTACTCATTTTATTCAGGCTGAGTCGACATGGGGCCTATAAACATTTTAAAAATGTCTAGTTGTTCTTGCCGGCGCTAGGATTTGAACTCTGGACCACCAGCACGCGAGCCAAGCACACTACCACTTCGCTACGCCTGCCCAATTTATAAGTACCTACACAAAAATTAAAATCTATTAAGCAGTTACATTTCCTATGTGTGTACTTGTGTAGTTCAAAATGTCCCCATCAAATTAGAAACAAAAGAAGCAAAAAGCGCGTTAAAGCGGGCCCGCGGAACCATGCTCAGTACGCCACTGCTGGGACACATAGAGAGAAGGAAAAACGACCTACTGATTAAGAAGATCACCAGATGGAAACCAGAAACTTAAAAATCAAGGGGAAGACCCAGAGAGAGATGTGTATATGAATAATAATAATTGCTCTGATCTCGACGTTACTTTTAGACCTGGATCCCGCGTATCAAAATAAAGTTATTATTATTATGTCAATAATAATATATACAGAAATGCAATCTTGCACTCATACCTACATATGTGTAAGTTTTGTTTACAAGACTACTTACAACATTCGGCATGCTTAATTGTTTACTAATATATTTAAATATATAGGCCTGGCTCCCGCGTACCAAAAAAAGTTGATCAATTGCAAGCTGAAAAATTGTTAATAGCTTAACGGTGTCTAGTCGGACAAACTTTGATATATAGGAACACTGGAACAGGGGAAGTTTTAATTGTGGAACAGGTTAAAAATTTGGAACGTCAGACTACGAAAACGTTCCATGTTTTTTGTCGGACATAACTTCTAATTTATTTGTTACCATTTTATTAAACTCTCACGCAAAAATCAGACTGGTGTTTATCGCCAACTGAGCATTTTAATGAGTGAAACACGAAGAACATGTCAAATGACAGGAATCATGTTGGTTAGTAATAGCAGTCTGATTTTTGCATGAGAGTTTAATGAAAGGGTAACAAATCAATTGGAAGTTCTGTTGGACAAAATACATGGGACGTTCTCGTAATCTGACGTTCCAAATTTTTAAACTGTTCCACAATTAAAGCTTCCCCTGTTCCATTGTTCCCGTACATCAAAGTTTGCCCGACTAGACACTGTTAAGCCATTAACAAATTTTCAGCTTGCTATTAATCAACGTTTTTTGGTACGCGGAATCCAGGCCTATTTGAAATACAGTAGTGTGCAAAAGAAACGGGCACACTACTATATATTACACAAAATCGTTTATCAAAAGCGTGTCTAAAATCATCAAATTCTCAACTTGGCTGAACTATAACCCATCTATAACTATACATAAGCATAAACGAACAATATTATAACAGAGCAACCATCGAGTAATAAAAAAGATTTTTTTAAACCATCGAGTAATAAAAAAGACGTCTTTATTACTCAATGAGAGCAACTTAACAAGCACTTATCTAAATTCTCGGAAAGTATCCTATTGTCGTATCGTACTCTCTTAACAAATCATAAATGTTCAGAATTTGAAAAAATCGCATATGGACCACGTAGATAAAAATGTCTTAAAGTCCGAAAGCCGCCAGCCACTTTGATTTAAAAAGCATTCCCGGAACTACTTTATGACTACAGCTGCAAAAGGCAGTTCATATATAATAAATAACATTTTCTGGCATTTTTGTTTAGATTGTTTGGAATATTAGAGTTTATAGAAATATCTGAATCATTACTATTTAATTTTTTGAATTTATTTTCGTTTTAAAAAAAGTATTATCATCAGTGGCCTGCTTTTGGCCGCCCCTATAATCGGTCGCCCGTGTGCGATGCACACTTTGCACACATGGTAGCGGCGGCCCTGGATGGGAGGACCATGTCATGAGATATATCAAAATTCTGAAAGTGAGAAACTGGAGGGAACTATGCAATGCACATATCGAAATTATTGGAAGAAAATTGTAATGAAAGCTAAGTCACACAAGTCGTACAACAAACTTTGACAACACACAAGTGTAATGTGGAGTGATTCACCGCAATAAGCGAATCAGAGAGCTCTAAGTAAGAGCGGCAAACATTCCATCCGGAATAAAAAGCCTTTACGATGATTGCCTTGTCTATTATGTAAGATCCCAATTGTTATTTTTCTTGTTCTTGAATGAACGTAAAAGCTTTAAACATATGATTATCGTTCTGCCATTGTAAACATTGTAGATTATGTTATTGTCATTCACCTTGCTCAAATTAACAGTAACTTCTACATTCTTATATAAATTGCGGATATCAAGTAGCTGTTGACGTTCTCTTCATCTTCGTGACAATTATCCAATGAATATTTATTGCTATTTATCAATTTTATACTACTCGGTTCTTTTTTTTCTACCAACAAAATAATTGCTATAATCACGGTAGGCTCGATGCATGCGTTTTCATTAATACAAGTTCAAATACATTATATAAATGTGTACCGTTTCAAATATTTTACACACATAAACAATCTATTCTCTAATCATAACTCTTCCATCTCTAGGAATCGCGATCGGTGGTCACTGTTGCCACATGTTCACCAAACAGAAAACTTTTCTTTACTATTTTATTTACCTAATAGTACTGCTAAAGGATATTATTAAAAAAAGAAGGATACTTGACAGACCTAATCAGAAACGGAAAACGAATTCTGCACGAAAAAACAATTGGTCATGGCCACAGAATCTGTCAACTCGCAGCAACACTAAATGTTGCGCTCAGATGAAAAAAAAGACAGCAAGCTAAAAGAAACCCTAATAAATGGAAGCTAGAAGAATTAGAAGAGACTGAAATAAGAGAAAAATTTTAACAACAGATGAATGAAAATATGAGAGAATACTTAAAAACTCCGCCATAATGACATGGATCAACAATCCGTCAGAACAAAACAGGGAAGAACACAAAATAGCGGGAAAGAAAGCCAACAAAACAAATAAAAAGAAGAAAAATGTCTGGTTAAATGAAAAGCTAGAGGATATTGAAAAAGATAGAAAAATCGTAAACTAAAACAATATTACAAAAAAGTTAGAGCAACAAAAATACGCCCAGCATTAAAACAAGAAGACTAAAAAACCAAAAAGGAGAAACCATATTTGAAGATAAACAGATCAGCAGCATATGGGAAGAATATTTAAAAATAATTTAAATAGAGTATTTATTTAATTTTTTTTTTGTTAGTTCTAAGGTTACAAGTACCTACCTATTCTTATTCTAATATTTGTTATCTAATTATAATGTTGTTAAAGTATTATTAGTACATATTTAGCTCGTAAACTTATTATTGTTAATTGTATAACTTTTAATGGGGTAATCCCGTCAATAAATAAATAAAAAAAATATTACGAAGAAATGTTATTCACTACGGAGGAAACACACTGCGATGAAGAAGTAAGACCAATAGTACAAGATAACGACGAAGCATAAATTCCCGCAGAAGAAGAAGAAGTACAAAAAGAAATTAAAAACCATGCATAATACATAACGTAGATGAATATAACGCACATATGTAAAAGCTGTTGAATATTGCATTGTCAAAGTTCTGAGCTATTCTAAAAATTTCAGATGTCTAACTAGTCGGAAAGTATGTTTAAAATTGATTAGAAGATTTTCCTGGGCAATGTAACAAAGAGACAAAGGTCAAGTATGTATATAAAGAAGTTTGAATAAAAAACGTTTAAAAAAAAGAATGTGTGTGTACTTTGTACGCACGTAAGAAGTTATACTTCTACTACATATTATGTGATTTTTAAGACAATACCAAAAATTTAAAAAAATAAAAGAATAAAACGCACACAAACACATTGAAAAATGCCACAAAGAAAAAATGATTTCTGAACGATAATAATTGTTGGCAAAAATTTTAAATACGCATTTTCTGAAAAAAAAAATTATATAAAAAATATACTTACAATCATAAAATGCATAAAAAAATAAAAACTTGCATCGGGAATCGAACCCGTGAATTTCGTGGCGCTTTGATTCGTAATCGAAGCCTAGACTCACTCATCCAATTCCACATTATTTGTCATGTGGAAAAATAGGGTAACTGAACGTTTTACGGTTTGACAGTTGTTTTGAATATAATTAAATTATGTAGTTTAAATTTTGTGGAAGAAAATATTAAAATATAACAAAACAGTAAGAAAACAATATATTAGATGAAGATTGGTAGAACTTTTGTTGGTAATCAAATTAAGTTGTAAATCAAAGCATTACATACCTACTAGATAAATAAATCTACGCCAAAAAATCATATTTTAAAAATAAAAATCGGACCTAATTTGGGATTTCTCTCTAAAATCCCCATTCTTGAGAAAATAAATGTACAGTAGAGCGTCGATTATCCGAACGTCGATCAACCGAACGACCGCTTATTCGAACTATCGACTCCCGCGTCCCGCACTCGAATATCGAGCAAGCGTTAGTAATTGACGCTTAAAATATCTTCAATTTTCTTCAATATTGTATCCAAAAATAATTATGTTGTTGCAAAGACTGCACTTTTTTGTTTAGTTGCTAGTTGTCATTATCAAGATATAAATAAATATGTAGTTATATAAATATGGCTTTTATTCACTTGTGGATAAATATGTATGACTATAAATATGTATCAATATATTGTAGTTCGATTATCCGAACAAATCGGTTTTCCGAACACCTATGTCCCCCAATTAGTTCGGATAATCGACGCTCTACTGTATTTCAACCTAATCCAAATGTATAATTACAATAATATGATTATAATAAAAACTACTTACCAAATTAGAATGAGTTTTCCTTGTCCAAAATAGTCCAAAAGTCCAAAAATATAGGTATATGAAAACTATTTAAAAAGGCAGTATAACTATTAACTAACTTTTGTTTGTTGTTTCTTTTCACACAAATT
The DNA here is from genome assembly GCF_917563875.1 of Diabrotica virgifera virgifera. Lineage (NCBI taxonomy): Eukaryota > Metazoa > Arthropoda > Insecta > Coleoptera > Chrysomelidae > Diabrotica > Diabrotica virgifera. Next base: position 227,948,640 of record NC_065450.1, on the reverse strand, counting down.
TTAAAACGCAACAACCATTAATAATCTAACTACAGCTGTGCAACAGCCGCCATATTGAATAATTTTTGACATGTCATTTGAACATCCAATCAGAACAAAGTTACAATGCGCATGCGCCGGGATCATAGGTTTTAACATATAAAAATTCACCCTCATATCGCCGGTAAAGAAGTATAACTTCAAAAATAAAATATAACAATACATAGGTGTTCCAAGATTGCTAAGAGGCTACATATTTATCACGTTATTATACGGCATAGAGGCCTGGACTCTCAAACAGAACAACATAAAAATATTGAAAGCTTCGAGATGTGGTGCTACCGTCGAATGCTGAAGATAAGCTGCGTTGGAAGAGTTACAAACTTTGAAGTTATACGGAGGATAGGAGAAGACCCAGAAATTTTGTTAACGATTAAACGAAGAAAACTCGAATATTTGGGTCACCTAATGAGAGGACATAAATACGCATTACTTCCAAATATAATGCAAGGAACAATAGAAGGAAAACGGAATCCAGGTCGTAGAAGAATGTCACGGTTGCGGAATTTGAGAGAGTGGTTTGGCTGCACCACTAATAAACTCTTTAGGTCAGCTGTAAACAAGGTTAGGATAGCCTTGATGATTTCCAATCTCCGATAGGGGTGGCACAAGAAGAAGAAGAGGATGTTCCAGATTAAAAATAAAGATGATGGACTATGCTTAACGCGTGAATCACCATGTACATTTAAATTTATGTTTAAAAAACGCACATTTAAATTTAAAAATTGAAGTGTGCCATGTTTTTTTATAATCTTTTAAAATAAGGACTATACTAGGTTTGCATGAATCTCCCTGTATATTTAAATTAATATTTAAAAAGCGCACATTTATATACATAGTATGGTATAACTAGACCCAAACCCAGACATCCAAAGTGAAAGTTATCCTCCAACACCAAATTGTTCTATTATGGTCCACATAATGTTCAGAAAAAAGTCACACCATTTTGAGCGTTAGGTTTGGGGGGGGGGGGAGAGGGGGAGAAATCGGTAAATTCGTAGTTTTTTACGTTTTTCGTCATTATTTCTAAAACTATGCGGTTTAGCATGAACAACCTTCGATACAAAAATGTTCTACATTAAATTTGAAATAAAATAGGTCCTATGCATAATCCTTCTAAAATGAACGATTCAAAAGTTACGGAGGTAGTATAGTATAATTGGTCCAAAAAAAGGCCTAACCCAGACATCCAAAGTAAAAGTTTTCCTTCAACACAAATTCTTCTATATGGTCCACATATAGAAGATGGGGGAAAAGTCGATAAATTAGTAGTTTTTTTACGTTTTTCGTCAATATTTCTAAAACTATGCTTTAGCGTAAGCAAATGTTCTACGTGAAATTTAAAACAAAAAAGGTCCTATACATAATTGTTATAAAATCAACGGTTTCAGAGTCACGGAGGGTAAAAAGTGGAAGTTTTCGATACTTTTTATATTCTTTGGGCAATTTATAGAAATTTTCTTTAACAGGATTGTGTTTTGTAAATAAAATTTGCTATTTCAGTGGCCGATGATATGTTAGTGATAAGCCCTTGAAGAAACTTATACCCCACCGCCCAAAATCATCATCAATTGCCCAGGTAATATAAAAAGTATCGAAAACCTCCACTTTTCACCCTCCGTAACGCTGGAACCGTCGATTTTATAACAATTATGTATAGGACCTTTTTTGTTTTAAATTTTATGTAGAACATTTTTGTATAGACCACTGTTTACGCTAATGCATAGTTTTAGAAATATTGACGAAAAACGTAAAAAAACTACTAATTTACCGACTTCTCGCCCATCTCCCCCCCAAACTGGACGCTCAAAATGGTGTAACTTTTTACTGAACAATAGGTGGACCATAATATAACAATTTGGCGTTGGAGGAAAACTTTTACTTTAGATGTCTGGGTTAGGCCTTTTTTTGACCAATTATACTATACTACCTCCGTAACTTTGGAACCTTTCATTTTAGAAGGATTATGCATAAGACCTTTTTTATTGCAAATTTAATGTAGAACATTTTTGTATAGAAGGTTGTCCATGCTAAACCGCATAGAAATCGGCCCACTTAAAAATTTGGTCATTTTTGATGTCCCATATTTCCTAAACATGTTAGCCGATTTAAGTCATTTTTTGAACATGTTATAGCCTGATTCTTATCAATACCACTGTAATAATATTGTTGCTAAACAGGTAAATTTTCATTGTATACCGGGTGTACCAATCAAACTGTGTTTTTTTCTCAAATTTTGAATCACCCCGTGGAATATTCTAGCATTTATAAAATACTGAAATTAAAACCCAACTATAGCATCTGGTTTTCTTAACATCCTGCTTTTTGATTCATTTGTTTATGTTGGATAATAAAAAAGTTAGATACTTTAACAACTAGACATGTTCTTCATCAATACACGGTGTTTTTAAATAAGTGCGAGAAACTTTAAGGTGTAATTCTGCATGAAAAAATAATGACAGTTGGCTTTATAAACGTATGTCCGCAAATGTTTTGTTTCCGAGATACGGGATGTTGAATTTTTTCTTACAAACTGACGATTTATTTATTGCTTTAAAAGCAGTTGAGATATGCGTTTTAAAAGCTAGTTATTGCGGATTTTTTGACATAAAATTAAGAATTTTAAATTAACCATTAGCGTGCATACGGGTAATATGATCGGTCATATTACACGTATGAGCGCTAATGGTGAATATTAAATTCTTAATTGTATGTCAAAAAATGTGCAATAACTACGTCTTAAAACCCACCAAATTTCATTGGCATATCTCAACCGGTTTTAAAGCAATAAAATAAATCGTCAGTTTGTAAAAAAAAATTCAACATCCCGTATCTCGGAAAAGAAACATTTGCGGACATACGTTTATAAAGCCAACTGCCATTATTTTTCATGCAAAACTACCCCTTAAAGTTTGTCGGACTTATTTAGAAACATCGTGTATTGATGAAGAACATGTCTAGTTGTTAAAGTACCTAACTTTTTTATTATCCAACATAAATAAATGATTCAAAAAACAGAATATTGAGAAAACCTGAGGCTATAGTTGGGTTTTAGTTTCAGTATTTTATAAATGCTAGAATATTCCACAGGGTGCTGCGAACTTTGAGGAAAAACACAGTTCGATTGCTACACTCGGTATACAATGAAAATTTAACTGTTTAGCAACAATATTATTACAGTGGTATTGTTAAAGAATCAGGCTATAGCCTGTTCAAAAAATCACTTAAATCGGCCAACAAGTTTAGGAAATATGAGACATCGAAAATGACCAAATTTTTAAGTGGGTCGATTTCTATGCACGTAAGTTTACATTGCGAAACAAAAAGATATGAAACTAGTGGAGGTGGAAATTATCGTTATAAACGTATAAATTAAGATTACATTACATAGTTTCCCACTTCCCACCTTTAGACGTATCAGTGGAGTATGACAAACCAGTGGCGCACCTATAATTTTCCTCTGGGGGGGGGGGGTTTCTTGGACACAGACATTTTTTTGTATAGTTTGTTAAAGACCAGTTACGTTTTCCTACTCTTCTTTATATGCCCTGGGAGGGGTTTTAACCCCCAAAACACCCCCCTGGGTGCGCCACTGTGACAAACTGTCACTGTGACAGTAGAATTTTATAAAATTTTCCTGTCACAGACGTCTAAAGGTGGGAAACCATGTAATGTAATGTTAATTATACGTTTATAACGATAATTTGCACCTCCACTTGTTTCATATCCTTTTGTTTCGCAATGTATTATTACATTACATTTACAACGGTTATTAGCGAGCTCATCACTGTATAAAAATCTACGAGCCCCAGCGTTTTTATTGTTTTTTAAAACAAAGGCCGAACAATTTTTATTCCAGTGGTTTCCACCCTGTATATAAAAACCTATTTTGTACCTATTTTAATATCCAGATCGTTCGCATTTCAAGAATCACATTCTTCTACATTCTTTAATATTATGAATCAATTTTTATGCTCTATTTATACGGTCAACAGCGTTTTCATAATGAATAACAAACGTCTTTTCTTTAATAGCGATATTTTTTTAGCGGGCTCTGAAGATTTTAGAACATCCTTTGTCCCGAATTAATAAACAGCCAAAACAACGAATAGACCAGGGCGCATCTGTAAAAATATTAGTAGGTACATTTGGATGTTCAGAGGTGACTCATATTTTTTTGCAGAAATTGCTTGAAAATATCTCATATTATTTGAGTTAATATTATTTGAGTTATCTTCCCACTCAAAAAGGTCCGGAACATTGTTTAAATAATCAAAATGTCAAAAATGAAGGAAAAATTCGATTTTTTTCTTGGTTTTTTGGTTAATAAAAGTTGCGTAATTTCCTACCATATAGGATTAACTGAAAATTTTAAAAACTGTCACCCTTGTTGCAAAATAGCAACAATTTCGAAAAAACAATAAAAAAACAAGTATTCGCATTTTACGTTTTTCAACCATTTATGCTACACTTAGGACCTTTATATTTCACCCGGAAAAACTTTATGATATGATAAAACAATACTGTAATAGTTATTTTCCTAACAAGTGCAGAAAGTCATTCTTTTCCGCACGCAACTGCAGTTTGCCGAACGACGCGAAGCGGGAGTTCGGCAAGCAGTCGAGTGCGGAAAAGAGACTTTCTGCAAGAGTTAGGAACAATATTTTTTCTAAGAGTCTTTCAAAATTAACAAATCTTAATCAATTAATTTAATTAATATGAAAATACATACACAAATTAATTCTTTGACAAGGTTGTCAAAACCAAACTTTCAATATAATTAGTTAGCATGACGACGATCTTGGTTTCCATGACGATTATTCAAAACGACTGTTATTGTCTACCTATTTGACTTTCGAATATTATGTCAAAATAATTTTATTTCATCGAATTGTCGCGTTAGTTTCATTAAAACAGGAACACAACAAGATATATTTGAAATAAATTAGTAAATAATATCTAAATATTAGTTTATTGCATGTACTATAATTACTTTAAGGTCATATTAACATATCTAAATTAACACGCGTGCGGAAAAGTAAAAACCGCGTGCGGAAAAGTAAAACGCGTGCGGAAAAGTAACACGCGTGCGGAAAAGTGAAACTTTCTAAACTAAAATGCGTGCGTGAAAGTAGACATTTTTGCACGCTCGTAGAAAAATAAATTATGCAATCCAGCTTTCGCAAAAAAATAAATTTTTTCAAAATGTTGCAGCACTGAAAATAAAGCAGACAGCAAGTTGATTTTGTTTAAATATAAAATAATACTGTACCTTTCATTTGCAATTTGCAAAATTAAAATCGGTTAACTACCACAGCGTCAGGAATTTTTTTAAATAAACATTAATTTTTGGTGCTACGCGCAGGTGCTTTGTTCATATATTTTAACTTTTTCACAAACAATTAAAAAAAAACAATTTTTCACAAACAATAATCAAATTAGTTTGATTTTTGTGGAATTAAAATATGAACATACAACAAAATATAGAGTAAGAAAATAATATATTAGATAAAGATTGGAAGAAATTTTGGTGGAAATCAACTTATTTAAAAAAATTCCTGACGCCGTGGTATAATCGATTTTAATTTTGCAAATCCCAAATGAAAGGTACAGTATTCTTCTACATATTTGTAAAAAATTAACTCCCTATCTGTTTTATTTTCAGTCCTGCAACATTTTGAAAAAATTAATTTTTTTGCAAAAGCTGGATTGCAAAATTTATTTTGCAAAACCTATTGAACCGATCTTAACTAAATTTACAGTATTGTTTTATCATATGATAGAGTTTTTCTTGGTGAAATATGAAGGTCCTAAGTTTAGCAGAAATGGTTGAAAAACGTAAAATGCCAATACTTGTTTTTTATGTTTTTTCGCAATTATTGCTATTTTGCAACAAGGGTAACAATTTTAAAAATTTTTAACCGATCTTATATTGTAGCAAATTTAATTACGCAACTTTTATTTTAGTGCAACTTTTCTCGGAAGTCAATACTTTTAAAGTTATAATCAAAAAACGAAGCAAAAAATCGAATTTTTCCTTCATTTTTTGACATTTTGATTACATATTTAAACAATGTTCCGGAGCTTTTTGAGTGGGAGTGTGGGAGGAAAACTCAATTATTATTATATAGGTTAATTCCAAGCCATTTCTGTAAAAAATTAGAGTCACCTCTCAACGTCCATCTCAAAACAGATCCGCCCTGGACTAGAAATCCAAACTAAACTTGGAAATCATTTATATTTAACACAATATGAATTGTACTATAAAATTTAACAAGAACCCATAAATACTTCAGATTTGGCAACGTGGCCGCGAACAGTGGTCGCGGGTGTCGCGATCGCAAGCGTGAGTTTCCAACGAACTGCCAGTTCACGTTTAAATCGTCAAAAAGAAGGTGATCTCTTTAATTCACAGGTGAAAACTATATCTCGACGAACATCTTAACCGCTTTCATAATTTAGTTCATGGCTAAAAAACTACAAAGTGCATTAATTAATGTAGTGTTTTGATCGCGAGCTGCATCAACGGTCAATGTGTGCTTAGCCACTTGTGACGTGCGGGCTAGAAGTTACTTCTTCATTTGTTTTGAATGCCCGGTCTCGGTGACGAATTCTGTAATTCTGACCTCTTCAATTACAACTAAAATTAAATATTCTCTGTATTAATTGCTCTTAATTGATTGTTAAATTAGTGAATGAATGATCCCGCGAGTTGCGATGGATTAAATATGAAAAAGGTGTGGAGGAATGTGATGATAGGCACGCGAAGAAGTGGATGTGCATTCTTATAGGTACTGGGTACTCTCATACCTACCTGATGGTGTTCTTGGCTGATATGTAGTACAGGCACGGAGCTGAGGTACCTACCCAGGTAATTATACGTTTTATGAGAAATTTTTCTTGGTCTATCATTATAATTAGTGAACTTTTACTTCGTGAAAGAATTAAATTCCTCTGGATTGTTAAGAGTGTGTGAAATGGTTTTAATTATAAATGTTATCGGAATTAATTGATATTTGTTTAAAAAATTTACGGAATTTTTATTGGGTCGTTAAATTTGTTGTAAATATTAGCATTAAATTTAACCGTTAGCAGGCTGGTCATTAAAACATTGTGACTTCTTTTAACTCGCAACGGATTGAATGAGATTTTAAATTTTTAATATTCATTTTCTGATGGACCAAAGTCTGGCGGAAACATTGGCGAATTATTGTTTTTATATCTTGGATTCTTCAGTTATATTTTTCATTTATTTACGCATTTTCATCATTTTTGAACACTTTGTGGACGCGGCTCAATATTAGGAGTAGTTAGTACCTATTATATTATTTTGGTTATTACAAAATTTATTTTGATGTTTATAAGCATTTGTAAATAAAAAAAATACATTATTTTGCGTTAAAAAAAATAAAATTGTAAGAAGCATACAGGGTCCTAAATTAAGGAAATAAATACATGACTGCGGATGTTAACATCTATCTATTACTAATAATTTATACGCAAACTTTGCTTTTCTAGTAATTTTAAGGCAAATGTTTTAGCAATGACAGATACCTACATCTACATTTTCTCGAATATCCCAGGGGCCGTAAGTACGATGCCCCGGGGCAAACGTAATCTGGGGGCCTCCTCCGGGGGTCTTATTTGTCTCTCGGGGGTACCGGGCCCCTAGTCGAAGGGGGGCCCGGAAAAATGTTTTATATGTAACCCCTTAAAAACGCATTTTAATGCATTCCATGATTGAAGTTTCTTGTACCTACATATTGCTATTTTAGTTGACCAACACAAAAAAAATTGAAATCACCTTATTTTTTATTTGCTTTAACGAAGTTAAAAGAAAAACAACACAATGAATAGATGGTAAAACAAAATAAGATAACTAATGTAACAATAAGAAGAAAATTTCTTGAAACTTCAAAGCCGAATGGAAAAATATGAAGATATGGAGGTTTATTTAGAGAAAATGCAGGAAGAGGCAAACCATGTTGCTGAGGAGATACAGAAAAATGAAAAGGTGGAAGAAAAATTCGAGGATGCCTTCAAATTCGATATGGAAAAGTTGGAAGAAAAATTGAAGGAGATAGGAAAATGTCAAAAAAGAGGAGACGGTCGAGAACTAATATATTGTATACAGCTCTAATGAGGGCAGAATCCAATTTGGTGAGGATATTAGAAAACTACATCCCGTACCTTCAGCTGTGAAGACGGTACCCGCCTTCAAAAGTGTCACTTCTGTTGGATTTATTATGCTGTGGTACTGGTGGGACTGATCCTAATGTGCTCATTGTCTTTCTTTTCAATAATATTTGGTACCACGTGGTTCCTTTCACGTACCAAGATGTGGTCTGGGGTAAATTGGTTAAGACAAAGTAGCTGGGACTGGGGGCCCCTAGTCCGGTTGCATTTTAGTTTTTATTTCGCCAAAATAACTAATTTCCTCAGTAACAATTTAAATTTTTATGTTAATGTCTCGGGAGCCCCAGCTTAGCTTAGGCCTCAAGGGCCTCTGTTCTGTTCCAATTGCATTTTTAGTCGAAAATACTAATTTCCCTATTGAAAAATTAAAACTTTATGTTGACGACTAGGGTGCCCCGGTAAGGTCTTTTTAAAATTGTGTTTTAAAATCGGATTTTAAAATACATATTTTTATTTTCCTCGTTAAACTCTCCTTTCTCTATGCACGGCCAACCAAAAAGGAGCCCCTGCGGGGCCCAGCTTGGCCGGGGGCCCCGAGGCACTGCCCTATTGCCCCAATGGTAGTTATGGCCCTAGAATATGCTCTTTTTTATAATAAAGGGATAAATCTGAAAGCCTTCATTGTCCCATTGTGGATCGTAGATAATTTTTTATTATTTTAACCTTCGAAAAGCTTCTTTCTCCACTAGCTACTGCCACAGGTAATGTTAAGAAAATTCGTATGGCCCTTATTAAATTCGGAAATAGATCATAGATGAGGTTGTTGGTGAATTATTCATTATGACTATTATAGTCGATGTAAAAAAACGTAAATTTTCTGCACAATAGCAAAAAAAACGTCAATAATTACTAAATTAGGGCTGCACAAGTCACGTAAAAGGCTCTAGGGTTTAATTCAAGAACCATTTTTGTAAACCATTATTGCGACTCTTCATATTCGCACCGAGAAATTTTTCTTGGTCTATCATTATAATTAGACAACTTTTACTTCGTGAAAGAGTATCTGCCATTTAAATTCCTCTGGATTGTTACGAGTGTGTGAAATCGTTATAATTATAAATGTTATCGGAATTAAATGGTATTTGTTTAAAAAATTTACGGAATTTTTATTGGGTCGTTAAATTTGTTGTAAATTTTAGCATTGAATTTAGCCGTTAGCAGGCTGGCCATTAAAACATTGTAACTTGTTTTAAACTCGCAACTGATTCAATGAGATTTTAAATTTTTAATATTTTTTTTCTGATGGACCAAAGTCTGGCGGAAACATTGGCGAAGTATTGCTTATATTTTTTGAATTCTTCAGATTATTATTGTTCACTTTCATCATTCTCGCACAGTTTGTGTGGACGCGGTTCAATATTAGCTCAGAGAAATTAGCAAAAACGGCCTTTTTCTTGACACTTTTTGATACAGGTATCTATCAATGGTACAGGTTGATCAATTTGGTGATAAGAATGTGGAATAAACAAAATATGCCAAAGATTTAACGTTATTTTTTACTTATAAACAGTGTGTTTTTAAACAATGAAATAACTCTATTTGATTTTAAATTCTAAAGGGTAAGACCAGTAAAAAATAAATGGAAAAGTGACCTATCCACGTTGTTCCCCTTTTCTCGAATATTTTGCCTAGGGTTCTATCCCAATGTTTGTTGTGGTCTACCTTTGTTCTTTCTTCTTTGTGTTTTTGCCTGCCAAATTTATTTCACAGGTTTTGTATGATCCATTCTCTGAAGATGACCCCACCAACTGAGTTGCCTTCTTTCTATAAATTCTAACGTTGATTCTATTTCCAAATCTTTTCTTATAGGCTATTGATTATATTCAAAATAAGATAGCTAAAAGGAACTACAACGTTAACGGGGTTTTATTATTTGATATGGTCAATGGACATCTATATATGAAAAAACCGCGGAGTGCTACCAGTTAAATGGGTGCGTTTTTGAGAAATGGGTGAATTAGTCCCTGGGCACAGGTTACATTAAGGTGAGTTCTATGCACTTTTGGTACAAATACGTCTACATAAAAATTGTTCCTGGTTAAATTTCCTATCTAAATATAACTTTTTAAAGTCAAATATACTTTTTTTTTACAAAAATATATTCAAAAGAAAAAGCACAAAGAAACCCAAAAATAAGAAATTTTGTTTTTTGTCCCATAACTTTTGTCCACGGAGATATAGGTATAGACATTGCTTCACAGAAAAAAACTTACATATTTTCTCTTTAAAATGATGTTTGGTATAGGTCATTAGGATTTACAGTTTTCGCAATATGATTTTTCAAAGTTCGCCACTCACAGCAATTTTGGGCAATTTTCCTTGTTATTTCGCAAATAATGTTCTGTAACTTTTTTCTACGTAACTTTAGGTAGATGCGATGGTACACGTAATAGGAATAGAAATCAATTACCTTTAAAATGGTCTACTGTATAGCGTTGTACGACTTTTTTTAAAGAGATTATGGTGTTTCAAGGTTTTATACTTTTAACGATTTTTTTATAACATAATATAAAAATAAAACAAAATTATTATATAATATATTATATATTATATAATACCTAATATAAAATAATATTATTTTTTACATTTTTTACGATTATTTTTGAAATGTCTCATTATAACTTTTTTTTTCTTGTACATGAATATACTATCTATATATTGCGCAACAAAGAGGGCTTACTTTCTGTTCTTTAAAATTGTGTATCATCTATATTTAAATACATAATGGAAACCGAGTGATTCTTTGATATTTTTTTACCTGTATTATTTAAAATTATTTCTTTTACAAAAATTACATAAACATTAGTCTTAAAAAACATCACTTTATTTAAAATTATTTAAACGTTGACATTTAAAAAATTTTCAAAATCAAAGTCCATCTCTTCGTTAGCATTAGCTTCAATATCTTCCTCTGACATCTCAGTTATCTTAGAGTTCCCACAATTAGTACCCATGCACATGCACCCTTTGCAGAATATTGAACAACTAATTCCTATCTTCCTACAACCGCAGTTTTTTGTACATCCTTTGGTACATTTACATGCTATTTTTTCAAGCAAAACTTGTGGTGCAGGAGCTTTGACAGTAAATATTGGAATTAATCCATATTTTCAAGTTTTTCCGACCGAGTCAAGTGGATCCAAAGTCTTACCTAAAAAAATCGTTGCAAGTACTTATTACAATTTGAAAAAGCATATCTTATTCAAAAATAACCCTAGAATTTTTATAATACACACACCATTTTAAAGTAAACAGAATAAGCTTTCTTTTTTATTATAATATAATATATACCATATAGAAAAAAAGTTATAATGGGAAATTTAAAAAATAATCGTAAAAAATATAAAAACTCGCTAAAAGTCTTGAAAAAGATAACCTCTTTAAAAGAAGTCGTACAACATTATACAGTAGACCATTTTAAAGGTAATTGATTTCTATTCCTCTTATATGTACCATTGCATATACCTAAAGTTACGTAGAAAAAAGTTACAGAACAATATTTGCGAAATAACAAGGAAAATTGCCCAAAATTGCTGTGAGCGGCGAAATTTGAAAAATTATATTTCGAAAACTGTAAATCCCAATGACCTCTACCAAACATCATTTTAAAGAGAAAATATGTAAGTTTTTTTTTCTGTGAAGCAATGTGTATAGCTATATCCCCGTGGACAAAAGTTATGGGACAAAAGTTTTGAATATATTTTTGTAAAAAAAAGTAGGTATTTCTGACTTTAAAAAGTTATATTTAGATAGAATATTTAACCAGAAATAATTTTTATGTCGACGTGTTTGTACCAAAAGTGCATAGAACTCACCCTAATGTAACCTGTGCCCAGGGACTAATTCACCCATTTCTCAAAAACGCACCCCTTTAAATGGTAGCACTCCGCGGTTTTTTATATATAGAGATTCATTGACCATATGAAATAATAAAACCCCGTTAACGTTGTAGTTCCTTTCTATAGTACATAATCAATAGCCTATTATTTGAGTCTCTCCATAGTCTACCTCTTTTGGTAACTCCTCGAACTCGTCTAAGGGTAAGAACAGAACAAGTGGATCGCGGTGGAGGTGGAGGTGTAGGTCGCGGTCGATGTCGATATCCATGTAAAACAAACACATTGTAGTGAATGAAAGAGAACAGAGCAGGTAAGTCGCGGTGGAGGTTTAGCGCGATGCCATCCAGGAGCTTTACATCGATGCTTTTAAAAATAAAATGAGTTTGTTTTACATGGATGTCTATTGTGCAGCCTATAAGGATGCTTCCCTGTGATTGGTCCGTTCGAAAACAAGTTGGCATTACCTGCGCTATCTGAGTTGATACTTTTTATATAATCCCTTTTTTGTATTCAGTTCATTTTTGAATTTCTAAAGTAATTAAATACAGTAAATTTTTGAAATATGAAGGGGTATCTGATTATTTACAGTTGACATTTCATCACTATCATCACTTGACTGACACAACATCGCAAAAGCACAGTCTTTTTGTCATTCAAATTTCATTAAACTACTTCACTTGATAGTGGTTCTAGCTCGACTGAGCAGCGCAGGTGACCTCCTTACTATATGCTGTCAACATCGACCGCGACTTAACTAGTAGCATCCACCGCGACCTACACCTCCACCTCGACATACTTGTTCTGTTCTTACCCTAAGGTATTTCATTTCTACTGCCTGACTGCCTGTATTTTACTCTTTTGTCGTTCTGTTAGTACCCATGACTCGCAACCAAAGGTTAATACAGGTCTATATATTGTTGTAATCTTATTAATAATGCTTATTTAGTATTTTATTAGTTATTAAAAATAATGAGGCATGGCAATTTTGACTTGCCTTCGGTGTATTCGCTGTTTCAATTGACCCTACCCCGTACATTACACACATTTCAACGTTTCACGGTTATGATGATCAAAGTGAATGCTCCAAATACAAACTAACGTTGTTGTTGCGTACGTAAATACCAGGAAATTTCACGTAAAAAAGGAAATTGCTATAAAATCAACTTAACTCGAATTAAATGGGTACAGTAGGTGGAGATGGACAGGTGTCCACTACTTGCTGGATGATGTTTTAGCGAGAATCGGCATCGACAGAGAGAAACAACGTGAAATAGAGACGAAATAAGAGAAGATAAAAGTGTAAAGAAATAAGAAAAAATATCTTACCCTTTGACAGGGGTCTTGAAGACAAATGTCGAACTTTCACTACATACTGCTTAGCGCAAAATAAATATAGATCGAGAATATATTCATTATTTTTATAGCTTCCAACATTCTACAAAATGACTTACTTAGCAAACCTAGAAAATTGGGTAAAAAAATGGAAAATTAAGATAAATGAGGCTAAATCCATCCACGTCAACTTTACTACAAGAAAAGATCAGTGTCCATCACTATACATAAATAACAAAATTATTGCTAAAAACAACTCTTCCAAATACCTCGGCATACATCTAGACTCTAAACTTACTTGGAAAGTGCACATAACAAAGAAGAGAAAACAAATAGACATGAAAGTCAAAGAACTCTACTGGTTGATAGGTAGAAAATCAAAACTAAGTTAGGAAAATAAACTGCTGATATACAACACCATAATCAAACCAATATGGATGTCTGGTATCGAAGTCTGGGGATGCGCAAGCAAATCTAATATTGCTATCATCCAAAGGAGCCAGTCAAAAATACTACGCATGATCACAGATGCACCTTGGTTCGTGTCGAATTTAACATTACATGAAGATCTGAAGGTTCCATTCATCACAGATGTCATTAAAGATAGGTACAACAAACACCACGACAAAATGGAAACACACCCAAACGCAGTATTGCAGCCGCTAGTACAAGCTCCCATTGCCAGAAGGTTGAAGTGATTATATGGCCAGCTGACATGAAGACTATCTAGGACTCCTTCACTGGAGGGAATCCCTGCACGCCAAGGAGAAGCCCAGCTCCCAAGCCAACACCTTTACTTATAGGATGCTAATGTAGACCAGGGCGGATCTGTAAAAATATTTGGACGTTGAGAAATGACTCAAATTTTTTTGCAGAAATTGCTTGAAAATAACTCAAATAATAATATTTGAGTTATCCTCCCTCTCAAAAAGGTCCGGAACATTGTTTAAATAATCAAAATGTCAAAAAATGAAGGAAAAATTCGATTTTTTTCTTCGTTTTTTGATTATAACTTTAAAAGTATTCATTTCCGAGAAAAGTTGTATTGACATAAAAGTTGCATAATTAAATTTCCTACAATATAGAATTGGTTATAAATTTAAAAAATAGTTACCCTTGTTGCAAAATAGCAATAATTGCGAAAAAACTATACAAAAACAAGTATTCGCATTTTACGTTTTTTCAACCATTTATGCTACATTTAGGACCTTCATATTTCACTCAAAAACTTTAAGATACACTAAAACAATACTGTAAATTTCATTAAGATCGGTTCAATAAATTTTGCAAAATAAATCCAGCCTTCGCAAAAAAAATTCGTTTTTTCAAAATGTTACAGGACTGAAAATAAAGCAGATAGCAAGTTGAATTTTTTTGCGTATATAAGTGTAGTGTACCTTTTATTTGCAATTTGCAAAATTAAAATCGATTAAATGCCACGGCGTCAGGATTTTTTTTAAATAAACATTAATTATTGGTGCTACGCGCAGGATAGCGGATAGTTTGCCCTGATTGGGCATTTCAATGACCTTTAATAATGAATGATACATTTTAATTTTTATTACATTTCGATATAAATAAATAAATTTGTTTATTGCAAAATAAAAACACATACTTTATCCTTTAAAATAACACTTTTTTTAGCAAAAACTTTCTTTGTTCATATATTTTAACTTAGAGAATAAAAGTTTATTATTTTTAAACATATGCAATTGTTTAAACAATATTTCACAAAATATAATAAAATTAGTTTGATTTTTGTGGAATTAAAATATTAAAATACAACAAAATATAGAATAAGAAAATAATATATTAGATAAAGATTAGAAGAAATTTTGGTGGAAATCAACTTGTGTGAATCGAACACCGCTGTCCTGCGCGTAGCACCAAAAATTAATGTTTATTTAAAAAATTTCCTGACGCCGTGGTAATTATTCGATTTTAATTTTGCAAATTGCAAATGAAAAGTACAGTACACTTCTATAAGCAAAAAAAAAATCAACTTACTATCTGCTGTATTTTCAGTCCTGCAACATTTTTAAAAAATGAATTTTTTTTGCGAAAGCTGGATTGCAAAATTTATTTTGCAAAATCTATTAAACCGATCTTAATGAAATTTACAGTGTTGTTTTATGATATCATAAAGTTTTATTGGGTAAAATATGAAGGTCCTAAGTGTAGCATAAATGGTTTAAAAACGTAAAAAGTGAATATTTGTTTTGGTATGGTTTTTTCGCAAGTATTGCTATTTTGCAACAAGGGTGACTAATTTTTAAATTTTTAACCAATTCTATATTGTAGGAAATTTAATTACGCAACTTTTATGTCAGTAAAACTTTTTACAGAAATGAACAGTTTTAAAGTTATAATCAAAAAACCAATAAAAAAATCGAATTTTTCCTTCATATTTTGACATTTTGATTATGTAAACAATGTTCCGGACCATTTTGAGTGGGAGGATAACTCACATATTATTATTTAAGTTATTTTCAAGCAATTTCTGCAAAAAAATTTGAGTCACCTCTCAACGTCCATCTCAAAACAGATGAGCCCTGCACTAATGTATTCTGATTGTTAAATAAAGCGTAACTAAAAAAAAATTATAGAGAAATATTTACAGAGGGAAAACAGTCAAATTCGTGTGTGGTTCAAGGAATATTTTCAAACGGGACGTGATAAAACTTAAATTTAGTCAACTTAACGGTTGTTTTGTACAGAGGATTCATAATAAAATCATAAACAGAACATTTAAGAGCATCTTCGGTAGAATCTTTATTATAGTTTTAAAAGTTCATTTAAGTATTCAATTTGATTGGGTGGGTTTTAGAGAGAAGGTATGTGATCGTTTCTTTTTGTTTCTTAATTTTTGTTTCTTGAAATGTATTATGCTTTATGTATTATGCTTCATAGGTATCTTCTGTTTGACTTCAAAGTCATCTACTGTTTCAAATACAAACTATATGTTTGTAATCTTCTTAATAAGGCTTATTTACTATTATATTGGTTATTAAAAATAATGACGCATGGCAATTTTGACTTGCCTTCGGTGTATTCGCTGTTTCAAGTGACTCTACCCCGTACATTACACACATTTCAACGTTTCACGGTTGACGGTTATGATCGTTATGATGCTCAAAGTGAATGCTCCAAAAACAAACTAACGTTGTTGTTGCGTACGTAAATTCGTAAATACCCGGAAATGTCGCGTAAAAAAGGAAATTGCTATAAAATCAACTTAACTCGAGTTAAATGGATACAGTAGGTGGAGATGCGATGGACAGGTGTCGACTACTCGCTGGATAGGTGTTTTAGCGAGACTTGCCATCGACAGCGATAGAAAACATCTGCTGGACCACTTTGGTTGCGAAAAAAATTGAGCATATTTATATATTTCTATTATAATCTGATCAAATAAAATAATAATACACGCAAATCAAAATGTAATTCTGTAAAGGTTTGTAAAAAACATTTTCAAGAAAGTATATGATTCAAACACATTGAAACACATGACACAAACACATTGAAAAATGTCACAAAAATGATTTATGAACAATAATTGTTGGAAAATTTTTAACTAAATACTTACGTATTTTCTGAAAAAAACATTATATAATAATATACTTACAATCATAAAATGTATAAAAAAATAAAAGTTTGTATGGGGATTGAACCCGCATACATTAGCGCGGTTAATTTTACAATTCAAGAATCTTTAGATTTTGGCTACGGAGACATATGCATCATGTTGACATTAGACCAACTGAACGTTTTAAGCTTTTGACAGTTCTGAATTTAACCAAATTAGTTTGATTTTTGTGGAATGAAATATTAAAATATGTAAATCAAAGCATTACATACTAGGTAGGTTTATTTTACATTTTCCATATAGGTATTATGTACCTATGTAATTTTTTATTACGATACTGAAACATTTACAATTGTGTACTTAGGTACCTGTTGCTTTTAAAAACTATTTAAAAAGTCACTACAATTATAATCTTGCTTTTGTTTCTGTCCTCACAACAATAAAAACTAATATACACAACATTTGTTTACCCATAACCGACATATTGAACAATTGTTGACAGGTCATTGTAATTACCCAATCAGAGGACGTACCTATAACGTTTGAGCTGCACCCAGGACCAAGACTTGATGAATTCGCGCACATATAAATTTACTCCCAACGCTCCTAAAGAAGTATAAGCTATAACTTCAAAAAAAAAGGAGACTCATACCCCTCGATTGGAGATATGGGCAGTGATAGCGAAGGAAGAAACATCGAAACGGGACATCCAGCAGCAAATACAACAGTCTACAAATCAGTTGTAGAATCAATTTTGTCGTACGGATCTGAATGTTGGTAAATCACAATGAAAGAGAAGAAACAACTGGAAATAGTAGAAATTGACTATCTAAGAAGAGCGTGTCGAATATCCAGACTTGATCGCACATCGCACCCCAAAATGAAGAAATAAGAACAAGAACAGGAAGGATCTACAATACCGTAATGCAATAGAATCCAAACAGCTTTTCTGGTACGGGCATGTAATGAGAATGAAAGAAGAACGATGGCCAAAACAGGCCTTAAACTATCGTTGCATTTTTACTCAATTTGTGAATATATGCGCCATCTGTTTGTAAATTAATTTATCTGTCTTTTCACCAAATCCTGTAACTCCATCTAAATGTAGAAATTAAATATAAGCGAAAAAGTAAACCTTGTAACTCCGTATCAGATTTTGACTTCAGAAAACAACGTAACTCCAAATTAATATTGGTTTAAATAAGAGACAAACCTCGAAACTCCACAAAATTTTAGAAAATTTTAAAAATGATTCTCCACAATCAGTTATATTATTTTATTTTAAAATGTTCGATCAATTTTGACAGAATCGCAAAATTTATTCCAAATTCAAATTTTTGCGTCTCCTGAACAATTTGTCGTTTTGGAGTTACGAGTTTTGCTAATTAGGGTGACGCTATGTTCCATGGAATAGAAGAAGGAGAGGAAGACCATCATTAGAATGGAGAGAAGGAATCAGAGGAATAATGAGAGATAGAATAAATGAGGAGGAATGGAGCAACCGAAAAAGGTGGAGATCTAAATGCGGGATGTGGCAGAGTCTGTAGGACCCCCGTAGATAGATAGATATGTAAAAACCCACAAGAAAATACTCAGAAAATACTCAGTTGCAGTAATACTAAGTTGCTGTGTGATGATGATGTATTATGGTAGGGGAGCAAAGTATGCTAAATTTGCAGTCACTCGAACGTTATGGGACCTAGTGGGTTGTGATTATTAGGTACTAAAATCAAAAAAAGTTAATAATATTTTCCATTTTAGTTGGGACTTTCCATTTTTTAATTTAATTTTCCATTTCCAACAATCGTTTTTTCCGATTATAGCGCCATCTATCCATAATTCGAAAAAATGTCTCGAATAAAAATTGCTTATTTTTACGTAAAGAATCCAAATTTGCAATAAAAATTTGGGGGTCCAATTTAAGATTTTAAAGTAACCCCCACACCACCTCCGTGGGAGGAGTCGTGTTTGGTACCATTCGATAGATTTTTCAAAACATTTTGAAAGTGTATTTTGCAGTTTTTTGTTCTGATGTTCATTTTGCGAAATATCGCGGGGTTTGTATTTAAAATTTTAAATTTACCCCCCACCCCTCTCCGTGGGGGTCACGTTTAGTACCATTCGATCGATTTTTGAAAAATATTGAAGACGTATTTTTTAGCTTTTGATCTGATGTTTATTTCGCGATATATTCGCTTTTTTTGTGAAACTTTTTGACTCACCCATTTCCTTACGCCCCGCTTAAATCGTCAGATTTTTGAAATATACCTACACTCTTTTGCATGTACTTAACTTACCTTATCTTAATCTGACGATTTTGAGTATTTTTAAGGATAGATTTTTTTTCGGGCCCCCTTTAACGAACTTCCCGTGTTAAGAGCCAATATATGGTCTGGTACATCTGCAGGGTACAATGTTTCTTCCATGTAATAATCTGACGCGCTCGAGTAACTGCAAAAATTCCCGCTTGGGCTCCTCTACCATTAGGATGAAGTTTGTCACTGAGTTCATGGCATTCATGTTACGTAAATAAAATTTTATACATATTTTACAAGAATCTCTCACCTCAAATATTTTCTTTTCAATGTTTTTTCAATACTATCATTTATTTTATCTATATGTAGATACGCAATAAACAGCAAATACGGACATTTCAATTACATATATTTTATGGAGATTATAAATTCTCAAATTCTTTGTTTAAATACCATTTGCATATAACATGTGTACTCCTAATTCGAGAACGCCTATGAAATTGAAATTACCCTACGGCTACACTTGGTAGTAAAATAGTTTCACAAGAAGGTGTGTGTATCGTTACATCTACGATATCTTCAGATTTCTCCTGTAATTTGACTAGATCGATAATTTACTTTTTATTCTTGATAGCGTCTAAAATTCGTATGTTAATCAGCTGGACAGCGGATAATACAATGCTCAAATAATAAGTGAAACTAGCTTGAAATTAAAATTTGTACAAATGTTCGACATTTGTATATCTGTTATAGTCAAAGCCCGAATTTCAGGCACTCCTAGGTTTGACTAGGCAATCCTCAGGTCTGACTGACGGTCTTAGTCAAAGCCCGAAATAAATTAGGAGTTTCGGCCTTTGATTAGTCAAACCTAGGAGAGACTAAGTTGGTCAGGCAAAGGTTGACATTTAGTTTTATGAAATCGGGGTTTGACCAGTCAAACCCCGATCATCTATTAAAATGTCGTAATTTGTTAGATTAGGTTTAATAAAACGTCATTTTTTAATTTTAATGTTTATTATTTTTATTTTTTCATAATTAAGATAAAAATATTAGTGTTTTTTCTCACATTTGAGGCATTATGGCATTTAGAGTTGCACAATACGTTAGACCTTTTACACCTACATAATTTTGAAGAGCATTTCTTATTGCAGTAGCATTTTATAAAACCTTGTCCTCCAAATTTTGAATCTTTTGTACTAATTTCTTAGAGACAGCATAACGTCTGGAACATCTTCGAAATTAAGAAAATTATCTTTGCATTCTCTTATTTGATTTCTTGAAAGAAGTGTGTTTATTGTTCCGTATTTCGTACCAACTCTATACCTATAAACCGTCAATTGGTTTATCTATTATGATACCCAAAATATTTCGAGCATCTCCTTTGGCTCTATCAAAGCTGGGGGTAGGTATTGTTACAGTTTTTCCAATAGAAATTAGAGGAATTTTTTTTACTTAATTATTTCATAGCATTAGCCTGGGCATGAAGACCTTCAATCGCATTTTATATATTTTAATCTTTTCTGTCTGTGCACAACGCATGCATATCACTTTTCTTTCAAAACCTTCATAGTAGGCACCAAGTGTGCTGTCAGCGCACACAACATGTAGGCGATTGCGCACAAGGAAAGGCGATTGAAGGTCTTCGTGCCCAGGCTAATGCTATGAAACAATAATTAACTAAAACAAAATTTCCTCCAATTTCAATCGGAAAACTGTAACAATACCTATCCCCAGCTTTGATAGAGCCAACGAAGATGCTCGAAATATTTTGGGTATTATACAAGATAAAACAATATTTGCGGTAAACAAAGGAATAACTGAAGAAGATATAAAAGAATAGACTAGAACAAACAAGAAACTGCATACGAAAATCGAACCTGGTGCGAAATATATACCACCAAGACAAGAAGTATCCTGATTTATGGTTGTAAAAAATTGGATAATAAATAAGAAACCAAAAACAAAATAAGAGCAACAGAGATGAAATTCCTAAGGAGAAGCTGGAGAGTAACAAGAAATGATACAATAAATAACATAGAGATTAAGAAAATAATGGGAATGAACTCAGATATAATAGACTACCTAGAACAGAAGGGATTAACCTGGTACGGACATGTAAACAGATTAACACAGGCAGTGGCGTAACAAACTCCGTCATGCCCCCCCGCAGAACTTTTTTTACGACCTGTAAGTTTCACCGGTTCAAAGTGCTTATTTTTAAAACGGTTCTAGTTTAAGGGCTTGAACGAGTCACTAATCACGAGTATATGCAAATTTTAAACAGCCATGTCTTAACCAATTTTTGTCTTACAGAAAAACAAAATAAAGCCAAAATATTTATAAAAGAAAGACCTACCTACATTTCTTTACTCTTTGAAATTTTTCGTATCACTAATACTTTTTAAGTTATTTTGAAAAAAAGGCATTTTTCCAAAATAAAAAAACTTTTAAATTTTTTCAAAAATAAGAACTTCGAACCGGTCAAACTTACAGATCATATAAACAATAAATATTTAAAGTAAATGGTAAAGCGTTAATGATAAATTTTATTTGGGGTTCAAAATAGGGGCAGATTTCACGATTTTTTTACCAAAAAAGGGCCAACTTTATTTTGAGCGTACCTCGTATAGTTTTAAGAGTTTTTTCCGAAAATTGCTTCAATTTTTGGTTATTTCAGGTTGAAATATTCGATTTGGAATTGGACAAATAAGAAAATTTTTTCATGAGCTTCAACTGTGCTTTTACTGTGTCGATATACTTCATGAATAAGTACACCATTTTCTAAATCTTATAAGCTACATTTTTGTACAAATATTTTTTCGATATCTTATATTTAATTCGATAAATACTTATTTTTGAGTTATTTGCGAAAAACCCGTCTGAAAACGTTGTTTTTTTTTAATAAACATTTTCACTCGCAAATGACTTGAAAAGTATTAGCATAGATAAAGAAACTCTAAAGAACAAAAGTTGCTTATAATTAGTCAATTTATACATTTCCGGACTTATTTTAAACGTATGTTTTTCACCCCAAAGAGGGGTGTCACCTGCCGAAGTAAAAGCAACCAACGGCATAGATCCAACTTTGAAGTGGAGTGTAACTAGAACCTAAATCCAAATTGTCAAGCAAATACGTCCGTCGTGACGCTGATAATTTCACTCCAAAACTGTCCTTTACTGAGCTATTGGTGTATTCATTATTCATGTATTGTTTATGACGACTGACGTTTTTCATCTTTATTGGTATAGAATAAAATAGAACAAAAATTACTAAATGATTACATTAGTATTATTCTATGAGATGAACACCTTTCTTCGTGCACTATCTATTATCAGCGAATATATCTACAATTTTATTAATTCGGATGGACAACTTCATTTTCAATACTGCACTGCTTAAAAAACGTATGCATGCAAATAATATAAAAACACAGTTTTACATAATATGTTAGACAACAAGATGGGGCCCTTGACATATTGGGGCTTCATGCTGCGGAGCCTCTGTTACGCCTCTGGATAATTATGTCGAACTACTAAAGGTAGGTAAAGATTAAAGAGAAAACCCATTACGGCAAATTGCAATTTTCAAATCTTTCAATTGTCACGTACAAAGCATTATATTTATGTAGTTTTTTGTCGTTACCATAAAATTTCGGTAGGCCGGAAGGGATTATGTTTCTAGATATTATGAGATAATTGGCAAATACGTCTATTTAGAAATTTACATTTTTAATTTTAAACACACAACGTAAAATAATATAACAATAACAGATTTTTACATAATATCATATGACAAGGTGGGGCCCCTAAGCGATTGGGGCCCCCCCGCAAGCTTCACGTTGCGGGGGCCTCTGTTACGCCCCTGAACACAGGTCGATAAGAAGAAGGAAGAGAGGCAGCCCATAAGATGTTTTAGAGATGAAGTGGACGAAGCAATGGAAAGAAGAACTCTGCAGGAAGGGGACTGGAAAAACTGGAGAGAACGGTTGAGTAAAGCAATACAGTGAAAATTGTGGAAATACTTAGTATATATTTTCTTTTACCTTTCTAATGTAGATGCTGCGTCTCTTTTTGTAGCAGTGTATTTATATCCGTATGTTAATATTTTCATACAATATTAAATTTCCTATAATGTCTTGTTTCTAATCCAACACCTACGTTATTTCTATTTGGTATAAGGCATTATTAAAACGACCGGTTTGACCGGGATTTTGGAATTTATTTAGCAAAAGGATTTATCGACCAGATCACTTTTTTAATTTCTAACGGTCGGTGTTACATGTTTTACTTGTTAATTGCATATGTACTACCAATATGGGCATGTAATTCATGTTTAAAAGATTATAGGAAGAGAGCAGTAGATTACAAATTTTCTGAAAGAGAACGGAATGTGTCAATTAATTAACTTAGATGGACATTTTAAAATATTAATTAGGGTAGATATAAAGCTGAAATATGCTGAAATATAGAGCTAAAATATTCCTCTTCTGTATTTTCATATGGTCTCTTGAATTCTTTTTCTTTCGGTGACGTATTAGGTACCCAGCTATTCGGAGTTTTCAGCTAGTATAAATAGTTGTTCGGTACTTCGTATTCCTGAACAGCATCAGATACACCGATGATACGGTGTTGATTGCGGATTTCGACTTCGAGTCTACAATGACTCATCGACAGGATCAACTCGGTATGTAAGCAGTTTGGTGTGTAAATAAACATTAACAAAAACCAAAGAGATCTCAATCCGAAAAAACCAACAGGTACCTTAACCTTATGGTAGGGGAGCCCAAGGTTACTCGAGCGCGTCAGATTATCATATGGGGAGAAACCTGGTACCCTACAGATGCACCTCTACCATATATTGGCTCTTAACACAGGGAAGTTCGTTAAGGGGGGCCCGAAAAAAAATCTATCCTTAAAAAAACTCGAAATTATCAGATTAAGATAAAGTAAGTTAAGTACATGCAAAACAGTGTATATTTCAAAAATCTGACGATTTGAGCGAGGCGTAAGGAAATGGGTGCGTCCCAAAGTTTCACAAGAAAAAAGCGAATATTTCGCGAAATGAATGACAGATCAAAAAACTAAAAAATATGTTCTCAATATTTTTTAAAAATCTATCGAATGATACTAAACTTAACCATACACGACTTCCCACGGAGAGGGGTGGAGTGTAAATTTAGTATTTTAAATACGAATCCCGCGATATTTTGCGAAAGGAACATCAGATCGAAAAACTGAAAAATACACTTATTCAATATTTTTGAAAAATCTATCGAATGGCACCAAACACGACCACCCACGGAGGTGAGGTGGGGGGTTACTTTAAAATATTAAATAGGAGCCCCCATTTTCTATTGCAGATTTGGATTCCTTACGTAAAAATAAGTAACTATTATTCGAAACATTTTTACGAATTATGGATAGATGGCGCTAACATCTAAAAACATCGATTGTTGGAAATGTAAAATTAAATTAAAAATGGAAAGTCCCCACTAAAATGGAAAACTTTACTTAACTTTTTTTGGTTTTAGGACCTACTCTTCACAATACAATAGGTCCCCATAACGCTCGAGTGACTACACATTTAGCATACGTTGCTCCCCTACCATTAGGAATAAAATCGAGAATAGAACATGCCAGAAAATCTTTCGAAAAAATGAAAAGACTGCTATGTAATTCTCGAATATAATTCGAAATTCGACTACTACGCCAGTCAATGGGAGCAAGAATAGGATATTACCTCCGAATTCTATCCTACTGCATGGATTTTAATGAAACTTTGGGCCTAGTCTCTACTTATCTCCTAATTCAAAGTCTACCCTATGCCGGTTTCCACCCCTTTTTAGGGGTGGAATATTTCTTGGTTAAAATTACCACGGAATTCGCTATAGAACCTAATTCTAAGCAAAAACTGTTCTATAATTTTTTTTTTTGAAAAGTCAATACCTTTTGAGATATTTGTGGTTGAAAATTGGCCATTTTCATTGAAACATAATACCTTTTCGAACGATCTTTTGCCAATACCTTAAAAACTATGCATCTAACTAAAAAAACTACATTAAACATTTTTGTAGGTTATAAAAAAACAAAGATACTCTTGCCTTCATAAATCTTCTAGTTATAATACAAAACGAGATATGGTAAGTGAAAATAGTTTGTTTTTTGGTACATTCTCAAATTGGTGTATTCAACTTGAAATAACAGAGAAATGGTAGATTTAAGGTGTATAATGCTACTAATACCTTTTGTAGTGCTTGAAAAGACCTTTAAAATGAGCTATATCAAAGGTCCATTACATTAAAACTAATCGAGATGCTGCAAACAAAATTGATAACTAATGTATTTTAAGAAAAATGAGAAGTAATTTTAACCCCCCCATCCACCAAAATGTAAATGCATCGTTTTCCTTCCACAATACCTTTTATTATAGTGTTATTTCTATGTTCAAAAAATTGGACTGGTTTAAAATGAATGGTTTTTGAAAAAAAAGATCAAATTATAGAGGACATTTTTAAATTTTTTTAAAAATCTTACTTTTTCTCAATGTAACTTGATAATGATAAGAGATACAGTAATGAAAAATTAAAAGGAGATTTTTATCTGAAAAAGCCCTACATTTTTGTGTGGTATCTTTTTTTCGTATCTCTTATATTTTTCGAGTTACACGGAGGAAAAGGAAGATTTTTAAGAAAATTTAAAAATGCGCTCTATAATTTGGTCTTATTTTTTTCAAAAACCATTCATTTTAGTGATGAGCGAGACTGGTCTTGGTCTTGCGGTCTTGGTCTTGGTCTTGCAGCAAGACCAAGACCAAGACCAAGACCAAGACCGCCTTTTGGTTGCAAGACCAAGACCAAGACCAAGCTTGCAAGAACAAGACCAAGACCAAGACCGAACCTTGCAAGACCACGCAAGACTAAGACCAACCTGCAAGACTCTTGCACTTAAAAAAAAAAATTTTTTTATTATTTAACTTTATTTTTCTAGTTCAATAATATATACTGACATTGTAAGAAACCTTAAATAATATCGAATTTTTAAAATACATAATATTTTGGTTATACTTTTTTAGTCGTTTTGATGTCAAACGGTTTGCATTTTCTCAACCTTCAAAGTGTCCAGAACGCAAGTTTTCAAACGGCGACAGTTCAAGGACAATTGAAATTACTTTTAAGACAAAAAAATGTAATTATAGATAGGGTAATCAATAAAAAAAATGCAATTAAAAACGGTTTTTATGTACCAGTAGTTTTCGCTTTTTTGTCTAATAAAAATACTGACACTTATTTCAATTCTTTTCGCATAATCGAGGAAAAATGTAGGTCGTTAAATTTAAAATGAATACAAAAAATATCATAATAGATTTTGAAAAGGGATTCACAATGCTGTGAAAGCATTGTGGCCTGAATAAAAAATAACTGGTTGTCGATTGTAATGTGTCAAGCTTGGTATCGCAAAATCGAAAGCTTAGGTTCAGTTTCTGAATATAATGACAAAAATTCCGATACTGGGAAATTTTTAAAATTATTTTTTGGATTAATTTTTTACAATCAACGAAAGTTGGAAGTTGAATTATTTGTGAAAATCCCGGATGAAAAACGTGTAAAGAATTTTACTGATTTCATAGTTGAAAACTATTTGGAAGAATCTAGGTTTTCCCCAGAAAGGGCCAGTAGTACAAATAGTATGTGCCGCACTTGAAATGCATGCGCATCGTTTCAGTGTGTTTTAAATTCTAGTTTTTACTACCCACATCCGAATATTTTCAACTTTTTAAATGTCATAATGGGTATTCAATCCAAAAATATGAGAAAATAAAAAGTGCGAATAACTCGTGTTACGAGAGCAATGTAGTTTAAATAAAATTAAAGAACTGCAAGATAACAAATTACAGAATTAAGCGTTTATAACTCCCCATTATGTTTATTTATTATGTTATAGTATTAAGTCTATAAATAGGTATGGTAAATATGTACGTATTTACTAAAAAGTATGTTTTAGTTAGTTTATAAAAAAAGTTAATTATATTAAATAATGATTAAATAGAGTACAAAATATTTGATTTTTGTGTTCTCTTAAAAAAATTTAATTTATGTTCTTAAATTTGACCCTCGTTGGATAAATACTACAGTGTTCGAGTGAAAGGAGCAGATCATTATCTGTTAACAACTATAAACCGTTTATCCCTTTTCGTAAAATCCGTGAATTGAAGGTTCCCGACCATTTGTGGCACCTTTAAGAAGCTCTTTTTCTTTAACATTTTATTAAAATACAGGGGCAATAAACAATAATCCAGACTCAAGACGTGGTCTGAAGGCAGGCGGCAGGTATCGACAGCATGCAAAACACAACGTGACACAACCGAAGGCCGGCAATTGCAACAAGGGTTGTAAATGCAGGTTTTTCCTACTGATAAACATTACCATTATAAAAATATACTCTAATCTCTTTATATAGAGAGAAATAATTAGGTCATTAGGTGAATGTATAATGTTAAAATTGGTATCCATTTGAAACTACATTCTACATTCTGTTAAAATTTTAAAGCAACAAATATAGTTTCATTCTTCACATCTTTATTTATTTCAATGTACATTTTATTCAAAATTGTTTGGTTAAAATTATTACTACCAAAAAAGCAAGACCAGCAAGACTCTTGCAGCAAGACCAAGACCAAGAACAAGACCGGCTAGTGCAAGACCAAGACCAAGACCAAGACTGCCTTTTAGCTGCAAGACCAAGACCAAGACCAAGCTTGCAAGAACAAGACCAAGACCAAGACTAGCCTGGTCTTGGTCTTGTTCTTGTTTTGCTCATCACTAATTCATTTTAATCCAGTCGAACTTTTTGAACATAGAAATACCACTAAAATAAAAGTATTGTAGAAGGAAAACGATGTATGTACTTAAAATAAGGAGCGTTATTTGAAATTTTGTTTGGGGGGCAAGCACTATATATACATTATACATATACAATACATTATATATGATGTTATGATGAATATTGATGTATTTTCTGTAAATTTCAGTCATTTTCAGTGACAGGGGGGGCGCATTTGCAAATGCCCCCCTGGCATAGGCGTAACCAGGGGGGGTTTTGGGGGTTGTAACCCCCCCCATTGGGATGTACTTTCAGCTCTATACGCTTAACATCATATCCCTCAGATATTTCCAGTAGTTGTAACCCCCCCCCCTTTCAGGTAGATGTAACCCCCCCTTAGGATCATCCTGGTTACGCCTATGCCCCCTGGACGCCCAGATGACGAACCTGACTTAAATTCTGATGGATGAGGGGTTATACTTCTCATTTCTTCTTAAAATACATTAGTGTTAGGCTGCCCAAGCAACCTTTGTTCCGAAATGAATGAAACTGCTGACTAGTGGACTGTATTACATATTTTTATTACTAACATAGGTGTAACCAGGGGGGTTTTGGGGGTTATAACCCCCCCCCCCCATTGGGATGTACTTTGAGCTCTATACGCTTAACACCATACCCTTCAGAGACATTCCAGTAGTTGTAACCCCCCTTTCAGGTAGTTGTAACCCCCCCTTAGGATCATCCTGGTTACGCCTATGATTACTAAGACATGTGAACTCTTTGAAGACAACAAACGGACTAACAAAAAAATGAACCTGTCGCTAATAAGCCATAGTTGCACGCAGGTAGGGCCGTCTCATTAAATATTCCAGCGAACAATTAGTCATCAACTTTTTTTCAGAATATCCCGCTTAGTTTGAATGTAATCGACATTTAGTATTGGTCATTTTAAAGGTATTTTCAAGCATTACAAAAGTTATAATTATCATTATACACCTAAAATCGACAGTTTCTGTTATTTCAAGTTGAATACATAGATTTCAGCATGCAGCAAAAAAACAAACTCTTCTTATCTACCTTATCCCTCTTTGTATTTTAACTAGAAGATTTATGAACGAACCAATGTCTTTGTTTTTTTATAACCTACAGAAATATTTAATATATAGCTTTTTTATTAGATGCATAGTTTTTAAAGTATTCGCAAAAATCCGTCCAAAAAGGTGTCATTTTTCAATGAAAATGGCCTATTTTCAATCACGAATAACTCAAAAAGTATTGAGTTTTCAAAAAATAATTATAGAACAGTTTTTGCTTAAAATTAGGTTCTCTAGCCTTCTCCGTGGTTATTTTAACCAAAACATTGTTCACTCCCGACAAGGGGTGGGAACCACCCCCAAGATAAAAGCGCACATCGGTATAGGGTAGACTTTGTTTGTTGATCTATTACATACCTACTTACTGTCAAAATATTAAGTAAGTCGATGTAGTAGGATGGAATTCGGATCCAAACACCCTCATCGACTGTCCTATACGTTTATCAAAACGCTACGTCTGATCGACTCTTATCTACATATGCACTTGAGACGTGGACCCTTAAAACATCAACCGTAAATAAATTGGAGGCCTTTGAAATGTGGATTTACCGGAGAATCCTCAGAATTTGTGCTGCATAGAAAAGGCAAGGAAAGAGAACTTTTCAACACGGTGAAAGAAAAACATCATACCTAATGGTAGGGGAGCAAAGTATGCTAAATGTGCAGTCACTCGAGCGCTTTGGAGACCTATTGGGTTGTGAAGAATAGGTCCTAAAACCAAAAAAAGTTGAGTAAAATTTTCCATTTTAGTGGGCGCTTGCCATTTTTTAATTTAATTTTCAATTTCCAACAATCGTTTTTTCCGATTATAACGCCATCTATCCATAATTCGAAAAAATGTTTCGAATAAAAGTTACTTATTTTTACGTAAGGAATCCAAATCTGCAATAAAAATGGGGGCTCCTTTTTAAGATTTTAAAGTAACCCCCCACCCCACCTCCATGGGGGGTCGTGTTTGGTGCCGTTCGATAGATTTTTCAAAAATATTAAGTAAGTGTATTTTACAGTTTTTCGATCTGATGTTTATTTCGCGAAATATCGCGGGATTCGTATTTAAAATATTAAATTTACCCCCCACCCCTCTCCGTGGAAAGTCGTGTTTGGTATCATTCGATGGATTTTTAAAAAATATTGAGCACATATTTTTTAGTTTTTCGATCTGTCATTCATTTCGCGAAATATTCGCACTTTTCTTGTGAAACTTTGGGACTCATCCATTTCCTTACGCCCGGCTCAAATCGTCAGATTTTCGAAATATACACTCTTTTGCATGTACTTAACTTACCTTATCTTAATCTGACAATTTCGAGTTGCTTTAAGGACAGATTTTTTTTTCGGGCCCCCTTCACGAACTCCCCTGTCTTAAGAGCCAATATATGGTAGAGGTACATCTGCAGGGTACCAAGTTTCTCCCCATATGCTAATCTGACGCGCTCGAGTAACTGCAAAAATCCCCGCTTGGGCTCCCCTACCATAAGCCACATAATGAAAAATAATAAGTATACCAATACGCTCAACTAATAGTGAAGGGAAAGAGCGGACTAGAAAAGAAAAGACTATCGTGGCTAAGCAATATTCGACAATGGACAGGACTAAATTTTGAACAGCTAATAAGAACAGCTGAAGACAGAGAAAAATTTACAATTGTAGTAGGCAAATTCCATTGAGGAGAGGGTATTTTAAGAAGAACAAGATTAAATACCTCTTGTGACTATATGCTATAGTGCTTATCATCATCATCAATTGCCTTACATGTTTGTCGGTCCTGTGCCACTATTTCCCATTGTCTCACTCCCATTTTTTTTCTATTAGATGTGCTATAATACTTATAGCACATTTTAATTGACAACTTGTATTCTCTTTCAAAAATCTCTCTAGTTTTATGTTTACTTTAACGATGAAATGTGTAAAATTGTGTTGTTTTCTAATCGTTTGTTTTCGCCGACTTAGATACAAGTTTCTACTTCCATTAAAGGCTTATTATTAATGCCAATCATTTTGTATTTGCCATTAAGTAAACGATCGTGACCGAAGAGTTTTTTTCTGAAGGTCGTACAGAAAATTCCACTTTTTGTTGAATATACCTCAGTCACAGTATAAAGAGTCACATCTTTATACTGTGGAACCTCTTTATACTGTGCCGCAGTCATGGTCAAATCTCTAAGTATTTCATATGAATAAAATCGGTTTCAAATAAATGTCGAAAGAAATATAAATCAAAGCAGATTTTATATATTCTAATGTTGGCAAGGTCTACAAAGAACATAGATAATCAAAAATTTTTCTGGAATACATATTATCAAAAAATATTTAATAACCGTAATCGTATTAAGAAAAAAGGAAATGAGTTAATTAAAACTTTTACGCCTTACGCGATGCCAACTGACTGATCCAGC
This sequence comes from Diabrotica virgifera virgifera, assembly GCF_917563875.1. Lineage (NCBI taxonomy): Eukaryota > Metazoa > Arthropoda > Insecta > Coleoptera > Chrysomelidae > Diabrotica > Diabrotica virgifera. The sequence goes on along the minus strand of NC_065450.1, from coordinate 227,917,083 downwards.
AATATTAAAATCAGAAGTGAGAAATATTATGGTCTTGAGTGTTAAAAATAGTAAGGTTACCAGATTCTTCTTCTTATTCTTTTTGTGATCAACTATTTAGATGGGAAATAAGCCACAATTAAATTGAAAAAATAATTTTATTAACGTTTCGACGCCCAAATCGGGTGTCGTTGTCAAAATACAAAATACTACTAAATTAAACAAAAATGTTGTTGCTAAGTAAAAAAAATTCTTCTAATAATTTATTTAATCTGACTCATTTATATTGGCCATTCAGACGTATATTTTTACTCGAATTTTTCCTTAATTTTTGAAGTTATACTTCTTTCCGCGCGATATGAGGGTGAATTTTTATATGTTAAAACGTATGATCCGGGCGCATGCGCATTATAACTTTGTTCTGATTGGATGTTCAAATGACATGTCAAAAATTATCCAATATGGCAGCTGTAGCACAGCTGTGGTGTGGACGGTTGACGGTTTGGTTATGTAATGGTTGTTGCGTGTTAAAATTTGTGGGAAGAGAAACAACAAAGGTTAGTTAATAGTTATACTGCCTTTTTGAAGTTATACTTCTTTAGGCGCGATTTCATTGAGGGTGAAATTTTAGTAATCTGCGCACACAGGCAGTATGGAGTTCGTTACTAAATGTTTTAATTTATGTATTTATCAGTGCAGAAAAGGTGTGGAAAGAATATATTACTGTTTTTAAATATATTTTTCTATAAACGTGTTAAAAATGCAATTTATAGCACTCCATAGGAGCGTTAAAAATGCTACTTTAAAGCACCGGTGCTTTAAAAATTTTAAGGCACTGCAGTTAAAAGTGAATTGTCAAATTGTGAAACGTCAAAATATTTATATTTCATTTAGTAACATTAATAGATACTAATAACACCTATTTACGAATGTTTCTTCTAAAATTTAGGAATATATTAATTTTATAATACATTTAAGTACGTAGTAATTTTCTTTACAATTTTACTTACCAATTTGTTTTGTTTATACCTAATATCGCCGTTGTCTAACAAGTGTCTGCGTAGATTAGCGGTATGTGTATTTAGCTACGGACCCGTTAGTATTTGGTTCGATTCCCACATAAGGAAATTTTTTTTGTTTATTATTAATGGTTATTGACATCTTAGACCATTATTATATGGACTTATAAATGATTAAAAATAATTAAAAATAATTAAAATAATTAATCGGGATATTGCCCAACTATTTACCGGGTTGCAAATTTATAATAATTGCCTATTTCAAAATGCACTTTTGAAATGAATTTTTCTTATGCGCAAATGCAATTTCAGATTTCTTATTCATTACAATAGTTCACAAAATTTCCTGACATTCTCACGAATCCAACGCACCAAACTGCATTAAAATCCGTCTTACTGCGCCAAAAATCGAGAGTAAGGCCTTCTTTTGTGCTTCAATGCCTCGGCTAATTCGGCCAGAGATCGAGAGGTCGTGAGTTCGAATCCAGTGCAATCCTATACTTTTTTTATTTTTTTGAAAGCGGTAAGCACAAAATAATTTGGTGTTTAAAAACAATTAAAACAAACTGTTTAAAGTATATTTATTTTTAAGAAATCATATAATAGAAGTATAACTTCTTACGTGCGTACAAAGTACACACACATTCTTTTTTGACATTTTGATTATAAACAATGTTCCGGACCATTTTGAGTGGGAGAATAACTCAAATATTATTATATGAGTTATTTTCAAGCAATTTCTGCAAAAACATATGTCACCTGTCAACATCCAAATGTACTAATTAATATTTTTACAGATGCGCCCTGGTCTATATGGCTTGCAAATTTTAGAAGCCTCGGAGGTGTAACCAGAGAAGGTTCCCATTGTTTTTAATCTGGTGGGATGTAGAGTAATATTTTTAATATTGTTTTATGTGCTATTAGATTGAAAACTTAGTCTTTTGCTAGCAGTTGCCGCTAAGGCATCTATGCCGTTCGTTGCAATCCGTGACTGCACGCCGGGGTTTGTCCTAGTTGGGTCAGAGAGAGCAGCATATGTGCCTCCTGATGCGAGACTAATAAGTTTCGAAACCGGTAGAGGTGCTTGCTGTACTCTCTGATTGAACTAGAATATAATGCGTCTGTAGTTTCGTGTTACAACGAAATAGTGAAAGCGGTTATTCATTTTTGATTTACATGTTCACTCTGATTGGAGTACGAAGGGAACCATTCTAGTTGGAACTTTACCGCGCTGAGCAGATGGGACGTGAATTATAAATTGTAAAATTCCCTCATCTTCTTTAGTCTCAGCATCCGTTATGGCTTGCAAGTTTTAGAAGTTGCAGGTGTAACCAGAGAAGGTTCCCATTGTTTTCAATGTAGAGTAATATTTTCAATATTGTCTTATGTGCTATTAGATTGAAAACTTAGTCTTTTAAATATATATTATGTTTTTTGTAGAAACCTTCAACTGGTAGCAATTTATTGTGATGTAAATGTTTTTCGAAAGCATTGCACAACGTGCTGAAACGTTTCACGGTTCAGCCGAAAAGATAAATCGGTTTCTAATATTCGTACACATGTAGGTTAAATTTTTAATTGTCGATTTCTGCCTCTGTCTCAACAGTTGTTAGTCATGTCCTGGAAATACCGGGACTTCGTCCTATTTTTAGCCACAAAACGCGCCACTAAAAAATGATTTAGCATGACATTGTTGTGCATTAACTTTTAGGAAATATATTGGTGTTGCTCTGGATGTTCTTGCTCCGACATTTTTATTGGTATGCTTCATCGGCTTGTAGAAGGTTCGTGTCGGTAATTTGGATTTAATAGCGCCACACCATAACAACATAACATTTAAGTAAATATGCAATTTCAGTTTACCGTAAACATTGCTAAGTAGTTCACTTTACATTTTTCTTATTTATTTATTATACGAGATGTTCCACATACAGATACACTCATCGTCACAAAATTCCGCCACCAAAAATTTTTGATTAAGTTTGACAATTTATAACTTTATTATTTGTACTCCGATTTTCAAGATTCTTCTTCAGTTTGTTAGTGGCGTAACAAACTCCGTCGGGGCCCCCCGCAGAATTTGAAATGGGGCCCCTTTTAACCCGGGAGCAGTCGCGCCGTTAGAAAAAATCCAACTTTTTATCATTTTCCGTGATAACTTAATGAAAAATTTTGCAACATAACTTTCCACTTGTAAGTGCCTCGAAGAAGATTGTAGTAATGAGTAGGATTTTTTTTAAATTTTAATTTCATTTTTATTTTTTTTTTGTGGAATTTATGGCTTTGGTGGGAACCAATTATTTCTAAATTGTTAGAAATAGATGATATTTTTAACATAACAAGCAAACAAAAATATTATAAAATTGAACTTTGTTTTAAATTCGTATTGTTAGATTTTGTTCTACGCGCAACTGCTTACGTGACAGAAGTGAGCGCGACTGCTCCCGCGTTAAACAATTACTAAATACGACTTATTTAACAAAAACTTTTTTGTGTTAGCGTTATCATTCACTGTTCATAACAACTTATATTTCTCATCTTTATTGGTATACAGACCCATTCCAAATAAACAACTTCTTTTGTTGTTTTCTGTACAACTTACCTACAATACATTTAATAACCAGCTTTAAAAATAGTAAATGTTAAAACAATTCTTTCTTGATTTCTTATACAGTGTGTTTGCGTAGCTTGGAACCTATGGGAAACTTTTTTATTACATATCTATATTACGAAAAAAGTTATTCTTCATAAAATGCTCTGCATGGTATAAAACTTAAGTTGCAATAATCAGATATTAAATTTTATTGATTTTATACAAGATATATCAAAAAATATTAATTTCGCTCAATAGTTCCTATACCACCTTTATATTTTACAATATTGAAACATTTTATTATAAAAAGTTGTTCGCAATTAAAAACTATGTTTAAATATGCAATTATATCATTCCAGTTGAAATATTGTGAACTATAAAGGTACTTAACTCTTAGAGAGAAATTCATATTTTTCGACATACCTCGTATAAAGTTGGTAAAATGTGATATATTACGATTGAATCTTCGTTTAAGATAATGCAGAGCTTTTTATAAAGAATCTGATAAGAATTTTATAAAAAAAATTTTCGTAAAATTAAAAAATTAATAATAAAATAGTTATTATAATTGTAATAAAATGATGTTGGTTATCGGTAATTTGAGAAATATTTGGAAAAATTAATTTTTTATTTACAAGGATGTAATTACATATTAAAATTAAAATCGTATATTGTTAAATATAAAAGTACTTTATCCTTGAGTTAAATTCCTATTTTTTGACTTACCTCGTATAAAATTGATAAGCTTTGATATCTGATGGTTTATCTGGCTTATTTTGTATCTCAGATTTAAGACCATTCAGAGCATTTCATGAAGAATATATTTTTTCGTAAAATTGATAATAAAAATGTTTCCCATATGGTTCGAAGCCACGCAGACAAACTGTACAAGTGCTCAAAAAAATTTATTTTGAATTTTCAAATTGTAATGTCTGACAGGGCCGTAACTACCATTGGGGCAACCGGGGCAGTGCCTCGGGCCCCCCGGCGAAGGGGGCCCCGCGATTGTAATCGCGTTATACTGCCTATAGGCAATATAACGCGATTAAAAACCTACATTATAGCCGAAGAATGTAGGTAACATTATATGTAGTATATTTTTTATTAAAACAGAAAAGATGTTATATTGGTGGTAAATATTTAGCTTAAAATAATGTGATTTCAAATTTTTTTTGTGTTGGTCAACTAAAATAGCAATATTTAGGTAGGTAAAGGAAACTTCAGTCATGGAGTACATTAAAATGCGTTTTCAAGTGGTTAAATATCAATTTTCCCGGACTCCTTCTGCTGGGTGATTAAACCCAGACCCCCCGGTAGGGGGCCCCCAGATCACGTTTGCCCCGGGGCCCCCAACATCGTACTTATGGCCCTGATTTAATGACATATTCGAATTCAGCATAATCAAAAAGCAAATAGAAACATTTTTGAACAAAGTAAAATGATGAATTCACGGATATCTTTTAAAAATTATTTAATATAAAACAGTTTTATTGTTTAAATAATTAATAAACAATTAGAGGTATCTGTGAGTAGAACATTTTACTTTAAGATAAGATATATAAACTAACAAAAAATGTTTTAGAAAAATATAAGCTTGTTTGATTTTTCCCGAAACCGAAACAATGCAAGTTTTTCTACATTGACTTCCATAAAGCGTAAGTGTTCTAATTTCCTTATCTTACCGTTTATCTGTTGAGAGATTGTCCAATGATTACACAAGAAAAGTAGTCAATAATTGTTAAATAAATGCGTACCAAATTGATGCAACTATAACCGTAAAACAACACAAACATAAATAACATTCAATGCAAACAACCAATATGAAATTACTGGCGATAATATTGTATCGAAATACTGAAAGTAGGTAAAGAACAGAGAGAAAGAAAACCCATTTTTAGATTTAAAAATATTGTTCTTAAATTCGGCAAATTGCAATTCTAATATCTTTCAATAGTCACGTACAAAGCATTATATAGTTTATTGTCGCTGCCATAAAATTTCGGTAGGCCGGAAGGGATAAGTTTCTAGATATTATGAGATGATTTGGCAAATACGTCTAGTTAGAAATTTTTACGTTTTTAAATTTAAACAGACAACGTAAAAATAATATAACAATAACAGATTTTTACATAATATCAGATGACAAGATGGGACCCTTAAGCGATTGGGGCCCCCCGCAAGCTTCATGCTGCGGGGCCCTCTGTTACGCCCCTGAGTTTGTAGGTACATGTATTGATGTCGTTTGTTATTATTCCGGTAAAAAAAAATTGCTTGAGTGGCATTATACGGGGGTGAATGGAAGCGTTGTATTTTCTCCTAACTTTAAAAAATTCTGTGGAAAAATTGGAGGGCTGATTTTGTATCACGGTTAAAAATTTGGTAGTAATTTGTTGAGTTTTGGTTATTTAGTCTATTGGTCTTACTGAAGAGAGCAAGCAGTACACGGCGTTTACTGTGCCAGGGCGTAGACTTTTCTAATAGTATTGTCGTATGCCTTTCGGATTGCACAACGCTCCAGCTACGTTTCAATGGTTAGTAGATAATCTATTAGGTCCTGAACTCTCTGAGTATCTTTTTGTGTACATACTTAGATGATATATTATGTCTTGCTATACGTCAACTTACAATAAACATGTCGAAGTTTTGACAGGAATTTTTGACAGGTTCAAAAAAGCCAATTTGACCCTTAAGAGGAAACAGTAGCGATCAACAGGTAGCGAAAACGCGTTCCAAGATTGCGGCTGTAATTTTGAATATTTTGTCGTCGAGATATTTGGCACACGTATTCGTAATATAATAAAGAATGGCGGTACAAAGCCCAATTTGAAAAATACATTAATATGTGGAAATTACTCTGTAATTTAATACAATATTAAAAAAACGAGCCTGTACCGCCATTAAGAAGAACAAAAAAATACACTTTCTTCAAATAAACTTTTTTATCCGATGCCTAGATTTTGTGTCATTTTGGAACTACTAAATTTTTTTATTTTATTAGTAGTTTCAAAATGACACAAAATTTAGGCATCGGATAAAAAAGTTTATTTGAAGAAAGTGTATTTTTTTGTTCTTCTTAATGGCGGCACAGGCTCGTTTTATTAATATTGTATTTAATTACAGAGTAATTTCCACATATTAATATATTTTTCAAATTGGGCCATTCTTTATTATATTACGAATACGTGTGCCAAATATCTCAAAAAAATATTCAAAATTACAGCCGCAATCTTGGAACGCGTTTTTGCTACCTGTTGATCGCTACTGTTTCCTCTTAATAAAGAAAAATGTTCGTTCTGTGTTTCAGAACTTAAATACTTGGGTTATGTTGTTAACTCTAGTGGTTCATCTGTAGATCCGGCAAAAGTAGAGGTCATTGCGAATCTTCCACGACCTACCAATGTCACTGAAGTCAGAAGAGTTCTTGGAGTTATAGGATGGTATCGTAAGTTTGTAAATAGTTATTCAGATCTTATTTCACCTTTGTGTAGATTGTTACAAAAGAATAAAAAGTTCGTTTGGGACAAAGCTTATGAAGAAGTTTTTCAGAGTATTAAAGACGCTTTTGTCTCAGCACCTATTTGTCTAGTCCTAATTTTGACAAACCTTTTTACGTACAAACTGATGCGTCAGCGTATGGTCTTGGAGCTGTCCTTACTCAAAAGTATGATGAAACTGAACATGTAATTTGTTATATGTCTAAGAACTCTAAATCAAACCAACTAATTAAAAAAAATTCTAATTGAGAAATAGCTGTGGTATTTGTTACATACTCCTTTTATATTATCCTGTAGATTTCCCTAAGATTTTGATTTTGAATTATCCAAGTATCTCTTTTCTTGTAAGAGCTGTACAATTTTTTGTAAATAAAAACACTGATTGACTCATAAACATAAATATTTTAGAGGATGGATTGATAAGATTAGAATGGCCCGCATGAAGCCCAGATCTCAATCCTATCGAGCATTTATGGGATTAATTGAAAATAGCTATTTGCTGTCATCATAGGTATCCAGAAAATTTGGTACAGTTATGGCCCTGGTAGAGGAATATCGGGCTCTTCTCCAGGCAAGGATAACACCTTATTTATTCGATGCCAAACAGATTGCGAGTAGACGTAGCTGTGAGAGGTGGACATATCCGCTATTGAATTGTTATGTTTTGTTGGTAATTTTGTTCTGTGTTATTAATTTTAGTGCGTTTGATATTTTTTATTAAATAAACCTTCAAAGCAGTGTTTTTATTTACAGCTTTTACAAATAAAGAGATATTCGGATAATTCAAAAAACAAAATTTTAGGGATAACTCAAGGATAATACAAAAGGAGCATGTATCAAAATCAGCCCTCCAATTTTTCCACAGAAATTTTTAACGTTAGGAGACAAAACAACGCTTCCATTCACCCCGTATAATGCCATCTAAGCAAAAAATTTTTGTTATCGGAATAATAAACGACATCAATACATGTACCTACAAACTGGTGCAAGAATCTTGAAAATCGGAGTACAAATAATAAAGTTGTAAATTTTCAAACTTAATTAAAAATTTTGGGTGGCGGAATTTTGTGCCGGTGAGTGTCTTCCATCTTCCAATCTTTGGCACATGGAAAATCTTCCATGTCTTTTGGCACATATATTTAAGGATATTACTATATTTAATAGGAATTAACCATAATTTTAATTGAAATTTTGAAACATTGAAATACAAATTTTGAGAACCCTTTCAGAAATGGTAGTCACATGTCAAAATAAACGTATCTATTTTAAATTAAAACTGGTTAATTTCCATTTGTAAATTTATGTAAATTGCATATTTTATCGAAATCGTCGAACGATGGAAGGAATATTTCCGAAATTTACTAAATATTGAAAGTGAGATGGATGAAGCAGATACTACATTCCATTCTGTAGATGTGAAAATACCAGCATCAACACTTCAAGAAGTAAAGAGTGCGACAGTATTTCACAAAGCACCAGGATCACAAAGCACACCAGATCAATAAGCACCAAGAAATGATGGTATAAATGGAGAATTGCTAAAAAGAGGAGGAAACGTTTTATAAGAAAAATTGCACATGGTACATAATGGCACAAAAATACATATGCACAGTTAAAGATAGGAAACAGGACATCGATGCCATTTAGTATAACATCAGAAATTAGACAAGGAGACCTCTTACCAACTTTATTATACTTTCTTTGTTCCACTTACATACATTCTTCTTTTGTATCAATTAATTTAATTAAAAAAAAATTTTGGACACCGTATAAATAATTATGTTAATAAAAAGACTCAGTTTTCAATTGAAAATGGTTATTCATTTTTGAATTATGTTAATGTTTATATTACTGAATAGAGAACTAAATATTCTTTCACATGAGTTATCAAACGACTCCTATTCTCATTTGAAAAAAATCATGGACTACGTCATCACGCTCAGTTGGATGTATATATATATATATATATATATATATATATATATATATATATATATATATATATATGCAAAAAAATCGTAATTTAAAAATAAAAATCGAGCTGTTTCGGGATTTTTGTCCAAAATTGTCCATTCTCGAGAAAATGAATTTATTCCAACCTAAACGTCCTCACTGTAAAATAAAAAATACCTAATTTAAATAACAGTTTTATCATTCTCGTTTGATTGTTACTATATTAAAAGCCTACTTGTGATGTCTAGTGAAAGTAGCACTCATTTTCCGCTACATAGCGGAATAGTTTTATTATTATTGTTTTTTTTTGTTTATGAATGTTTATTACAAGGTCATAACGGCATTCATTGTTTAACAGGTTTGAAAAATTTCTTTTGCTATGGTTACCTATATTTAAAAGAACATGAAGAGGTTCACTGTTCTAGTTTCAGTCAAGTCAGTCAATAGGGCTTTTCATCGATTGTCATTTGTTTCGAGCTTGTCATGTGTCACATAATATTAATATATCTACGCCATACGTCTTTGGTTTGTATCATTGGTATATACCAATAACGTATGACGTAGATATATTAATATTATGTGACACATGACAGAAGCTCGAAACAAATGACTGTGAATAAAAAGCCCTATACGTTAAGGAGGATACAAAAGAAAGAATCGCTAGAATAAGGGAAGGAGTATAAATTGTAAACTTCGAAACCGGTCGCAAAGACATACCGTCAATTGGTACTTACCTAATAAACTTAAAGATTATCTATGAATAGGAAACTTTTCTTTCCACATCATTCAGATGAATTCACACCAGCAACCATTTTATCACTTGAAGAATGTCTATTTTGAAGTCAACGTCAGAATTATTTAAATATTTTTCTAGGTACTTTTTAAGGCGCAGAGTAGTGGGGTGGAAGACCAAGAATATATCAAGAACAAAATGTTACACTGTCAAATGTTGGGAAATTGCACAATTATATCAGCGTTGTTATTTCATTATTTGGATAAATTTCTTTTCTACCTTTCTACTTTCATAAAACCTACCGATTAACTGTCCCGAGTAAATTCCCCAGAAATCCCGGGTAGGTATATTGCATTCAAAAGATGTTTTTAACTATTGAAAACTTATACCTATAAAATCCCTGGTAGCAAATATTCAAAAGTTGTGGCTTAACCTACTTATAGAAATTTCGAAGTTGTTTCCCGCTTTTCCCTTGGACTTAGCTACTAGGCATTATAATTTTAAGTAGTCAATATCCACTTGCAAGCCGTCATAGCTGGACGCCTCTTGTTTTAGTCCAGGGTAATAAGGTTTTTTCCATGACACTTGAACAGCCAGGGCACTGAAGCGTTTTTTCGGCAGGTAATACCCTAAGAGCAAATTGTAACTATTTCCTGCGTAGGATCTGGCGGCCATTTTTATTTATAAACAATTAAGTGTCAAAAAATGGCATTTTTCACTTTTTTTTCAAATCACTGGAAAACAGGGAAACTTATGGTCTTTTTAGTACAAATATCTTCGAGATTATGGAAAAAGCTTTAAAATGACGTATTACAAAGTTTGATATACTCATTTATTGTTAATATAATTGCGAAAAAAGTCGGAACTGCAAAAAAAAATATTTTCGCAATAACTGTTGTAAAAATTAGCGTACAGCTTTAAAATTTTTGTCAAATAAGGGTTCTTTGGTGCTTAATATGTGATAAAAATTTCAAAGCGATTCATTCAATTGTTTATATATAATTCAAATTGTTTATCCCAGAGAGCATTTTTTTTGCAATAACATAAGTCAGAAGAAAATGACGTTAGAACCATTCCACAGGTGTCAAATGAAAGAGCATGAGATATATTTTCAATTTGGTTTAAAAAAAGTGAATAAAAAATGCATTTATTAGTAATAAATAATTATGCAAAAGTATCGTAAATCTTTCCTTATAAACTTTTTATTTTGTTGTATAAGAAATTATACATATTTATTACAATTTTTTATCAATTATGATATAGATAACATTACTTGGTAGTTGTGCACTTAAAACAGGGTAAAAAAGTTAATTTTTTTGGAAAAAGTTATTCAAAAAGTTTATAAAGAAAAATTGACGATACTTTTGCATAATTATTTATTAATAATAAATGCATTTTTTATTCACTTTCTTAAACCATGTTGAAAATGTAGCTCATGCTCTTTCATTTGACACCTGTGGAATGGTTCTAAGGTCATTTTTTCTGACTTATGTTATTGCAAAAAAAATGCTCTCTGGGATAAACAATTTGAATAAAATTTAAACAATTGAATGAATCGCTTTGAAATTTTTATCACATATTAAGCACCAAAGAACAGACAAATATTTCAAAGCTGTACACTAATTTTTACAATTCCGACCTTTTTTTCGCAATTATATTAACAATAAATGAGTATATCAAACTTTGTAATACGTCATTTTAAAGCATTTTCCATAATCTCGAAGATATTTGTACTAAAAAAATCATAAATTTCATTGTTTTCCGTTGATTTGAAAAAAAGGGGGAAATGTCATTTTTTGACAGTTAATTGTTTATAAATAAAAATGGCCGCCGGATCCTACGCAGGAAATAGTTATAATTTGTTCCTATATGTATTACTTGTCGAAAAAACGCTTCAGTACCCTGGCCGCTGAAGTGTCACGAACAGGGTATATTTTTGTCTTATTACCCTGGCCTATTTAGAGTTACTCGCGTATTTGTAGTGAAAAAGAATCTTTCAACTCTCGTGTATTTTGTATAGTTATTGTGTGTCTAGTTTATAGTTCAAAAGCTAGAAAAGTTTATTAATAGCAACCTGAAAATTTGTTATTAGATTAAAGCTATCTAGTCCGACAAACTTTAATGTATGGGAACAGACCGGTTGGGAACAGTGGAACAGGGGAAGTTTTAATTGTGGAACATAATTTTAATTATTGTGCAACTTGTCATCCTGACAAGTTTATGATCGTGAAAACTAGCAGGTTGTTTTTAAGTTTATTCAATAGCAAACTTTATATAATATATGAAAAAATGTTTGTCCGACAAATATGTTGAATATGTCCAACAAATATGTAGAACATGTCAAATGACAGGAATTATGTTGGTGGTAAGTAGCAGTCTGATTTTTGCATGACAGTTTAATGAAAGGATAACAAATCAATTAGAGGTTCTGTCCCACAAAATACATGGGACGTTTTTGTAGTCTGACGTTCGAAACCTGTAACCTGTTCCACAATTAAAACTTCCCCTGTTTTAGTGTTCCCGTACATCAAAGTTTGTCCGACTAGACACCGTTAAGGGGTTACATAGGTCTTGCAGGTAAAAAAAGTGACTTTTAAAAGAAATTATATCTCGAAAACTAAAAATTATTTTTATTTATAATTGGAACATGTAAAAGTATAGTACTTAAGGTACTCTCAAAAAAATGTTCAGCCAAATATATTCATTTTTGTAGAGTTGACTGCAATTTTTCGACAACAGCCCTTTTTTTACGGTGGGCAGCATATCTAAGTCCAGTCTCATCTGAAATCTAAAAAATCAAAAATTTCTTGTAGTTTATACCTCTGGCTAGTGAATGAACGAAGGAATTTTTATTAGGTGAAGTTGTTTTTGTTTTATAAAAAAAACTACTTTAAAAAATGAGAAAAATTGGGGTCGAAAATGTGTTTAAACTAAAATCTTCAAATTTGTGAATTACAAAATACCTCCAGAGTGACTATTTGGGCAATTACAATAATTGATTAAATAATCGCTTTACGAGATAAATAAATTGAATTACTTATAAACAGTTTGGTCGATCTGTTTGAAATATAGCACACTTTATAAACTCATTAACTGCCACAATTTTGGGTTATTATGTTACATATCATGCAAATAACAAAGTTATTAAAATTGATAAATTACTGCAAAAATGAGGGTTTTTTTGCAATTATCTCGGTCAATTGTTTATATATTTTAATTTTGCAGCTCTCAGCATTACATAATTTTTTATGATCTACAATCTACAACTTTTATTTGAACCATTTTTCTCTAGAACCTATAAGAAGCGTTTTATAGGCAAAAAATATGTTTTTCTTGGTAAGGTTGTTAAAAAAAGCAATATCGGCTGTGCGTCTTCACGGATTTTTCATCAGCTACCCCTTTTATACGCTTTAGATCTTTTTACTTACGTTTTAGATTTTTACGTAAAATCAATAATTTTTGTCCAGATAGACTGGTGTAGTAGTCACCACCCCACCCTGTTATCTATGGTAGTAGTCTATTTTCTATATATCTTCGAGCCTTAATCTATCGCATTTTTGGACATGGGCCTCCCCTTCTCTTTTTCACTGGTTTCTATCCACTGGTGGTCATCCATCTGGATCCTGGATGCTTTTTGAGGTCGTCGCTCCATGTCATATGAGGCCTTTCTCTTCCTCTCTTATGTTCCCATGGTCGCCAGTAGATTATTTGCTTGTTCCATTTTTCATCTGCTTGTCGGATGGTGTGAACTGCAAATTTCCATTTCAGTTTTGCCACCTATTCCTTAACGTCTTTCACTTTGGTTACTCCTCTGATCGAGATGTTTCTTTTGCGATCTTTAAGTTTTATATGCAGCATCTGTCTTTCCATCGATCTTTGCACTTTTGTCACTTTATCGATATTCTCCTTTGTAAGTGTCCAAACTACTCCAAACTTGGGAGCCATATGTGAAAACTGGAAGTATACACTGGTTAAAAATGCGTTTTCTAAGATATTGCAGGTATTTTTTGTTTTTCAAAATGTATCTTAATTTAATGAATGCTACCCAGGCTAGTCTGATTCGTCTTTTTATTTCTACCGTTTGGGTTTGCTTGTTGAGCGTTAAGATTTGTCCTAAATATATATTCCTTAACTTGTCCTATTAGATTTTGACCTCTAATCTTTGTTTTATTGTAATTCATCCTCAGTCCTATTTTTTTAGCTTCATTGTTTAATTCTTGTAGCATGGTTTTTGAGGCTACTTTTGTATCACCGATTAAGATTATATCGTCCGCATATCGTAGGTGGTTAAGACATTGTCCATGGATTTTACTACCTCGTTTCTCCCAGTAAACTTTTTTGAAGACATTTGCCAGCGCTTGATTAAATAGTTTTGGAGAGATTGTATCTCCCTGTCGAACTCCTCGTTTTAGTTGAACTGGTTATGTTCTTTCATATACTTTTATTCCATATGTTCTCTATCAGGTCTGTATATATGTAATCAATTCGGCTGTTTTGTCAGGTTTAAGGTTTTTGGAGTTTATTATGGCCCAATGTTCTACACAATCAAACGCTTTTACACAATCAATAATGGCATGCGATGTTCGTTGGCTTTCTCTAAGGTTTCCATCGTTAGTATCTGGTATCCATCAAACTTGGTTGTGAGTCTGGTTGTCAGTATTTTAGTGAATAATTTGTACAAGACATTTAGAAGTGTTCATCATCATCATCATCATCATCATCATTCAACCTCTTCTGTCCACTGCTGGACATAGGTCTCTCCCATTTTTCGTCACTTTCCACGGTTCTGTGCGTCTTGTTGACATTTCTTGGATATTCGTTTAATGTCGTCCATCCAGCGTGTTGGTGATGGTCCTCTGCTGCGTTTGTCTTCTCTTGGGCACTTGGGCACCAGTCAATTAGTTTTCTGGTCCATCTTGAGTCTTTTAGTCTCGCTAAGTGACCTGCCCAATTCCATTTCAGCTTGGCTATACGTTCGACGGCATCAGTGATACCTATTCTTTTACTTAGGTCCTGGTTCTTTATTTTATCTTTTTTTTTTATCAAATCAAAGAGAGATTAGAAGTGATTGGACGATAATTTTTCATGTCTGATCTATTGCCTTTTTTATGTAGGATAATTGTTATAATTCATTCCAGTTGTACGGGATTTTCTTTTCCTGCATTATTAATTTGATTCATAAGAGTATGAAGGATATTGATGATGATCTTTCCTCCGTTCTTCAGAATTTCTGCGGTCATGTCGTCCTGTCCAAGTGCCTTATTCTTTTTTCATTTCCTTCAACGCTCTTCTTATTTCTGGTTTACTAATCTCTGGCTGGATCTCTGAGTGTAGTAGTGCTTCAATACAAAAGTGAATTGCTTCGGTATACAATAAACACGTACAGTAGTAACTTCAGATTGCTTCTAACATCATATTTGTTTATGATAATAGAAGTGAAAGTAAAAAAATATTTGGAATGTGTGATCGTATTCATATTTCTTAGAGTGAAAACTGTCGTATTACCTACTTACATATTTAAACCAATCGGAAAAATATTGCCATATTATCTCCAATGAGTGTCTACGGTTGCTACATTTTTAATGGTTTGCAATAAAATTGATCCGGCAGATGTCGGCCTGTTATAAAGGCAAAACTAATAGCGTGAAAGTTTTTTATTAGTTTGTAGAAACATAAAAAAATCTTATTGTACATATATATCAACGGTGTCTAGATTTCGCCGACACTAATAGTGCGAAAGAAAGTAGCGGAAAAGCACACGAACAGGTGTAATTAAAAATGGGCGTGAATTAATATTGTTATTCAATGACAAACAAATTTAAAGAGCTGCAATAAAAAATGTTTCATTAGGGACCAGATCACATATTATATGCTTTCTCAAGATCAATGAATACCATACCATATGAGCGATTGTTGTTTATTCCTTAATTTTACATTAGCTGCCTTATAAAGCTAGAATATGATATGGATCATACCCAATTTGGGTTCCACAAAGGACTTGGAACAAGAGAGGCATTGTTTACGTTTAATGTCCTCTTTTAAAGATGCTTAGATATGAACCTGGATATTTATTCCTATTTCATCGACTTCGAAAAAGCGTTCGACAGGGTCCGACGTGAAAAACTAATAGAATTATTGAAAAACAGATATAGACAGACGAGATTTACGAATTGTTATCAATCTGTATTGGTATCAAAAGGCCAATATAAAGATAGAACAACAAGAATCTGAGAATATTGATATAAAGAGAGGAGAAAGACAGGGTTGTGTTCTGTCGCCGCTACTGTTTAACCTGTACAGTGAAGCCATATTTCAGGAAGCGATAGCGGAGCTATGTGATGGAATCTCTATAAACGGAAGAATAGTAAATAACATAAGATTCGCTTATGACACCGTTATAATGGCAGACACCCTGGAATCGCTACAAGAATTGCTAAATAGAATTAACGATTATTGCATTCGATACAGACTAAAAATAAACAAGAAAAAAAACTAGATTTATGATTGTCTGAAAAACAGAACATGGAAATGAAAGGTTAATGATAGAGCAAACCAAAATAGAAAAAAATAGGATATACAAATATCTGGGAACCTGGGTTAATGACAAAAATGACCAAAGCAAAGAAATTAAAGTCCGAATTGAAACTGCAAGGCAAGTATTTATAAAAATGAAGACACGGCTTACAAACAAAGACCTTCAGTTGCCTCTCAGATTGAGGGCTCTAAGATGCTACATATTTTCTATATTGCTAGACGAAATTAAAGCTTGGACATTGAAGAGACAATACATAAGAAGAATAGAAGCATTCGAAATTTGGTGTTACAGAAGAATACTGAAAATTCAGTGGGTCCAAAGAATTACCAATGTTGAAGTGCTACGACGTTTAATAAGGAGTTAGAAATTATGAAGAGTATAAAAACTACAAAATTGGAATATATGGGTCACATTACCAGAAGAGAAAAATATGAGTTGCTGAGAATTATTATGCAAGGAAGGATCCAAGGAAGAAGAAGCATAGGAAGAAGAAGCATCTTCTGCCTGAGGAACCTTAGAGAATGGTTTAACTGTAGTTCATTACAAAAAGAAATCATTAAAATGCAACAAACCGACATATTTATGTCTCGTGGACCTTAAGAAAGCATTTGACAGGGTCACATTAAAGGACGTTATCCACTTGTTATACTCGCGAGAGTTACCTCTGGGAATAATTAAAACGATAGAAAACATCTACCAGAACAACACAATAAAAGTAAAAGTGGAAGATGAACTAAATGACTCAATTGAAGCCGGCAATGGGATAAGACAGGGGGATTCCTTGAGTCCTTTATTGTTCAACCTGATCATGGACGAAATAATAAAAAAAGTAAGAACTAAAAAAGGATACCAAATGGGAGAAAAACAACTTAAAACAATCTGCTATGCGGACGATGCAATACTAATCTCTCAAAGTGAAGATGATTTACAACGTATGCTGCACCAATTCAATATAATCGCCAGAAAATTTAACATGTTAATTTCCTCAAAAAAGACAAAATGCATGGTTATAACAGCAGATCCAATACGATGTAAATTGGAGCTGGAAGGTCAGATAATAGAACAAGTGATGGAGTTTAAATATCTAGGCATCACACTATCTAGCTACGGAAGGCTCGAAACAGAAGTGGAAGATCAAGTGAATAGAGCAAACAGAGCCGCAGGTTGCCTGAATGACACAATATGGAAAAATAAAAATATCGGAAAAGAAATGAAAGACAGAATTTACAAAACAGTCATCAGACCAATAATGACATACGCGGCAGAAACACGACCCGACACAGAGAGGACAAAAAGATTGCTAGAAACAGCGGAGATGAAAACCCTTCGAAAAATCGATGGTAAGACTCTATGGAACAGAGCTAGAAGTACAGATATACGACGGAGATGCAAGGTGGATAACATTAATAACTGGGTAAGAAACAGAAGAATAGAATGGAATGACCACATAAGCTGAATCACAACAAATATGGTAGTCAGGACAGCGAGAGACGGTTCCCCAATAGGAAGACGATCAGTGGGAAGACCACGAAAACGATGGAACGACAACTTACTAGAGGCACATTGAAAAAACAGACAGAGTCATGTCTATACAAAAAGAAGAAGAAGAGAAGAAGATGAATAAAATATTCTACTTTTATTTATTATGTACTTTTAATGAGTGCCGTAAGTATTCTCTATCTATGTGAGTACGCTTACGATATTTTCATCAATCTCCGATAGCTCCATACTTCAAAATGTGTTGATTTCTAGGTATACAAGAGAACAAAGAACAGAGAATTGCATGTGTTGATAAACCTGGTTTTTATGAAATCAATTTGCTCGTACTTATAATCAAGCATCTATTAACCGAAGCTGTTATTCATCCACGTCTACACCACTGGCATTCTTTGGCAAATCGTACAAATGTACTCAACTGCGGAAGGATAAGTCAAAACACTTTACAGTTCTACGAAATTTTTGTTTATTTTCAAGAAATAAACACGATCTTTTTGTATATTTGAAGTTACTTTTCAATATCCGAACAATTATTCATTTGAGTGCGAGAGTGTGAAAGAATTCCACAACAACTAGAAATAACTAGATGTCTGAAAATAAACGGGAAATGTCACTATTGAATTACTCGTGCTGTGTTAATAGTGTTTTGGTTTTAAGTTAATAAAGACTTAGATACATGTTAATTCCAAATGTGTGTCTTAATGCTTACTATCAACTTGCCTAGTAACAATAAACTACTGTATGACAACGGCGGATCCAGCAACCTTGCAAGGAGGGGGCAATGAAATAAAAATTTTCTCGTCACTCGCGTAAACAGGATTCTTTTTCGGTATGGGCTGTTACTTTATTTTTTTTCATGGACCATGTCCGTTCAGAACGTTGGTTACTATCATAGCTATCTTAATTTTATTCACTGCCACCCTAAATCAACCACGAAGTGCTTTTTCGTCCTGGACTGCGTTTGCCTTCTATTTTCACTTGCATAATATTTTGTAGCAACCTATATTTGAAACTTCTCATTACATGTCCAAAATACTCCACTTTTCTCTTCTTGATGCCTTCTATAATCTCAGTAGTCTTGCTGAGACGTTCTAGTATTGTGGAGTTTCGAATCTTCTTCACCTAAGATACTTTTCAAATTCTTCTATAGAACCACCTTTCGAAAGCCTCAAGGCGATTTAGGTAAGTAGATCGATTTTATTCACAGTCCAAGACTCGACACCATACAGTAAGACCGAGAATACGTAATTTGGAGAAGGAATCCTGTTTTATGTTTCTTTCCGGTATTCAGTTGTCAACAGGACACAAAACTCACTATGTATTTATTTTCAATCGCAATTATCTCTTTCTTAAAAAAAGGCGACACCAGGCGAAGTCTCAAGGAGGGGCCAATTGACCCCATTGACCCCCCCTTGGATCCGCGCCTGCTGTATGAACAGAGGTTCCTTATCACTATAATCGGAGAATACAGTAAGCAAATGGGATTAGAGATTAATACGAAAAAGAGCAAATTCGTGATCATCTCCAGGAACTAGGATTCACTTGAAAACTCCACCATAGCACTAAATACAAGGGCGGATACAGGGCCGATTTTCGGGAGGGGCCATGAATTTTTTTTGGAGGAGGGTACCGGGGATCTTGGGACAATTTTTAAACATTAGGGTCACAACGGTGAGTTTTAAGGCCCTTTTCACACACTATTGGGTGCCATAAATACATTCAAAGCTAATCGTTATTAAAGTATCTATGTATTATTATAAACTATGTCTATTAAGCTAGAAAGACCATTTCATAAGGGAGCCATGAAACACACCCCATATTTTTTTGCTATTTTATTGCTAATTTATTACGCAAATTAAAAATTTATTGCTTCATCCCCTTCAGAGAAACAGGTGGCCATTCCAGCTTAATATTAAGCTAGAAAGGCCAACATTCATATATCCGGAACGAAAGTAGATAGAGAGTTGCTTCCGGTGGCCTATTTTTTTGCTAATTAATTGCTAATTTATTACGCAAAACAAAAATTTATTGCTTCATCCCCTTCAGAGAAACAGGTGGCCATTCCAGCTTAATATTAAGCTAGAAAGGCCAACATACATATATCCGGAACGAAAGTAGATAGAGAGTTGCTTCCAGTGGCCTATTTTATTGCTAATTAATTGCTGAAAGATTGAGTTTACAAGAATTTACAAACTCACCCCCTTCAACCCCTACCGATATCATCATTCCCCGGAATCCACAAAAAGTGAAAATAACCAGTTTAAAGAGCTAAAACCAAGTACGTATTTTTTGCTTATTAATTGCTACAGGTCTAAGCCAAAAATGAATTTTTTGCTTCCTCCCCTAACGAGCCACAATGGCTACTGCGGTTTAATACTTAAGGCTACAATACTCAACACTCCTATTTCAGGAAAGAAAGCAGATAGAGGGTCGTTTCTGGCGGCATATTTAATTTTTAATTAATTGCTGAAAGATGGGGTATACCAGAATTTACAAACTCACCCCCTCCAACCCCTACCGTTATCATCGTTCCACGGATTTCACAAAGAGTGAAAATAATCAGTTTAAAAACTTAAAACCAAGTGGGTATTTTTTTCTAATTAACAGCTGCAGGTCTACGCCAAAAACCAATTTTTTGCTTCATCCCCTAACGAGAAACAATGGCTACTGCGGTTTGATCCTTATGCTACAATACCCAACACTCCTATTTCAGGAACGAAAACAGATAGAGGGTCGTTTCCAGCGGCATATTTTATTGCTAATTAATTGCTGAAAGATATGGTATACCACAATTTGCAAACACACCCCCTCCAACCCCCACCGTTGTTCTCATTCCCCGGATTTCACAGAAAGTCAAAATTACTAGTTTAAAAACCTATGACCAAGTGGGTATTTTTTTCCTAAGCAACTGCTGCAGGTCTACACCAAAAACGATTTTATTGCATCATCCCCTAACGAGCAACAATGGCTAATGCGGTTGAATACTACAACACTCAATTCTCCCGTTTCAGTAACGAAAACAGATAGAGCGTCGCTTCTGGCGGCCTATTTTATTATTAATTAATTGCTTATTTATTACGCAAATTACAAATTTATAGCTTCAACCCCTTCAGAGAAACAGGTGGCAATTCTAGCTTAATATTAAGTTAGAAGAGCTAACATTCATATTTCTGGAAAGAAAGTAGATCGAGAGTAGCTTCCGGCGGTATATTTTATTGCTAATTAATTGCTGAAAGATTGGATATACCAGAATTTACAAACTCATCCCGTCCAACCCCTACCATTATCATCGCTCAACGGATTTCACAGAAAGTGAAAATTACCAGTTTAAAAATCTAAGACCAAGTGGGTATTTTTTTCCTAAGCAACTGCTGCAGGTCTACGCCAAATTTGATTTTATCGCTTCATCCCCTAACCAGTAAAAATGGCTACTGCGGTTGAATACTTAAGCTACAACACTCAATTCTCCTATTTCAGTAACGAAAGCAGATAGAGGGTAGCTCTATCTGCTTTCGTTCTTGAAATAGGAGTGTTGGGTATTGTAGCTTAAGAATTAAACCGCAGTAGCCATTGTTTCTCGTTAGGGGATGAAGCAAAAAATTGGTTTTTGGCGTAGACCTGCAGCCGTTAATTAGAAAAAAATACCCACTTGGTTTTAAGTTTTTAAACTGATTATTTTCACGCTTTGTGAAATCCGTGGAACGATGATAACGGCAGGGGTTAGAGGGGGTGAGTTTGTAAATACTGGTATAACCCATCTTTCAGCAATTAATTAAAAATTAAATATGCCGCCAGAAGCGACCCTCTATCTGCTTTCTTTCCTGAAATAGGAGTGTTGAGTATTGCAGCCTTAAGTATTAAACCGCTGCAGCCATTGTGGCTCGTTAGGGGAGGAAGCAAAACATGCATTTTTGGCTTAGACATGTAGTAATTAATGAGCAAAAAATACGTACTTGGTTTTAGCTCTTTAAACTGGTTATTTTCACTTTTTGCGGATTCCGGGGAATGATGATAACGGTAGGGGTTGAAGGGGGTGAGTTTGTAAATTCTTGTAAACTCAATCTTTCAGCAATTAATTAGCAATAAAATATGCCGCCGGAAGCTACCCTATATCTACTTTCGTTCCGGAAATATGAATGTTGGCTATTCTAGCTTAATATTAAGCTGAAATGGCCACCTGTTTCTCTGAAGGGGATGAAGCAATAAATTTTTGTTTTGCGTAATAAATTAGCAATTAATTAGCAATGAAATAGGCCACCCGAAGCAACACTCTATCTACTTTCGTTCCGGATATATGAATGTTGGCCTTTCTAGCTTAATATTAAGCTGGAATGGCCACCGCTGAAGGGGATGAAGCAATAAATTTTTGATTTGCGTAATAAATTAGCAATTAATTAGCAATAAAGTAGGCCGCCGGAAGCAACTCTCTATCTACTTTCGTTCCGGATATATGAATGTTGGCCTTTCTAGCTTAATATTAAGCTGGAATGGCCACCAGTTTCTCTGAAGGGGATGAAGCAATAAATTTTTGTTTTGCGTAATAAATTAGCAATTAATTAGCAATAAAATAGACCACCGGAAGCAACTCTCTATCTACTTTCGTTTCGGATATATGAATGTTGGCCTTTCTAGCTTAATATTAAGCTGGAATGGCCACCTGTTTCTCTGAAGGGGATGAAGCAATAAATTTTTAATTTGCGTAATAAATTAGCAATAAAATAGCAAAAAAATATGGGGTGTGTCTCATGGCTCCCTTATGAAATGGTCTTTCTAGCTTAATAGACATTATTAAACTCAGTACCGATTCCTACACATTTGTCGGATCCAAGTGCAGTTCTTTCAACAAGTTTAATACTATTTTTCCCAATGCTCCTCCTGTCAGAACTTGTTCCTCCCCTCTCTCTTAATTTTCACTAATTATTTTTATGTTCTCATAAGCGCCAATGAATTTGACAAAATCTTTACGAATGTTGTTATTCTGTATCCATGTACCTCAAATTTAGGTAAAGCTGTTCCACCTGGGGTACGTCGGGCATTTCGTCAAATATGATACAGTAATAGTAATAATTTACACTCTGAACCTCATTTATTATATGTTCAATTATTTCTTCACCACTACATGGTATCAATTGATTTTAACTGGTGCTACTAATGTATGTTGTTCGGGAAGATGCTGTGGATAGGTGTTGTTTAAGAGTCTCATCTCCTGATGCGATTTTAAACCTTAACACTTCCCCTCATTGCTAGGTCCAGCATCTTCGTCCAGAAGAAGAAGTCCATCATCATGGTGGCCTCTCAGAGGAATATTTTGTCGACCTAAGAACACTAGACTCTACTATACGTCGTAGTCTTTCTCTATTTTCTTGTATATGTTTAGACCTTTGAGAGTCTATCTGGTTAATGACTGACTTTTGTGGGTTGCGATAACTTTGTAGAAAATTCAGCCCAACTTGAACGCACTCCTTGTGGTATTATGTTTTTTCATGGGTTTGTATGGCTCCGTCTTTGCCCATCAGTTTGGCGAAAGATGTTAAAGGTTTCAGGACAAAGCTTTGGGCTGTCATCCCTTTATTTTGATCATATTTTTCATTAGAAAAATAAAACGCAATACTTGTAAAACAATCCCTTTTGAC
Source organism: Diabrotica virgifera virgifera (assembly GCF_917563875.1). Taxonomy (NCBI): domain Eukaryota; kingdom Metazoa; phylum Arthropoda; class Insecta; order Coleoptera; family Chrysomelidae; genus Diabrotica; species Diabrotica virgifera. The sequence continues at coordinate 227,893,647 of NC_065450.1, read as the reverse complement.
GGTGTGAAAGTACCCACCAAATCCTTTGTTCTAAATGCTAGTGATCCAAGTAACGCTTTATTTCTTTTTTATTCTTTGTGTGTACAGAATATGGAAATTGATACAATTTTGATGGCTGCCAAGGTTGTTCTAACAATTAGCACTTTGTAAAATTATCAACATTTTGATTTATAAAATATCCTATGTCAATCTTGAAGCTTCCGTTACTGCTTTTGTTGATTTCTAGTCCAGAAAACATATTTTTCCCCTGTTTTGTACATATATATGTGTTTAATACTAAAAACATTTAAACGGCAAATATTTAAATTTATATTTTTTTAAATTCTCGGGAGGGGCCATGGCCCCCATAGCCCCCTCCCTGGATCCGCCCTTGACTAAATACCAAGTCCCTCGAAAGAGTGAGCAAAAATGCCTGGGCACGTGGCTTTTTGAAGACTGGGCTGGGCATCGAACAGAGAAGTAAAATGTCGCATTGAGCAAGCTCGACAAGCTTTCGTAAAACTCAGGAAGGTATTGAAGATCAAAAAACGGAAAACTTTCGCTTTTTTCGTCTATTACTAAAAAGTTAAGCATTCTAAACAAATTTGAGAATAAGAAACTCATAAATCATATAAAAAAATTCAATATGGCTTTCGCTCAATATGTCTATCATTATTTGTTGCTTAGAAAATTGCAAAATAAGTAATAAATTTTGAGATTTTATAAATGTTCATAACTTATGTAAAAATTAAGTTAGAACCTTCTTATTACACGGAATGCTGACACTTCTTGTGCTTAAATTATATTTTAAATTTTGAAGCAATTGGTCAAATAGTTTAAAAAATATTTAATTAGTTTATCCCAAATTCATTTTTTTTGCAACACTATAAGTCAGAAAATTATGAGGTTACAGTAACACTTCGGACAGTTTGTGAAAGAAGAACATTTTAACTATTAACTTAATTAAAAAAAATAACAAGTAATTTTAAACAGTCTAAAATTATTTTGCAAAGACATGTCGATTTTTTGTTTACTTATAAACAATAAGAATAACTTCTTAACCGTTACCCGTAGAAAAATTATTTTTTCATATTTAGAAAGACTGAATTTTTATACACATTTAGAAAGAAAAACAGTTGTCCTAGGACAATTAGGGACGAATTTAGCCCCCTCTTTTTTAATTCACATGTTCTTGCAAAATAATTTTGCAATATGTAGAATTATTTATTGTCATTCTTTTTAATTAAATTAATAGTGTAAATCTTCTTCTTTCATAAACTATCCAAAGTATTACTGTAACATCATTTTCTGACTTATAGTGTTGCAAAAAAATTAATTTGGGATAAACAAATTAAATAACTTTTAAACTATTTGGCCGATTGCTGTGAAATTTAGTGTATGATTTAAGCACCAGAAGTCTCAGCATTCTGTTTAATAACAATGTTCTAAATTAATTTTTAAAAACTCAAAATTTGTAATTTATTTTGCAATTTTCTAAGCAACCAATAAGGATAGACATATTCAGTAAACGCCATATTGAAGTTTTTTATACTATTTATAAGTTTCTTACTCTTAAATTTGTTTAAAATGCTCAACTTTTTGGTAATAGACTAAAAAAGCGAAAATTTACCGTTTTTTGATCTTTATTTTTTTTATAACTATGTATATCATCAACATCGGCTGCAGGAAACATATTACAGTGGAACCTCGATTATCCGTCTCTCCATTAACCGTCACCTCTGTTAACCGTCAGAGAACATACAGAAGTTGTATTAACTACATAAGCAAAAATTTTAATGTAAAAAAATAAATAAAAAGTTAATTTGATTTGTGATGAGGATACAAACGGCTATCTATTGCTGACAGATAAAGAAATCGTTGAAATGGCAACAAAGGCGGACCAAACAGATTCAGAAGCTGACACAGACTTGGAATTTGACTGTAGCTATGTTGATGAACCTATTGTAACTGACAAAGATGTGCGTAAATAATCTAGAGAAGCTGCATCGCATATGCAATGATTCATCGAGTGGAATTCTCAACAAGAAGAAGCCAATAAAGTAGATTGCATGATCTTATGCCGATTAAGAAATTCAGCCGTCGCAAAATGTGAAGCAACAGTAAAACAAACAAAGATTTCAGAATATTTTAAATTGATTCAAATGTACGAACACAAATCCCTCTTATATTGTCAAACAAACCATACAAATAAAATTTGAGCGTTGTACTATGAATTTTTAATTTTTTTAAATGTTCTGTTAACCGTCTTTTAGATTATCCGTCATACCCTTGGTCCGGTGCCCTGACGGATAATCGAGGTTCTACTGTATATAGGTTATTATTATAGATGTCCATACTACTTAAAAAATTTGATTTCGGCCTGGAGGGGGTTGTGTCACCAACAGGATATTTTTTTCCTCATTAACCTGAACTATAAGGTCATTTCGATAATCCGAATAATTTTATAATCCGGATGGGGTCCGGTCCCAATTAATCCGGATTATTAACGTTCTATTTTTTCTACTGACGGTTTGTATTTATCCTTATTATTATTATCCCTACCGCTACATATTGTCTATATTTACAATTTAGTTTCAGTTGAATTACCTAAAAGTACAGGCTGAAGGATGAGGAAACTATGTACACGATTATCGAGCATTGAACCTATTGTATTGGGATTATTTTTATGACCCACCGTATAAAACTTGCATTGACCAGTTTCCGAATTTCTGCAACTTTGTAGTTTACCTACAACTTATTAAACTTATTACTTATTCATTGATCGTGCTAATATAAAAAATACAAGTGTTTAAGTTAGCACGTGTAGGCAGGCACCGGCGCGCGGCGGTTAGTCTTTAAACAAGTGTTGAAACAAGGTCTTCGGTAATCAGGTAAAACGAATAAGGAACCTAACAAAAGTGTTCCCTGTGTTTATTAATAAATTTTGTTTTCTTTTTTTATGAATATTTATTCTTCGTTTTTATTTATAAGTACCTACAAAGAATTAAAATTTATTAAGCAGTTACATTTCCTAGTGTGTTCTTGTGTAGTTCAAAATGTCTCCATCAAATTAGAAATAAAAGAACCAAAAAGTGCGCTAGAACGGGCCCTGCGGGGCTCGGGCCCTGGTTCCACGGAAGCCGCGGAACCATGCTCAGTACGCCACTGGTTTAATAACGATCCGTCTTACTTTAAAAAATTTAAAGGATCAGGCGATTTCAGTGTTTTATTTCGTTGCCTATTAGTGAAAACAAAAAAAAAACATTTCAGTGTAAGATGTAGTTATTATATTATAGTAGAGTTCATTGAGTTGAAAAAATGTCTGAGCATGTCAGAAACGAAAGGAATGTTAACAGGAAAAAAATTAATTAAAACCATAACAGAGAACTGCAACATATTCTAAAAATTCTTCAGAATCTTGTCCAACCAGAAAATTAAATTTTACAACTAAAAAAAAAGAGGAATATAAACACTTACTTCACTACGGCTTCCTATAAAAATATTCGCTAGATCAAAGATCTCTGTTCTAGTGACAACACTATCAATCAATCATTTTAGACATTTTTATAGACCGGTAAATTTTTGAAAATTCTTTGACTATGCATGTTTCGATTGCGTAATTTGTAGTTTTAGGCCTGGATCCTGCGTACCAAAAAAAGTTGATTAATAACAAGCTGAAAATTTGTTAGTAGCTTAACGGTGTCTAGTCGGACAAACTTTGATGTACGGGAACACTGGAACAGGGGAAGTTTTAATTGTAGAACAGGTTACAGGTTTCGAACAGCAGACTAGGAAAACTTGCTATTAATAAACATTTTTTTGGTACGCGGGATCCAGGGGTATTCGTAAAGGAGAACCCACTTTCCTTTTACCAATCTTTGATTTTTTTCATCGGCTATCAAACAAAAATATCGTCAGGGACCAGAATCATAATCAAAATAAAAAAGTGTGTGTGTGTACTTTCGAACTATTAAGGAATATAATGCAGGGCAAAATCAAAGGCAGAAGAAGCGTAGGAAGACGTAAAATCTCGTGGCTACGCAATCTCCGTGAATGGTTTGGATGCAGTTCAATTGAACTGTTCCGGCGCGTAACCGACAAAATTATAATTGCCAGAATGATTTCCAATCTCCGATAGGAGCGGAACTTTAAGAAGAAGAAGAAGTGTGTACTTTGTACGCACATAAGAAGTTATACTTCCATTATTGTAATTTCAACGAAATAAATATATTTTAAACAAAAAGAAAAAAAAAAGATGGTTCAGACTTGATTACAGTACAGAGCCTCTACTATGTGCTAATACGTAGATATGTATTTCGGAATAACCGTTCCCTCATCGGAGCACCAGGGTATTTCCTGACTTATTGACTTTTGATTCATAGATTGTGCTAGTAGCATCTTTGGTAATTATTTTGATTATTTCATTGATAGAAGATTCTGACCAATAGAAAGCTACAGAAATAAAAATCAAACTGATTATTTTTTAATGATTTTAACTTCCAATCGCATAGTAAGATATTTGATCACGTGTTTAATTCTGTCCAATCAGATTAAAATTATATTGAGAATTATCTACTGTAGAATATTACCGATAGAATTTTTTTAAGTAGATTGTTTGTGTTTAATGGCAACCAGTTTCCTAGTTTTGACAACTGTCACATTTAAAATATCCATAATATACGTATTAAAAAATAATCTTACGAATATCACAGAATAAATAAGAAAATAATGCTTCATTTTTACTCAAATTTGTTGTCGTTGGGCAATAGCCACTCGAGCACTGCGGGCTCTCGTGTCTATTGCCAGACAACAAATTTTCGAAAAACTGTCGCATTATTTTCAATTTATTCTCACTCTCTTGTGATATTATACCGGATAATTTTTGATAATTTCCCGTCGTCAAGTATATTACGTCAGATGCCCTTCGTTGCTATGAAAAAATACATTCAGTGACATTAATGACAATTAATGTTTTAAAAATTATAAAAGTGATGACTTTCAACCGTCAAATATTTATAACAACTGTGTGTTTAATTGTACTAATTTGTACTTACATAAATAAATTACAATAAAATTTTGGTTTTAAACAGTTTTATTCATGAAATAATCGCAACAAATTGCACTCGATCTCTAAAATTAATACAGAATTTTAGAGCTCTTGTGCAATTACTACTGATTATTTCATTCATAGGAGATTCTGACCAATAGAAAGCTACAGAAATAAAAATTAAACTGATTATTTTTTAATGATTTTAACTTCCAATCGTATAGTAAGATATTTGATCACGTGTTTAATTCTGTCCAATCAGATTAAAATTATACTGAGAATTATCATCATTCTCTTTGCCTTATCCCTATGCGGGGTCGGCTTCCCTAATTGTATTTCTCCACACAATTCTATCTTGGGTCATATCAATGTTAATCCCCTTTACCAACATGTCCTGCCTTATCGTCTCCCCCCAGGTCTTCTTTGGTCTTCCTCTCCTACTCCTTCCAGGAATCTGCACTTCAGCTATTCTTCGTATTGGGTGATTAACGTCTCGACGCTGAACATGACCAAACCATCTTAACCTATGCTCTCTCATTTTGGCATCAATTGGTGCCACACCTAGACTTCCCCTAATATACTCATTTCTAATTTTATCCTTCTTTGTCACTCTACTCATCCATCTAAGTATTTTCAATTCCGCCACATGCATTCGTTGTTCCTCTTTCTTTTTCACTGCCCAACATTCAGTTCCGTACATCATAGCCGGTCTTATGGCTGTTTTATAGAATTTTCCCTTCAGCTTCATTGGAATTTTTCTGTCACACAACACACCACTCGCTTCTTTCCACTTCATCCATCCAGCCCTAATTCTACTGCATGCATCTCCATCTATTTCTCCATTACTCTGTAATACCGATCCTAGATACTTAAAACTATTGCTTTTCACAATCATTTCACCATCCAAAGATACCATTTTATTTGTAGTAACTCTATCTTTAAATGAGAATTATACTGAGAATTATCTACTGTAGAAAATTACCGATAGAATTTTTTTAAGTAGATTGTTTCTGTTTAATGGCAACCAGTTTCCTAGTTTTGACAACTGTCACATTTAAGAAAATATCCATAATATACGTATTAAAAAATAATCTTACGAATATCACACGACAGTAAGAATAAATAAGAAAATAAGAAAATAATGCTTCATTTTTACTCAAATTTGTTGTCATTGGGCAATAGCCACTCGAGCCCTGCGGGCTCTCGTGTCTATTGGCAGACAACAAATTTTCGAAAAACTTTCCCATTATTTTCAATTTATTCTCACTCTCTTTTGATATATTATACCCGATAATTTTTGATAATTTCCCGTCGTCATGTATATTACGTCAGATGCCCTTCGTTGCTATGAAAAAATACATTCAGTGACATTAATGACAATTAATGTTTTAAAAATTATAAAAGTGATGACTTTCAACCGTCAAATATTTATAACAACTGTGTGTTTAATTGTACTAATTTGTACTTACATAAATAAATTACTATAAAATTTTGGTTTTGAACAGTTTTATTCATGAAATAATCGCAACAAATTGCACTCGATCTCTAAAATTAATATAGAATTTTAGAGCTCTTGTGTAATTACTACTAATAATTACCCGGAAAGGATGAAAGGATTTGATTTCAGTTCAGTGTCTCTACCCAGGTGGTCCGATGAGGAAACGGTTATTCCGAAATACGTAAAGGCACATAGTAGAGGCTCTGTACTGTAATCAAGTCTGAACCATTTTTTCTTTTCTTTTAGTTTATACTTTATTCACCTTTGGTGGATATTAAAGGAAATAGTTCGCTAAAATTATTATCACGGTGAATGACAGGACGTGAAATGCAATTTAGATTTCCCTTGTCGAGTATTTCACCACTCTGTTATGCTTTATTTTTCCAACTTAAAAAGCTCAGAGAATAAATAATTTCGAATTTTATTTCCTGACTTATTAGACTTTTGATATTTTAAACAGTTTAATTGTATTTTTATTTAAATATTACACTAATGTTATTACTTAAAATAATACCAAAAACTAAAAAAATGTAAGACTTAAGGTTTTCCCAAGCGGTCGGTCACCCCTTTTTAAAATTATCATGATCCCCAAAAACGTACATATTATGCATCGGTACATGTAGAGAAACCTACAACAAAAATTGGCAACCTCGCACCACTCGCACAGCCACTGTCATGTCGATCCAAATTTCGTAAAAATGTTGTTTTTGTTTAATTTAATAGTGTTTTGTATTTTGACAACGACACCCGATTTGGGCGTCGAAACGTTAATAAAATATTTTTTTTCAATTTAATTGTGGCTTATTTCCCATCTAAATAGCTAATTATAAAAATGCCACAAGGAAATAGCTTCCGAACAACATTAAAAAACCGGTGTGGGCCTATCGTGTGTCAAAATTTTAGGAGATTGGAAACCTTGTACGAGAAACTGGCACACTGTCAAAATTCAATCAAATTTTTAAGACGATGTTGGAATAACAACTTAATACCAAAGGGCTTGAGGTTGCGGCCAGCATACTCAAGCAGAAGACTCCAAAATATACTACATATAGCCAGTTTGTCAATGATACGGGAAAGGTTACAATTTCACAGGTTAAATTTATTTTTTATCGAACAAGACATCGTAAGTATTGAAGATTTACTAAACTACATTTTTGTTTAATTTAGTAGTATTTTGTATCTTGACAACGACACCCGATTTGGGCGTCGAAACGTTGATTAAATTATTTTTTTCGATTTAATTGTGGCTCATTTCCCATCAAAATAGCTGATTATTCATGTTGTTGACTCCTGCACTACTTTTCTGTAAGTACTTGTTTTAGGCAACCACTTGGCTAGACTCTGATCAGTTAGTCGATCAGTCGGTGTTTCTTTTTGTACATCCTTCTATATGCCATTTCTTGCGAGGATGTCCCTGGTCTTAAGGAGTCCTCTTGTGGCTTAGTGGAAGAAGTACTTTGTCTTGTTCTTAGCCAACTCCCTTAGTGGTATGTACTGGAACCTTTCTCTGATGGTTGTATTTGATACTCTGTTATTCCATGTCGACCCATCGTTTGGCCTGTAACATAACGTCCCTGTTCTTTCTAAATTCTTCAAGTTGATTCATTTCTTGTCATTTTGACTGTGTCAGATATTAATTTCTGAAAAATCGTATTTCTATCGTTTCAGAAATGGTTCTTGTGTTCAAGAGCTCGTGTTCAAGAGGCATTTTATGAGTTGTTTTACGAGGCTTTCATAAAATTTCCCAGTACAATCTAATAGACATATAGGATTGTATGAACTAACCTTGTCCAGTGGTGTCCCAGGTTTTAAATATACTAAATTTGCAATCTTCAGTTGACCTGGGAATTCTTTGTTGTTGTGGGAGCTTTTAATACCTTTCTGGTAACGTCAGACTTTTCATGAATCTGTATGGCTTCTGGTAGTACACTATCTGATGGCACCTTATGGTGGCACAACCTTAAAAGCGGCGACTTGACAGAAATAATAGAAATAGGGGCAAATCTTGGCAGGAAACGAAACGAATGGTAGAGAACAGAAAAGAATGGAGAAAATTTATCAAAAATTATATCCATACTCCTCTAACTTTCGATTCCTAATGTTATAAGAAGAATGATTATGTACATATATAGGTTTGTTTATCGTCTTCGTAAAATTTGACTTTAATATGTTCCATGTATAAATTCTTAGAACTTTGACAAGTTGACTGTCCCATTGTTTGTACACGACATTGATGTTGACTCATTAAAACGCATAATACGGGATTTCCTACATCCTGTCTGACGATTCAACATCTTAAAAAATAATGTATGAGATCAATTAAATCTAGAAATGAAACATTTGCTTCCTGATCTATCACCGGGCTATTATTTGGTGTATATTAAATTAGTGTGAAACGACGAAAAATCTCTCAACAACTGCTCTGAAACAATGGTTTCAATGGCAAACGTAATAAACTGTTAATACATCTAGAATCTAGACGATTGGAACCTCAACCAAATATTCTATTTCTGTCACTTTTGGTTTTAAATTATATAAATAAATATAAATCATGCGAAAAAATAGATCGTTAGTTGTTCAAATACACTTACTGTACGTGCTAAATATTAGAAATATTTTCATTTTATATTAGGATTCGGAATTCCCTATTGTTATGCCAAATATTTTTGTGCTGTAATTAATATACACAGTCATTATTTAAAAAAAGGTAAATATATGGAAAAATCTTAAAAAAACATTTAATCCAAAATGGTATGAAACACCGGCGCCCATACAAAAATTTTCAGGGGGGACCAGACGTGAAAATGTTGCACATTATATTTTGTATACTTTGGATAACCATATATAGTTTAAAGCACCCCAAAAGCTAGAGGGGGCACCCCCCCTACCCATGGGTATGGGCGCCCATGGTATGAAAGGGTATTTATCTTAGCAGTTGATATAGCCTACTAGTATTTTAACTATATATTTCTAAACAGAAATAATTAGGCTTGGACGTAGAGGCGTTCATAATGATAAAGTCTCTTTTCATAAGCCACGATTTACCTCTTGCTACCAAAATCTCTATCATCTGATGCTATGTATTTTCTACGTTATTATACGGAGTAGAGGCCTGGACACTTTCCGAGGTTTCTTTGAGAAAACTCGAGGCATTCGAGATGTGGTGTTCAGTGGCGGCTCGTATAACTTTAGGAAGGTAGTGCCAGAATCCGGGCAGCTGCCTAAATTTTTTGTGGCGGTTTTACGATATGGTCAAAAAGGATATAAAATATAAATAAAAAAAAATATCGATTCTTATCTACCTGTTCATTATGTTTAATTAGAGTATCACGATAAGCTGAATTTAATTGGGTTTTTATATTTAACTTACCAAGCATTGAAAAGCTAAAAACGTTATTCATGTGCACTTTAGATTTTTCATGGGATTTCAATTTCTCCCATATATGTACAAGATCATCGGTGCCTTTGTTTGACCAAGTCTCGTCACCTCCAAAAAAACGCATACAAAACAGAAGAGTTTATTAGTTTGTTCGCAACCACACAACCAGCTATTTTTATCATAAATAATTTTATTAAACTTACGACAGCGAAGTTTTTG